>NC_061514.1:248701980-248724586 GCF_022539505.1 Lolium rigidum | reverse complement strand
GTTCACCCAACATGCTATTTCTTATCGGAGAGACACCACTAGTGAACCGTGGACCCCGGTCCATTCTTTACATCTGAAATACAATCTACTGCAATACTTGTTCTTTACTGTTCTTCGCAAACAAACATCATCTTCCACACTATACATCTAATCCTTTGTTTACAGTAAGCCGGTGAGATTGACAACCTCACTGTTACGTTGGGGCAAAGTACTTTGATTGTGTTGTGCAGGTTCCACGTTGGCGCCGGAATCCCCGGTGTTGCGCCGCACTACACTCCGTCACCAACGACCTTCACGTGATCCTTGACTCCTAATGGTTCGATAAACCTTGGTTTCTTATCGAGGGAAACTTGCTGCTGTACGCATCATACCTTCCACTTGGGGTTCCCAACGGGCGTGAGCTTTACGCGTATCGCTTGACGGAATCCTGCAAGCTGACACGAGACATCGGTTCACAGACAAGCGGGGAGAGCGATTTACCCAGGTTCGGGCCCTCGATGAGGTAAAACCCTTACGTCCTGCCTGTCTATTCTTGATTATAAAGATATTGGGTTACAATGGGGTGCCGAATAGTTCGGCTGAGATCTCGTCGAGAGGCTAGCGCGCTGCGGCGACCTAGCTTCTGGACTTTTGGTGGCTAAGGCTGCTAAGATTGATTGTGTGCCTCGGCAGCCCCTCTCCTGGCCTTTATATAGGAGGCCAGGTCTCAAGAGGTCTAACCGAGTACGACTAGGTTTACAGTAGTTTTCCTTATTCGGCCGCTTCTTTGTCTTGCCCGTCAAGGAATCCTCTGGTGCGCCATCCAAGTGGCCCGCCTTTCCTCCAAGTGCCTTCATGGGCCTCCAACTAGACAATATGGGATAGGGCAATGTCGGTTACCCGAAGGGTAAGGCCCACGTCACCAGATCTCCCAGCTAATAAGCATGATTGCAGTTTGTAAACGTTTGGGAGAGGATGTGGGGGTTTTGGCGATAGCGTGCCAGTAGTCCAACACCTTAGATCTCCCCGCACCAAGGTAGTGGATAAGGTCCAGGCAGGCCACCCAGGAAGGGCAGTCCAGATTCTCTTAGAGAAGCGATATTCAAAGAGCAAGTGCCGAGCCGTTTCAGGAGAGCATTTGCAGAGCTGACAAGTAGGTTGATGCGGCCATCCTCGTCTGGCAAGGCGATCAGCAGTCCAGAGGCGGGTTTAGACCACCAGCCATGCGAAGAAATGACATTTTGGTGGGGGCCAAGTCTTCCAAACGATGTTACCAAAAGGGCAAGGCAAAGCGATCAAGAACTGAGCTTTGTAGGCGAGTTGGCCGAATAGCACCCATTAGGAGTCAGCATCCAAACTATGGAGTTGATATTCAAGTTCAAATAAATACTTGGTTTTTCATGTAACTTTACTCCAAGTTCAATAAGAAGGGCTTCAACCCAAATCAATTCAGCTGTGGCATTAGCTAAAGCTTTATATTCAGCCTCGCACTAGACCGAGATACATTAGCCTCTTTTCCGGCACTCCAGAGACCAGATTTGGTCCAAGTAATTCTCGGCAAAGTCACCTCGTAGAACGCCCGTCATCTAGGCAGCCAAACCAATCTCGCATCCGAAAAGGCACTCAAAAGGGTGGATGAAGATTTTGTGAAGGTGATTCCAAGTTTCAATGTATCTTTCACATATCTCGCAAATATGTTTTGCAGCTTGTCCAAGTGTTCCGTAGTTGGGGCATGAAAATACTACAAACCTTATTTGCCGAGAAGGACAGAGTCGTGGCATGTCAAAGTTAAGTACCGTAGACCTCTGCTGCATGTAAAATGCATGCATGAACTTTGTAGTTTGTTAACACATATTTTCACATATTTGCAACATATATGATGTTATATTAATGTTTGTATTGATTTTTGCGGATTTACCAATGATCCCCTTTATCTTGGTTATAACTTTGCAGGACAAGAAAATCATGTTTTGTGTATTTTTTGACTTTCGTGGACTTAACGAAGTCAAATGGAGCTAGTATTTAGGGGATGTCAATATTTCATCTAGAGAATCATCTCAAGCGATTGGACCTCACGAGATGGGCTAGGAGGGCAAAAGTAAGCCTGGCCGGTGGCGCGCCCAGGCAGGGAGGGTGCACCATGATGAGTGCAGAGCATACCGTTGGGGAACGCCAAGAGGAAGGTATGATAAACACAGTAGCAAGTTCTCCCTCAGTAAAAAACCAAGATTTAATCGACCAGTAGGAGAAAGAAATCACTTCTGAAGGTGTTGCTCGGCTGACTTTTGGCAGGGCGCACTACCGGCGTCGCAACAACGTGGAACCCGCACACAACACAAACAAATTACTTTGCCCCAACTTATAGTGAGGTTGTCAATCTCTCCGGTTTTTGTAAAAACAAAAGAGTAAACGTATAGTGTGGAAAGAGATGTTTGTTTGTAGTGAAAAAAAGAGAACGAATGGCTCAGTAAGTAAACAGAAAGCAGGTGTTTGCGATGAGATGGTTTTATCGAGTGTAAAAGAAAGAACTGGGGTCCACAGCTCACTAGAGGTGTCTCTCCATAAAGATAAATAACATGCCGGGTGAACAAATTATAGCTGGGCAATTAACAGAATAAAGACCATACATGACAAGATGATTACTATGAGATTCATTTGGGCAATACAACAATATACATAGACCGTAATCCAACTACGTCTATGACTAATAATCCACCTTCAGTATTAAATTGTAAGCAACAAATTATTGCATCAAGTAAAGTGTGTAAAGTAAACAATAGCACCTATGGCACAGTTCCGGAAGCTCGGCTGAGGCAGCGTCGCCGTGCCAAATGATTACCCTTGCACTGCACAAATCAAAGTTCGTGGATTGCCATTTTTGCAGTAGTGAACCCACAAAAGAAACATCAATGGAGTGTGGGAGGGAAAGGGATAGACCTTGAAGACGGGGGTCTTGAGGGGCTGGGAGCATAAAATGCAGTGAAGCATGGTGGAGTCCACCTTCAGGGTAACGGTGACAGTTTCCAGCACTGCAAGCGCGCGAGGAGTATGGCCTCTCTTATCTCCTAGCCTCAAGGGATTGTTTACTTCTGGAGTACTCTATTTAAGGGGATGGGAAGGGATTTTGCTTAAGCCGAGGAAAATCCAATATAGTACCTCCATCCCAAAGCTTAAGGCTTATATTATTTTTAGAAAGTCAAATTATGTCAAAATTGACTAAGCATTTACCGAAAAATCATGGTAGTTAAAAAATGTGTATCTCCACCATCATACTATTTGAGACTATATTTGTGATGGTAATAGGCACAACTACATACACAAAAATTGAGATCATCTGATTATTAGTTATTTGGACTGCGGGATGAACTCTTTGAACTCGTGCATTAAGCACCGGTAACCACTTAGGGCTTCTTTGATTCATAGGATTGACATAGGAATTATGTTGGATTTGATTCCTATGGGAAAATTTCAATCCTACACCTTTCCTATTTCTACACTCTCCACATTCCTTTGAATCAAAGGAGCCCTTATAGTGCTTATTTGTTTATTATAGTAAGTGAAAGGACATCTAAAAAAAACAGGAGAAATGATTTGGAAGTGCACATAGTTTTATACCCCTCTGTCTCGGTTCACAGGGCCTAATCTGAAAAAATATTTGTCCCATATAACCTCTCATCTAAGGCCTGCATGCATTTAAATTAGAAGTACTAGTAACCTTCTCGAATTAGTCTCCACCTTCCCTTTTCTCGTTTTTCTATTCGCTGGGAACAGCCTTGTGCATGCTGGTGGAGTGTGAAACCAAACAAGTTTGCATGGGGGCATGTGATCGGCTGCATGCACGCTTTGTACACCATTAGCATTAGAAGTAGCAAGAGGAGGCAACGGTCCGGAGAGTTTTCGTCATCCAATGAAACAATGCCTTGGTCCTGTCTGTAAAATAAACCAAGCCCTCTAAACCGAGACGGACGGAGTTAATCAGATGGAGGGGTTACAATTACATATAGTTGGAGTATTCACTTCCGATTCACAAAAAAGGAGTATTCACTTCCCCGCTGCATTATTATTAAGTATAAGTACTACTACAAACAGTTCGATACAAATAAGAAACAAAGACCCCATAAAAAATTAGCAGCCGTACGAACACTCTAGTACTTTGCAGCGAAATTTATCATTCCTCATGACAAATTGACAGTTTTTTCAACTACGCAAAGTAGCAGTAGCTACATCTGCTTGCATATGTGAATATAGAAACGCAGCTCCTTGGACGATCCAAGCACCAACGAGGTATGGCCCCGGCACAACGAGGAACGACGTGAGCTCCTCAAACACGACAGCTGCCCGGCGACGCTGCCGAAGCATCGGCAAACATCTTTACGACATCCCGCCCGCAGTCCGCTTCGAGGACGGCGGCGGGCCGTGCGCCCAGATCTTCACCCCGTAGAGTGGCCACACGGATGTCGGCTGCTAACACAGGATGAGCCCCTATCATTTGTGAGATGAACACACGACTGCACGAGCTCCTATCATTTGTTTTACTAAGCTAGAATGTGTTAATTGCTCATCCCTAATTGGTTTCTTGACTCCTTGCTCACTATCGATAGGTGAACCAAGAGACACTCTCTTAATTAATACTACGCCAGACCAAGTCGGCTACTCGCAGTACTCCACGCCAAGTCTTCCTAGCCAACCTTTTTCTTCTCCAAATGGAGGGAGAACCCAAGACTCTGCATCCAAAAGGTGCATACGGCTTCTTAGCGAGCATCTCATGCACAAGCTACACAAGCCGTCTCCGCAAACAATTGCTGGTCCATCTTCAAGGCCTAGATTTGCATATCCTCTGCCAGGCCTACCGTCGATGTCACCATGGCGCTAGACAATGTCTCCACCCCGCACGTGTCCGCTATCACATGACCTATGCCAAGGTTTCGCTCCACCACCGCTGTCAAGACTCGTTGTCGTCAACCCTATCCACATCTCATCTTTGCGGGTGCTTCTGTAAACCTTACGGGATCCAATCTTGTATATATGCTCCCTCCCTTTCATGGAACATGTCGAAAGTTTGTCTAAATTCAAACTTCTCTAGACATTAAATGTTGGGTTTTCTGTTCTCGTGCCCCTGGTTCGTTAGTTGTACTCAGTTTTCCCCAGCCTCTTAAATTTTCCTCAGTTTTCTCCTCCTCTAGTTTGAAACCCCTTGCGTACGCTCGGACGGGAGGGTTGCCGTCTCGGTCGTAGGCCTTCCGTTACGCGGTGATGGCTAGGGAGCCGCGGTGGTTTTGACTTGACCGTTGCTTTCAAATTGTGTTGACCGTTGACCGGAGGAGCTGACCCAAAGCTTTCCCTCCGCCCGAGACCGGAGGAGCTCACACACCGCCCTCCGCCGCCACGCCGTCCTGCCGACCTACCTTATGGCGTCGTCCGCCACCGATCCGCCCCCGCCCCCACCACCACCCCCGGGAGGCGGAGAGGGCTCCGCCTCCACCAGATCTAGATCTACCCCTGTCGAGGTAGAGTTTGTATTTCCGTCTGGTGTGCCGCCTCTTCCCGTCAGCCGCGGAGAAGATTGGGAATCGGAGGGATCTAACGCATGGATTCCATCTGGGTAAGCATCGTCTGCCTATGTGAATCAACGCAGGGCAGTTTTTGAGCGCCAATCGTTGTTGCTCAACTAACTCGCGTTGCTTTTCGAATAGGATTGATCCAACGATCGGCTTTTCGGCCGGTGGTTAGGCTGGATTCTAGCTTTAAGCGTGATTCTAAACGCTATAAGAATGGGTTTTACTTCCCGCGGTGGTTGCAACCACCATCTCGTTGAGGGATTTCAAAGCTAGCATCTATGATAAGTACACCTGGAGCTCTCTCGATGCAGTTCATTTCGAATATTTCAACAACACGGAGCGAAGATCTGTTCCACTAATTTCCGACGACGATCTGGGAATGCTTTTTTGCTTTGAATGCTTCTTGTCGGTTCGGTAAAATTCGTATCCATGTGGACAGGGGTGAGGCATCATCTCGGTGCTAGGGCATCATCGAGTGGTCGGGCATCATGTCTCTCTACTGCTGCTGCCTCTGCTAATAGTGTGAGCCCCGATGCTCCTTGTACTTCCACAGCAGCACCTTATGTCCTCAGTGCTAGTGGTAGCCAGATCGTTCCTATGGTCGATGTGGAGGACGATGCAGAGATTGGGGATCAGTCTCCTCAAGATGGTGAGGATGAGTTGATGTTTCCTGAATTGGTAGATCGATGCAAGAAGGTGCAATGGAGGATCAATACATCGAAGATATTGCTTTTGGTGCCAGATTTGATGACACTGATGATGAAGGGAAGAATGAGAACAATGAAAGCCTCGTTTTAGCTGATTACAAAGGTGATGACTTGCCAACAATTGAGTGGAACAGGGAGGATCCTCAGCTTGCAGCAGGCACCGTATTTCAAACGATGATGGACTTTCGTAATGCAATTACTACATATTGCCTTCTCTCTAAGAATAATTATGAGGTTATTAAAAGTGAGCCAGGTAGGTTCACAATTAAATGCCCGTACAAGAGGTGTAGGTGGAGGCTGCATGCATCCACAATGCGCAGAAGCACCTTGGTTCATGTACTACGCCAACCAGTTGTGTATTTTAGATCACAGTGTAAAATTTGTTAACTGTTACTGATATCCCTTATCATTATGTTTCAGATAAAGAAGAATGAGGAGGTCCATAGGTGTCCACCTCGAGGGGGAGAGCCGGAGGTGAAAACAAAGCTAGCGAAGACTAGTTGGTTGGCAGATAGAATCCTAGATTGGCTGAGAGAAACTCCTTCACTTGGTCCAACATCACTCCAGAAAAAGATGGTTGAGAAGTTTGATATAAAAGTACCTTACATGAGGATGTTCTATGCAAAGGAAATGGCTCTTGACAAGATCAATGGTCCATGGAATGAAAGCTTTCGGTTGCTTTACACTTTCAAAGCCGAAGTGGAGATGGCTAGTCCAGGCAAGTGTTGTAGCGATAGACAAGCATACGAGCTCCCTACAAATTGAAAAGCGGGAAGGTAATGCACAAGGAATGTTTTAGAACGGCTTTTGTTTATTTCAAAGCTTACTGGAAAGGCTTTCTCGGACGGTTCCGAGCCTTATTTGGTCGTGGATGCAACAGCCTCTTCATGACAGGTTTAAAGGACAGCTAGTTGCTGCTACTGCAGTTGATGGACACAGTTGGATGTTCCCTGTTGCTTATGGAGTTTTGGAGGTTGAGTCAGAGGAAAGTTGGACTTGGTTTCTGCAGAATTTGCGCGACATTATAGGTCATCCAACAGGACTTGTTATCCACACAGACGCTTGCAAAGGTTTGGAGAGTGCGGTAGAAGCAGTATTCCCTGGAGTGGAGCATAGGGAATGTATGCGACACTTGGTACAAAATTTTACAAAGAAATTCAAGGGTAAAGTTTTTACTGACAACCTATGGCCAGCTTCATACACATGCAGCTCTAGGAAGCATCTGTTTCATTTGGATGTGTTGTATAAACAAAAACCTGGGGTGAAGGATTACTTGGATGAACATCATGGTAGGGTGTGGTCAAGAAGCCAATTCAATGAAATTTGCAAGGTACACTATGTAACAAGTAACCTTGCGGAGAGTTTCAATTCAAAGGTCAAGTCATTGAAAGGGCTTATGCCGTGGCAAATATTTGATAAGATTAGGCAGATGATCATGATAAAGATCGATCTGCGTCAAAGAATTACATCCACACAATATGCTGGCCATCTCATTCTCCCATCTTTGATTAAGTCTTTGCATGACAAATACCCACTATGCTTAGAAACTTTGTCCAAATGAGTCCAAATTGGTCACACTTGTGTATCTTTGAAATGCAAACAATATCATGTCGGCCAAAATGTACTATACTGTTCAAGTAACACAATTATACAATTTTTATGCCAAAAGCTTCAATTTCCCTTAGTCCCTTTATTATTTGGGTGCCCCTGTTTTACTTAGTGTTACTCAGTTTTCCCCCTCCGGGCCCACTTGTTTTACTCGGTCCTACTCAGTTTTGCCCTTCCGATAAACATTTCCTCACATTTCCCCCTCTTAGTTCTACTCAGTTTTCCTCACTTGTACTCACTGGCTGATCTCTGATTGGTCGAGATGTATGTCACACGGATCTTGGTTAGTTGAAAGCTCAACAAACGCTTGCACCATTCGATCTTTTATGATCGGACGGCCTGTATATCTCTCTCTACCACGATGGACGCATACGGAGAGAAGAGCAGAGCACATACCTACCAACCCTGGCAGTCGCATATTCCCGTCGCATCTTCCTCTCTCCTATTTCCTCTCTTACTCCGGCGGTTGCGGCGGCGCGGATCTAATCGTGCGTGCGGCGGCGTGCGGCAGCGCGGATCTGGACCGTGGCGGCGGCGTGGATCTAAGAGTGCCGGTGAGGATCTAACCTTCAGAAATAGTTGAAATGTCTCTCTCTGTCTCACTTTCGTTTCTCTTCTCAGATCTGTTGATGATGAAGACGGCGTCCGTGCCGATAGTGGTCATCGATGGCAAGATCATTGAAGCCATCGCCTACAACATCGCTTCGACGGGCGCAGATCCAGCATTCAATGTCGGAGCCTGTTGATGTATCACTTCCGTTGCCCTCCTCAGATCCATTGATGAAGAAGGATACCAAGATGGCGGCCGTGCCGACTGATGGGGATATACCCTAAGGGGGTGTGCCACCAGTCCCACTCGCCATGGAGGTGAAGGCCCAAGAAGACTGCCAGTTGCCCGAGCGACTGGGTGGCTGGGTCCTGCAGCAACCAAGCCGCAATCCCCGGACGGGCCGACTGGATAAAGATCTGCGCGACTGGAGAAGGAGATTACTTGCGAGAAGGGAAGCAATCCCGGATTAGTAGCAACTGATACGATTCAGAGTTATCCTCATGTAACCCTAGATCGGGGGTGCCTATATAAACCCCCGAGCTAAACCCTAGAAAACACATCATCGAAGATCCAATCTCCCCCTTATAGCTCTTGGCGTAGCCGCCGACTGAGCCCCCCCATTTTAATTCTACACCGAGTAATAGATCTAGCAGGACGTAGGCCTTTTACTCTCCGGAGGGGCTAACCCGGGTAAACCCTTTCGTCTTGTGCACCTCGCTCCGCAGATGGCTGAGTTCCCTTGCCCCCGCATCAACGAAGTGCTGCCCCCTGTAGCACCTGCTGTGGTAATATCCACGACAGTGGTGCCCACCGTGGGGCATGGGACATCCGGCCTCCAAGCTGCGGCGAGGCCCTACTCGCCAATCCGCCGGCCGACCGTCTCCGGCAGGATGATCGCCACGGACAACTTCTTCCACATCCAGCCGAGCTCCTATCAGCCGGCCTCGTCGCCCCTCTCCCACGCTTGGATGGTGCCGGTCGGCACGATCAACCTCTTCGTCGGGCTCGCCGGCGTCAGCGACCCCAGCGAGGCTCGCCCCGGCCCGCTGCACGAACCCTTCGCGCTAGCGCAACTCCTGACAGCCACTCTCCCCCTCTCCAGCAGCGCACACGCCGAGGGAGAGTCGGCTCTGGAGGATGACGCCGATTCGGCTCTGGAGGATGATGCCGATTCGGCATCAGCAGTATCGTTTGCTGGATCCATCACTGCAGCGTCAATGGAAGACTCCATCACCCTGGTCTCCCACCCGAGCGACTTTGAGGATAACTCCATCCTCCCCCTCTTCGACTCTGAGTCGGAAACCGACTCCGTCGACGCCCCGCGCTACCAATACCCGATCGCCGTCTTCATGGCAGGAGGCGATGAAGTGCCTCCAAACGACGCCTTCTCCACTCCCCTCCCCGCAACCACCAACGCGACCGAGATCGAGGCGCATCGGGCGGCCCTTGAGGAGCAGAGGAAAAAGGAGCTCGCCGAGCGGCAGAAATTCCGCCTCGAACAAGACGAGGTGAGAGCCGTGTCCCATTACCGTCAAGAGCGCAACCGCCTGCGCATGGAGCATGCCTGAGCACTGGGATTTCCAAGTGCCCGCCTCAACTTCGACGACCCGGACGGAGAGGTCCGGGTCGCCCAGGTCCAGAATCACGACGTCCCCGAGTCGAGTCGAGTCGGGCCGCCGCTGGCAAAGTGGCGCACGGCGCGCTGCCACCACCACCACCTCCACCACCCCCTCCGCCCGAAGCTCCCCGCGCAGAGGTCGATGCCAACGGCCTACCCCTTCACTAGTCGCCAGCCGACAACGTTGCGGCCGCACAGGCCGTTCTCGCTAGACTCCCTGAAACGGGAGACGACGAGATCCTCGTCCAGCATGCCAAGGCCCTAGTCGCTAAGGCCCTGGAGCAGCAGCATGCCGCCGCCGATTCACAGGGGCGACTGATGTCTACGCACGCTTCTATTCCTGTAGACAGTGTTGGGCCTTCAAGAGCAGAGGTTTGTAGAACAGCAGCAAGTTTCCCTTAAGTGAATCACCCAAGGTTTATCGAACTCAGGGAGGTAGAGGAAAAAGATATCCCTCTCAAGCAACCCTGCAATCACGATACAAGAAGTCTCTTGTGTCCTCAACACACCTAATACACTTGTCAGATGTATAGGTGCACTAGTTCGGCGAAGAGATAGTAAAACACATGTGGTATAGATGGTGGTAATATTGCAGGAAGTAAAGATGCAAGAAAACAAGTAAACAAACGGTGCCGTAAAATAGCTTGCTGGCGTGGGAGGCAATTCTCCGTGGTGTAAACAAGGCCTAGGGATCATACTTTCACTAGTGGACACTCTCAACATTGATCACATAACTGAATAAACAAATACTACTTTCTCTACACTCTCTTGTTGGATGACAAACACCATTCATTGTGTAGGGCTACAAGAGCTCCCTCAAGCCGGGGTTAACAAGCTCCACAACATTCGGTGTTCATATTTAAGTAACCTTAGAGTGCATAATAGACCATTGCAATTATACCGAGTACTAACATAGCATGCACACTGTCACCATCAGGCTATGAAAGGGGGAATAGATCGCATCAATACTATCACAGCAATAGTTAACTTCATAATCTACAAGAGATCACAATCATAACCTATGCCAAGTACTACATGATGCACACACTGTCACCATTACATCATGGAGGAGGAATAGAATACTTTAATAACATCACTAGAGTAGCACATAGATGATATTCAACTAGATCACAAAGCTCATTGTCACATAAAGATCACATGGGAGAGAGATGAACCACATAGCTACGGTACAACCCTTAGCCTCGGGGATGAACTACTCCCTCCTCATCATAGGAGACAGCAGCGGCGAAGAAGATGGCGGTGGTGTCGATGGAGTTGCCTTCCGAGGGCACTTCCCCGTCCCGGCAGCGTGCCGGAACAGAGGCTCCTTCGCGATGGCAGCGGCTCTGGAAGGTTTCTCGTACCGTGGCTTATCCATGTAGGGTTTTCACGACGGAGTCCTTAAGTAGGCGGAAGGGCAGGAGGGGCCCTGGTGGGGCCACACAATAGGGGGGCACGCCCCACCCCTTGGCCGCGCCGCCCTGGCGTGTGGGGCCCCCAGGCTCCCCTCTGGTCTCTCTCCGGTGTTCTGGAAGCTTCGTGGAAAAATAAGATTCTGGGCGTTGATTTCGTCCAATTCCGAGAATATTTCCTTACTAGGATTTCTGAAACCAAAAACAGCAGAAAACAGGAACTGGCTCTTCGGCATCTCGTCAATAGGTTAGTTTCGGAAAATGCATAATAATGACATAAAGTGTGTATAAAACATGTGAGTATCACCATAAAAGTAGCATGGAACATAAGAAATTATAGATACGTTTGAGACGTACCAAGCATCCCCAAGCTTAGTTCCTACCCGCCCTCGAGTAGGTAAACGATAACAAGGATAATTTCTGAAGTGACATGCTATCATAAATTTGATCAATACTATTGTAAATCATATGAGATGAATGCAGCGATTCAAATCAATGGTAAAGATAATGAGTAAACAAATGAACCATATAACAAAAACTTTTCATGAATAGTACTTTCAAGACAAGCATCAATAAAACTTGCATAAGAGTTACTCATAAAGCAATAAATTCTTAGTAAAGGCATTGAAGCAACACAAAGGAAGATATAAGTTTCAGCAGTTGCTTTCAACTTCAACATATTTATCTCATGGATAATTTTCAACACAAAGTAATATAACAAGTTCAATAGGTAAACATGTAAGAATCAATGCACACAGTTCACACAAGTGTTTGCTTCTAAGATAGAAAGAAGTAGGTAAGCTGACTTAACAATAAAGTAGAAGAATGGCCCTTCGCAGAGGGAAGCATGGATTACTATTTTTGTGCTAGAGCTTTTCATTTTGAAAACATAGAAACAATTTTGTCAACGGTATTAATAAATCATATGTGTTATGCATAATACATCTTATAAGTTGCAAGCCTCATGCATAGTATACCAATAGTGCTCGCACCTTGTCCTAATTAGCTTGGATTAACACGGATTATCATTGCATAGCATTTGTTTCAACCAAGTGTCACAAAGGGGTACCTCTATGCCGCCTGTACAAAGGTCTAAGCAGAAAGCTCGCATTGGATTTCTCGCTTTTGATTATTCTCAACTTAGACATCCATACCGGGACAACATAGACAACAGATAATGGACTCCTCTTTAATGCATAAGCATTCAACAACAGATAATATTCTCATAGGAGATTGAGGATTAATTGTCCAAACTGAAACTTCCACCATGATTCATGGCTTTAGTTAGCGGCCCAATGTTCTTCTCTAACAATATGCATACTCAAACCATTTGATCATGAAAATCGCCCTTACTTCAGACAAGACAAACATGCATAGCAACTCACATGATATTCAACAAAGGTAATAGTTGGTGGCGTCCCCAGAAGCATGGTTATCGCTCAACAAGCAACTTATAAGAAATAAGATACATAAGCTACATATTCTTTACCACAATAGTTTTTACGGCTATTTTCCCATGAGCTATATATTGCAAAGACAAAGATTGGAATTTTAAAGGTAGCACTCAAGAAATTTACTTTGGAATGGCAGAAAAATACCATGTAGTAGGTAGGTATGGTGGACACAAATGGCATAGTTTTTGGCTCAAGGATTTGGATGCACGAGAAGAATTCCTCTCAATACAAGGCTAGGCTAACAAGGTTGTTTGAAGCAAACTCAAGTATGAACCGGTACAGCAAAACTTACATATGAACATATTGCAAGCATTATAAGACTCTACATCGTCTTCCTTGTTGTTCAAACACCTTAACCGAGAAAATATCTAGACTCTAGAGAGACCAATCATGCAAACCAAATTTCAACAAGCTCTATGGTAGTTCTTCATTAATAGGTGCAAAGTACATGATGCAAGAGCTTAAACATGATCTATATGAGCACAACAATTGCCAAATATCAAATTATTCAAGACATTATACCAATTACCACATGAAGCATTTTCTGTTTCCAACCATATAACAATGAACGAAGCAGCTTCAACCTTCGCCATGAACATTAAAAGTAAAACGAAGAACACAAGTGTTCAAATGAAAAAGCGGAGCGTGTCTCTCTCCCACACAAGCATGAATTTATTCAGAGAATGAAAATAACAAAACGAAAATAAAATAAAAGCACACAGACGCTCCAAGTAAAGCACATAAGATGTGACGGAATAAAAATATAGTTTCACTAGAGGTGACCTGATAAGTTGTCGATGAAGAAGGGGATGCCTTGGGCATCCCCAAGCTTAGATGCTTGAGTCTTCTTGAAATATGCAGGGATGAACCACGGGGGCATCCCCAAGCTTAGACTTTTCACTCTTCTTGATCATATTGTATCATCCTCCTCTCTTGATCCTTGAAAACTTCCTCCACACCAAACTCAAAACAAACTCATTAGAGCGTTAGTGCATAATCAAAAATTCATATATTCAGAGGTGACACAATCATTCTTAACACTTCTGGACATTGCACAAAGCTACTTAAAGTTAATGGAACAGAGAAATCCATCCAACATAGCAAAAGAGGCAATGCGAAATAAAAGGCAGAATCTGTCAAAACAGAACAGTCCGTAAAGACGAATATTTTAGAGGCACTGGAATTGCTCAGATGAAAATGCTCAAATTGAATGAAAGTTGCGTACATATCTGAGGATCACGCACGTATATTGGCAGATTTTCTGAGTTACCTACAGAGAGGCCTATAGAAATTCGTGATAGCAAGAAATCTGTTTCTGCGCAGCAATCCAAATCTAGTATCAACCTTACTATCAAAGACTTTACTTGGCACAACAATGCAATAAAATAAAGATAAGGAGAGGTTGCTACAGTAGTAACAACTTCCAAGACTCAAATATAAAACAAAATTGCTGTAGTAAAATAATACATGGGTTATCTCCCAAGAAGTGCTTTCTTTATAGCCATTAAGATGGGCTCAGCAATTTTAATGATGCACTCATAAGAAATAAGAGTTGAAGCAAAAGAGAGCATCAAAAAGCAAGTATGAAACAAATTTAAGTCTAACCCACTTCCTATGGGAAGGAATCTTGTACACAAATAACTTCATGAAGAACAAAGTGACAAGCATAGGAAGATAAAACACAAGTAACTTCAAAATTTTCAGCATATAGAGAGGTGTTTTAGTACCATGAAAATTTCTACAACCATATTTTCCTCTCTCATAATAATTTCCAGTACAATCATGAACAAACTCAACAATATAACTATCACATAAAGCATTCTTATCATGAGTCTCATGCATAAAATAATTACTACTCTCCACATAAGCATAGTCACTCTTATTAATTGTAGTGGGAGCAAATTCAACAAAGTAGCTATCATTATTATTCTCATCATCAAATATAGGAGGCATAGTATAATCATAATAAACTTTATCCTCCATAGTAGGTGGCACCAAAATACAACTATCATTATAATTATCATAAATGGGAGGCAAAGTATCATCAAAGTAAATTTTCTCCTGCATGCTTGGGGGACTAAAAATGTCATGCTCATCAAAACCAGCTTCCCCAAGCTTAAATTCTTCCATAGCATTAGCAACAATGGTGTTCAAAGCATTCATACTAATAACATTGGCATTATCATGCATATAAAGTTCCATAGGTTTTTTAATTTTCTCTTCAAACACCTCATGTCCTAACTCAAGATAAATACTATAAAGATCTCTAATATTTTTGTTGTTTTCCATTAAGCCTAACTAGTGAAAATAAAAACAAGGAAATAGCTTCGAGCACTCACACACCGGCAGCAGTGCTAGGAAATAGCTTAGTAGTCGGAGGATGTGAATACCTTTTACCTTACCTCCCCGGCAACGGCGCCAGAAAATAGCTTAGTTGCGGGGGTCCGGAGTGTGAGTGCCTTTTACCTTACCTCCCCGGCAACGACGCCAGAAAATAGCTTGATGTCTACGCACGCTTCTATTCCTGTAGACAGTGTTGGGCCTCCAAGAGCAGAGGTTTGTAGAATAGCAGCAAGTTTCCCTTAAGTGAATCACCCAAGGTTTATCAAACTCAGGGAGGTAGAGGACAAAGATATCCCTCTCAAGCAACCCTGCAATCACGATACAAGAAGTATCTTGTGTCCCCAACACACCTAATACACTTGTCAGATGTATAGGTGCACTAGTTCGGCGAAGACATAGTAAAACACAGGTGGTATAGATGGTGGTAATATTGCAGGAAGTAAAGATGCAGTAAAACAGTAAACAAACGGTGCCAGAAAATAGCTTGCTGGCGTGGGAGGAAACTCTTTGTGGTGTAAACAAGTCCTAGGGATCATACTTTCACTAGTGGACAATAGACCATTGCAATTATACCGAGTACTAACATAGCATGCACACTGTCACCGTCAGGCTATGAAAGGGGGAATAGATCGCATCAATACTGTGGGGACCCCGGACTAGCTGTCCGAAATTCCCTGTTATGCATTCAACTCACGATCCCATGATCAGTGCACCGTGAGCACATAACCGAACTGAATATCCAGAATTACATCATCCATTACAGTACCGAATAAATAAGTCTTACAATAGCGGGATCACATGACCCAGTCATACATAAATGCCGCAATGGTCAAGTTCACACACATAGCAGCGGATACACGTCAACGTCGTCGGGCCCAAGTCATGCCTTAGACCTACAGGCGTCTGACTTGGAGATCGTCCTAGGTCGCATAGTTGTCCTGGTATCCTCCTTCGTCTTCATAGTCCTCCTCATAGTCTGGCCAAGTTAATAGCCAGGGACAAAGCAGTGAGTACATTTGGAATTGTACTCGCAAACCATCAAAAGGGGTGCTAACATAAGCTATCTAAAAGAGACAAGAGAGGAAGAACAGTTTCTCTTGTGGATATAGCATGCATCAACAACAAGTGTCGACATAGCGCTCCGGCTTCTCAAGTGAAGGGAACACTATTGGTGTTCTATGGCATCTCTATAACTTTATTGAAGAAGGTACTTCAAAAGACGTCCTATGACATCTCTACATCTTTATTGAAGAAGAGTTGCATTTCTCCATCTCAATTGATGGATATGCGAGGGAAGGTGCTATGACATCTCTATATCTTTATTGAAGAAGAGTTGCATTTCTCCATCTCAATTGATGGATATGCGAGGGAAGGTTCTATGACATCTCTATATCTTTATTGAAGAAGAGTTGCATTTCTCCATCTCAATTGATGGATATGCGAGGGAAGGTTCTATGACATCTCTATATCTTTATTGAAGAAGAGTTGCATTTCTCCATCTCAACTGATGGATATGTGAGGGAAGGTTCTATGACATCTCTACATCTTTATTGAAGAAGAGTTCCTCTACATGAAACACTAGGAGAAGTCCCCCACTTGGTCTTAGTTTTTCCACGACCATCTCCATATGGTCGACACACGCCCTTTGTCCGTACCTTTCCGAAGACAACCAACACAACACATCTTTGCAAAGCATTTAATAAAACAAAACTCAAGCCCCGGTTAAGTATGGCCATTTCAACTTGTCCATGACCGCGGACGCGGCTATTCGAATAGATTTGACTCGCAGAGTTTGCACACTTTCCCCACAAGAACCGATAAATCCGCCGGATCATCCCCGGATCGTCATACGAAAGTATGCGAGACTCGAATAATCAGTCATAGTCTTTCGCCCATCTCCCTTGGCACAAGTCCTTCCCTGCGGGCTTACCCCTTCCCGCACCCCGGCAACATACCTCCTTTTGAGCGTATCTCCGGCGCCACGACCGGAAGACCCTCGCAATCGTCCGGCTATCGGTCTAAGACAGATGTATTGCCTCCTCCGCAGCGCAACCCGGCGTTGGAGGTCGTCGTGACCCTCCCTAGAAAGTTGTGAAGGTTGCTTATGCCAATTTCGACAGACTACAGACTAAGCCCGTGCCCACTTTGGGTAATGTGGTTGCGCGAATAAAAGTTGGGACGGCGAACACTTATACGCAGTGCTCTATTTTAGAAACCATTTCTTTTTCCCACAACACCTTGGTGTTCCACGAACAGCCATACACCACTTTCTCAAACATCCTTATCAAGATCCTTTGTTTTTCTTAAACCATACACTTGGGCTAACACACCCAAGGTTTTCATAAACATTTACAACAAGGTAAACCTTGAGGGGTTCCCAACCTAAAATTTCATGAGTAGGAACTACTTGTAATATCATGGCCGAGATGAAGGTCATCATACCATGAGGGTATAAGTGAGAGGCATAAAAGGGGGTCCTACTTGCTTAAGGTAAGCATGTAAGATGATAACAAAGGGGTGGATCAAATTTTCCGATTTGTGGTGCTACTATTTTACTTGAGTGGAGTAGTTGTAATACCCAACCATTTTTCAAGGGAGTACACGGCATACTTCTCTCAATTTGAGAAATACACCAAGCATCATGACTTTGATACCTAAATACTCAACAAAGTAGGGGTGTGGTGCATAACTATAATTAGGAATGGTACATGCTCAGGTTGAGCACTTATGAAGACCCAAGGAATATAGCATGGCCGTGGACACCATGCATCTCTCCCACGTGTGAACCAAGATGAAAAACCACCACAAGGTACTACTCCTATTACAACCATACATAGACCAACATAGAGAGATCATCACAAAAAGAGATAAGATGCTTAGGGACATCAACAAATGACATCCAACACCACATCATTCAGAGTTCAAAGATGGCTTGCCTTGGTTGGCTTGTCCCCGGTCCTCCTCAAATCCTTCTCCAAAGTCCTCCCCTTCAACTTCTCCCTCGTTCGTATCTAGCGTCGCCAAAGTAAACGATACAAACAATCAACATATATCCAAGAACCAAGAGTAACAAATAAAAGGGAAAGTATGCAGGGAGTGGTTTGGCAGTAAAACAAACATGATTTGGCCATTTTGATAAACAATGCATCAAGGTTTAATTAAAAACATCAAACTCTAACCCTATCATTTCATGTGACACACATACAAACATCACCAGAGACTAAACATTACTAACAGAGGCTTCTGGTATTTTTCCTAGATACACAGTAACAATATAAGATCAACACAATTGGAAACATTGAAAAATATTTATTTTTGAATTTTAGGAATTAGGAATACTAACCAGAATACAGTGATCATGTTTAATACTTTAAAAATCGTACAAAAATCCTAAAAATACAAGGCCAGTGGCATCTGAAAGGTAATTTCATACTGGTTCTAATGCAGTTGGAATCATGTCAATCGGAGTTACCAAACTAATTTTATTAACTAAAACAAGTATATCGGCAGATTTGCATTTTTAATTTCTGTTTATCAAATTTTCAAATAAAAGAAAAGGGCGGGAACGCCCCGGGCCAGTGCGGTGCGGTGCCGATGGGCCGGCCCGAGTGGGGCTCTCCGGTGGCCGGTGAAAAAGAAGAAAAGAAAGAGGCCGGGGCCCGTGGCGGGTCCGGCAGCCGACGTGGCCATGCACGCCGCCGTGGCCGTGCATGCGCCATGCACCCGCCCGATCCGGGATCGGACGGTCCGGATCCGGGCGCGTGCACGACGTCGCAGCGCGCGCCGCGCGTGAGGAAGAAAGGGGCGGCGCGACGTGCTTACCAGCGGCCGGCGGTGGCGTGGTTCGAGTGCAGGCGGCTCGGCGGCGTAGGCGTGCGTGCGTGCGGGTGCCTGGCGGTGTCTCGACACGCTGGCGCCGCCTCGCTCGGCGGCGCTCGGCCACGGGCGCCGCCGGAGCGTCGTGGGCGGCGGTCGCTCCGCCGCAGATCCGCGAGGCAGAGGCAGACGGAGCAGGGTCAGGAGGTGCAGGAGGTGACGTCGATGAAGAGAGGCGCAGGAGAGGAGTGGCGTCGGCGGCCGTGGCGGTGACCACCTCGCGCGTCACCCACGCGGTGACCGTGGTGCGCGCCTTGGCGCTGCCGCAGCCAGCGGGCTCGAGCTGCCGCTCGAGCAGCCGGGGCGGAGCAGGGGCAGCCTAACGGCGCAGTGGAGGGGAGCCGAAGGGAGAGGGGTGCGCTCGGTGGGGTTTTATAGGCGGAGGAGGCGCGGCAGTGGCGTGGGCGGTGGCGATGGCCAACGGGCGCGCGAGGGCCGGCGTCACGCGCCGGCCCCACCGTGACGTCGCCCGGTGGCGTCAGCGATGGGAGGGAACCGAGGCGGTGCGCGCAGTGCGAGGCGTGATGGCGCGTCGAGCGAGGCTCCGTGCCATCATGTCGTCTTGACCGGCGTGCGCGCGCGTGGCGGTTTTAGGGCGCTGGCGACGAGGAGAGAGGGTGCCGGTGGTGTTCTGGGCCGCAGAGGAGAGAGGAGAGCGGGTTAGGGTTGGGCCAGGGCAAGGGAGAGGGATGGTGGTGTTGTCCACGGCCCAAACCAGGGAGAAAAGAGAGGGAAGAGGGAAGGAAAAAGAAAAGAAAAAGAGAGGGGACAGTTCCCCCACTTGTCTCTCGGCCAAAACCAAAAGATAAAAGGGAGAGAAGAAAAGGGCAGGGGAGAAAAGGAAGGGACCATGTCATTGCATGTGCCATGGTGTGACCCAAGTGCAATTGCACAAGTTGAAGGAAAATATGGGAAGAACATAAAAAAGGTGGTGGTGTTGGTGTAACCCTAGGTGATACTATATCATTTTCCCAATAAGGGAGGGAGGTGTTTCCCCCTTATTAGGATGGTGATGGTCAACAAAGCAAAAGCTAGGGTTTTTAGTAAAGAGAAAAGGAAATAGTGGTGAAGGTCATAGTCAATCACAAAATGGTTCAAACCCTACCGATTTTAAAATGGGGTTCTAATATTAACCAAGGTAACTCCCTAATTTAATAAACCTAATGAAATTTTCAAGACCGTAACACACATGAACTCAATCAAAAACTCAAGCAATCATAAAATGAAAAGTTTTTGTTGGCCCAAAATTTAAAACAGGAGGAAAAATGCAGGTTCTAAAAATGGGGTGTTGCGTACCTTCCCCTTAGAAGAATCTCGTCCCGAGATTCCACGGCTAGGTGTTTGAACTGTATGGGGAAACTCTTGTCTCGTATAGTCCTCTCTTTCCCGTGTGGCTTCATCTTCGCAGTGATTACTCCATTGGACCTTGAAGAACTTAATCTTCCTTCGGCGAGTAACCCTAATGGCTTCTTCCAAGATACGAATGGGATTCTCTCGTAGGTTAAGTCGTGGTTGAGGTCTATTACACGATAGTCGATATCCTTGAAGACTTCCGTTTTGTTAGGTGCTTGGAGACATTTCCGAAGTTGAGAGATATGGAAAACATCATGGAATTCCGACAATTCAGGGGGTAGCTCAAGTTGGTAGGACACTTCTCCTCTTCGTCCTAGCACCTTGAAAGGACCAATAAATCTGGGTGCAAGCTTGCCCTTGACATGAAAACGTTTCATTCCTTTGAGAGGGGTTACCCGGAGATAGGCGAAATCTCCGGTGCGAAAGTTAATTCTCGACGCTTGCTCGTCGGCGTAACTCTTCCGGCGGGACCGTGCAGCTTTTAGACGGTCACGGATAAGCTGAACTTGTTCTTCCGCTTCTCGAAGTATATCCGGGCCGAACACTTGGCTTTCTCCTGGTCTCGGTCCAGTTGAGAGGGGTTCGGCATTTCCTCCCATAGAGGGCTTCAAAGGGTGCCATCCGAAGACTGGCTTGATAGCTGTTATTATAAGAGAACTCGGCGAAAGGCAGGCAATCTTCCCATTTGGTTCCATAAGCTAGAACACATGCTCGGAGCATGTCTTCCAGAATCTGGTCTCACCCTTTCGGTCTCGTCCTCCGGTCCGAGGATGGTAGGTCTGTGCTGAAAGATAGTTTGGTGCCCATAGCTTCGTGAAGCTTCTGCCAGAAACGAGAAGTGAATTGGGGGCCTCGATCTGACACAATTACCTTGGGAATGCCGTGTAGGCTAACTATACGAGAGATGTAAAGATCGGCTAATGTTCTCCCATGATCGGTGGTCTTGACAGGCAAGAAGTGAGCGACTTTTGTGAGACGATCAACTATTACCCGCATGGAGTCATGTCCACGGCTAGACCTCGGGAAGTCCGGTGATAAAGTCCATTCCCACTTCTTCCCATTTCCACACCGGTATCTTCAAAGGTTGCAGTAATCCCGCGGGGCGTTGGTGCTCAGCCTTTAACTTTCCGACAAACGTCACATCGAGCGATGAAGAAGGCAATATCCCGCTTCATCCCATGCCACCAAAAGGTGTCCTTCAAATCTTGATACATTTTAGATCCTCCAGGGTGAATAGAATAAGGAGTATTATGGGCTTCCTCCATTATCAGATTTTTCAATTCAGGAATGTTTGGTACGCAGAGACGTCCATTGTACCACAGTACTCCATTTGAATCTATTGAAAACCCTTCTACTTTTTCCTTGCCCATGCGACGCTTGATCCCTTCAATACTTTTATGTCCTACTTGGGCTTCCTTGATTTGATCTCGTAGAGTTGGTTTGGCTTCCATGGCAGCAAGAAATCCATGGCTAACCAATTCTAATCCAAAATCTTCAAATTCTTGGTAAAGCAGGGGTTGCTCGACTTTCAATCGGTAGTTGAGGGAACATGGTTCTCTCCGTCGAGGGCGTCGGCAACTACATTGGCTTTTCCCGGGTGATAATGGATACTAAGATCATAGTCCTTGATGAGCTCAATCCATCTCCTTTGTCGCATGTTCAACTCCCTTTGGGTAAAAATATACTTGAGACTTTTATGATCGTTGCATATATCACACCCGTTTCCTATAAGATAATGGCGCCATGTCTTGAGAGCATGAACTACGGCGGCTAACTCCAGATCATGGGTGGGGTAATTGGCCTCGTGAGGTTTAAGCTGTCGGGAGAGGTAAGAGATCACCTTCCCTTCTTGCATTAAAACACTTCCAAGACCAAGTTTGGAAGCATCACAATAGATCACGAAGTCCTTGGTGACGTCGGGCATGGTTAGGATGGGGGCTGAAACAAGTCGCCTTTTAAGCTCTTGAAAGCTTTCTTCACACTTTTCTGTCCATTCAAACTTCTTACCCTTTTTAAGTAGGAGGGTCATTGGCTTGGCGATACTCGAGAACCCTTCAACGAACTTGCGGTAATATCCCGCCAATCCGAGGAAGGATCTCACTTCCGTAACATTCTTAGGGGGTTGTCGGTCCACAATGGACTTGATCA
>NC_061514.1:248681182-248701880 GCF_022539505.1 Lolium rigidum | reverse complement strand
CTAGTGAACCGTGGACCCCGGTCCATTCTTTTATACTCGAAATACAAATCTGTCGCAATACTTGTTTTATCGTTTTCTCCGCAAACAATCATCTTCCACACAATACGGTTAATCCTTTGTTACAGCAAGCCGGTGAGATTGACAACCTCACCGTTTCGTTGGGGCAAAGTACTTTGGTTGTGTTGTGCAGGTTCCACGTTGGCGCCGGAATCTCTGGTGTTGCGCCGCACTACATCCCGCCGCCATCAACCTTCAACGTGCTTCTTGACTCCTACTGGTTCGATTCAACCTTGGTTTCTAACTGAGGGAAACTTGCCGCTGTGCGCATCACACCTTCCTCTTGGGGTTCCCAACGGACGTGTCAATTACACGCATCAATGGGTAATCTAGGTAAGTTTGGGCCAAGGGGTTCCCATGGGCCCCGTGTGGCTGTACGCTCAGTCTTGGTTCCGAAGGCGAGAACCTCGGGTCCTAGTATCGGCGAGAATGAGTCAAATCACCACATCCCCATGTGGCGGCCCATCCAAGCCTTTAGCATATTTATTTACATCATCTCTGATCTTACCACGTCATCCTGACAAACTAGGTTCATTCGTAGCTCTGATTCATCAACCGGATGGATCAGACTTAGATAGCTAAGCATGGCTAAGCATAACACATATACGGCTCTAGCGATGCGAACAAGCTCAGACCTAGTTTTGCTGGGAGCGGTGGATCAGGAACTCTGGGCTACAAGGATGGAATATGCACGCATAGGATATCTACAACTGCCGATAAAACATGTTTGAAGCGGATGCAATATGTAAGAACCAGAAGTAAAGCATTTCGAAACCATATATGAACAAGGTTAGGGCTTGCCTTGTCCCTCGTTGTTCGGGTGCTGCTCTTCGGCGGCGTTGATCTCATGCTCGCGTTCGGTCACTATCGTGAAGAACCAAACACCGGAAAGGAATAGCGCGATCAAGACAAGGTACAATGCAATGCACATACAATATGATGACATGTCATATTAAAGGGGTTCGGGTAACCCTAGGTGCATCGACAGAAATTAAGAGGGGTTCGGCATCGATCCCGACATAAGGGGGGTCGATTTAGGGTTTCATTAAGGGTCCACATTTAATTGGGTCAAACATGTATGAAACATGGATAAACAATTAGGAAATGTTTTTCTGATCATTTTGGTATATAATTTTGTATTTTTCTGAATTAAAATGAATTAGTTATTAATTACTGAAAATAATTACATAAAATGGAAAAAAGATTTATGGCGTCATGCTGACGTCATCATGACGTCAGCCGGCCATGAGCTCGCAATTGAGCTCGGGCTGAGCTCAATCGGCCGTTTTGGCCGCGATTGAGGGCGCACAGGGGGGAAAAGAAGCGCCGCAACGCGCTGAGGCGTTTGGTGGCGGCGCCGCCCGCCTTTGGTCGCCGGAGCACGGCCGGCGACGAGGAGCGGCGGAGGCCGGGTCGGGTGGTTGATGTCTACGGGTGCTTCTATTCTTGTAGACAGTGTTGGGCCTCCAAGAGCAGAGGTTTGTAGAACAGCAGCAAGTTTCCCTTAAGTGGATCACCCAAGGTTTATCGAACTTAGGGAGGAAGAGGTCAAAGATATCCCTCTCATGCAACCATGCAACCACAAAGCAAGAAGTCTCTTGTGTCCCCAACACACCTAATAGGTGCACTAGTTCGGCGAAGAGATAGTGAAATACAGGTGGTATGAATAAATGAGAGCAGTAGCAACGGCACCAGAAAAGTGCTTGCTGGCGTGTAGTTGATGGTGGTAATATTGCGGACAATACGGATGCAGTAGAACAAGAAACAAGCAATGATAGCGATATTTAGGAACAAGGCCTAGGGATCATACTTTCACTAGTGGACACTCTCAACATTGATCACATAACAGAAAAAATAGATAGATGCTAGACTCTACACCCTCTTGTTGGATGATGAACACCACTAATCGTGTAGGATTACACGAACCCTCAATACCGGAGTTAACAAGCTCCACAATATTCAATGTTCATATTTAAATAACCTTAGAGTGCATAACAGATCAACATAACCAAAACAAGTACTAACATAGCATGCACACTGTCACCTTCACACTACGAAAGGAGGCATAGATCACATCAATACCATCATAGCAATAGTTAACTTCATAATCTACAAGAGATCACAATCATAGCCTACGCCAAGTACTACACGATGCACACATCGTCACCATTACACCGTGCAGGAGGAATAAACTACTTTAATAACATCACTAGAGTAGCACATAGATAAATTGTGATACAAAACACATTGCAATCATAAAGAGATATAAATAAGCACTTCACTATGCCATTCATAACAGTGAATAAGTATTCTGTGAAATATAGCCTAAGAGACCCACACGGTGCACACACTGTCACCTTTACACACGTAGGACAAGGAGTCTCCGGAGATCACATAAGTAAAACCCACTTGACTAGCACAATGACATCTAGATTACAAGCATCATCATATGAATCTCAATCATGTAAGGCAGCTCATGAGATTATTGTATTGAAGCACGTAGGAGAGAGATTAACCACATAGCTACCGGTACAGCTCCCGAGCCTCGATGGAGAACTACTCCCTCCTCATGGGAGACAAGCAGCGTTGATGAAGATCGCGGTGGTGTTGATGGAGGAGCCTTCCGGGGCACTTCCCCGTCCCGGCGGCGTGCGCGAACGAGACTCCTGTCCCCCGGATCTTGGCTTCGCGATGGCGGCGGCTCCGGAAGGTTTCTCGTACCGTGGCTTTTCCGTGTCGAGGTTTTAGGTCGAGGGGGCTTAAATAGGCGAAGAGGCGGCGTCGAAGGTCAACGAGGCGGTGACACGCTAGGGTGGCGCGGCCGGGTCCGGGCCGCGCCGCCCTATCATCCGGTGGGCCTGTGGCCACCCTCCGGCGACTCTCGGTGTTCTGGATGCTTCCGGGGATTCTAAGATGCTCGGGCGTTGATTTCGTCCGATTCCGATAATATTTCCTTACTAGGATTTCTCGAAACCAAAAACAGCAGAAAACAGAACTGGCACTTCGGCATCTCGTCAATAGGTTAGTTCCGGAAAACGCATAATAATGACATAAAGTATGCATAAAACATGTAGATATCATAAATAATGTGGCATGGAACATAAGAAATTATCGATCCGTCGGAGACGTATCAGCATCCCCAAGCTTAGTTCCTGCTCGTCCCGAGCAGGTAAACGATAACAAAGATAATTTCTCGGAGTGACATGCCATCATAACCTTGATCATACTATTGTAAACATATGTAATGAATGAAGCGATCAAAACAATGGTAATGACATGAGTAAACAAATGAATCATAAAGCAAAGACTTTTCATGAATAGTACTTTCAAGACAAGCATCAATAAGTCTTGCATAAGAGTTAACTCATAAAGCAATAATTCAAAGTAAAAGGCATTGAAGCAACACAAAGGAAGATTAAGTTTCAGCGGTTGCTTTCAACTTATAACATGTATATCTCCTGGATAATTGTCAACATAGAGTAATATAACAAGTGCAATATGCAAGTATGTAGGAATCAATGCACAGTTCACACAAGTGTTTGCTTCTTGAGGTGGAGAGAGATAGGTGAACTGACTCAACATAAAAGTAAAAGAAAGGTCCTTCAAAGAGGAAAGCATTGATTGCTATATTTGTGCTAGAGCTTTGGTTTTGAAAACATAAAGAGAGCATAAAAAGTAAAATTTTGAGAGGTGTTTGTTGTTGTCAACGAATGGTAGTGGGCACTCTAACTACCTTATCAACCAGACTTTCAAGAGCGGCTCCCATGAAGGACGTTATCTCTACCAGCAAGGTAGATCATCCCTCTTCTCTTTTGTTTACACATGTACTGTAGTTTCATTATTTATGGATGACACTCTGATACGTCTCCAACGTATCGATAATTTCTTGTGTTCCATGCCACATTATTGATGTTATCTACATGTTTTATGCACACTTTATATCATATTCGTGCATTTTCTGGAACTAACCTATTAACAAGATGCCGAAGTGCCGATTGCTGTTTTCTCGCTGTTTTTGGTTTCAGAAATCCTAGTAAAGAAATATTCTCGGAATTGGACGAAATAAAAGCCCGAGAGGCCTATTTTCTCACGAAGCTTCCGTAAGTCCGAAGGAGAGACGAAGAGGGGCCACAGGGGCGCCAAACCCTAGGGCGGCGCGGCCCCCTTGGCCGCGCCGGCCTGTGGTGTGGGCCCCCGTGCCGCCTCTTGACCTGCCCTTCCGCCTACAAATAGCCTCCGTGACGAAACCCCCAGCATCGAGAGCCACGATACGGAAAACATTACCGAGACGCCGTCGCCGCCGATCCCATCTCGGGGATCCTGGAGATCGCCTCCGGCACCCGCCGAGAGGGGATTCATCTCCCGGAGGACTCTACACCGCCATGGTCGCCTCCGGAGTGATGAGTGAGTAGTCTACCCCTGGACTATGGGTCCATAGCAGTAGCTAGATGGTTGTCTTCTCCCCATTGTGCTATCATTGTCGGATCTTGTGAGCTGCCTATCATGATCAAGATCATCTATATGTAATTCTATATGTTGCGTTTGTTGGGATCCGATGAATAGAGAATACTTGTTATGTTGATTATCAAAGTTATGCTTATGTGTTGTTTATGATCTTGCATGCTCTCCGTTTCTAGTAGATGCTCTGGCCAAGTAGATGCTTTTAACTCCAAGAGGGAGTACTTATGCTCGATAGTGGGTTCATGCCTGCATTGACACCGGGACGAAGTGACGAGAAAGTTCTAAGGTTGTGTTGTGCTGTTGCCACTAGGGATAAAACATTGATGCTATGTCTAAGGATGTAGTTGTTGATTACATTACGCACCATACTTAATGCAATTGTCTCGTTGTTTGCAACTTAATACCGGAGGGGTTCGGATGATAACCTCGAAGGTGGACTTTTTAGGCATAGATGCGGTTGGATGGCGGTCTATGTACTTTGTCGTAATGCCCAATTAAATCTCACTATACTCATCATGATATGTATGTGCATTGTCATGCTCTCTTTATTTGTCAATTGCCCAACTGTAATTTGTTCACCCAACATGCTCGTTCGTCTTATGGGAGAGACACCTCTAGTGAACTGTGGACCCCGGTCCAATTCTCTTTATCGAAATACAATCTATCGCAATACTTGTTTTTACTGTTTTCTCTCGCAAACAATCATCTTCCACACAATACGGTTAATCCTTTGTTACAAGCAAGCCGGTGAGATTGACAACCTCACCGTTTCGTTGGGGCAAAGTAGCTTGGTTGTGTTGTGCGGGTTCCACGTTGGCGCCGGAATCTCCGGTGTTGCGCCGCACTACATCCCGCCGCCATCAACCTTCAACGTGCTTCTTGGCTCCTCCTCGGTTCGATAAACCTTGGTTTCTTTTCGAGGGAAAACTTGCTCGCTGTGCTCATCATACCTTCCTCTTGGGGTTGCCCAACGAACGTGTGAATTACACGCCATCAAGCATATTTTCCGGCGCCGTTGCCGGGAGATCAAGACACGCTGCAAGGGGAGTCTCCACTTCTCAATCTCTTTACTTTGTTTTTGTCTTGCTTTATTTTATTTACTACTTTGTTTGCTCGCACTAAATCAAAATACAAAAAAATTAGTTGCTAGTTTTACTTTATTTGCTATCTTGTTTGCTATATCGAAAACACAAAAAAATTAGTTTACTTGCATTTACTTTACTTATTTCATCATGTTTCCTTTTGATTTTACCACAAAGAACATACCGGTAGGACGTGGGTCTATAGTTGGGAGAAATAATATAGAAGAATTCTTCAACCATGTTAGTACCATTGAAAATTTTGAAGATAGACACTTGATAGATCTTGCGCCTACTTATGAAATTGCTGCTGCACATTTAGTTCGCTTGTTGGAAACTAAATTTGTTAATCTTAATCCTATAATCCAACACATGTTTTTCACGCTTGGTGATATGGAAGAAGGGGAAAAGAAAGATTTTGTATTAGAAACCCTTCTTAGAGAATTTGGTGGTCTAGCAAGAGAAGCTAGAAAGGTGTTTGCTAAATTTAATATGCTTGGTTCTCCTACTAATTTTGTTAGTCTCCTTGAAAAGATGGATATGGATAGAATAAGATACACTAATAATATTGATGATGGAGGGGAGATCAAAGCACCAATACCATGTAAGCTCCTAGCTATGAATGATGCACTAGAAAATAACTATGCTTGGCTTGTTCCTGAAAATTTGTTTGACGAGAGTAGCACGCCTAAGACTAATGAAAAGGGAGATGCTGAAACTTATGTATCTAATATAATATGCCTGGTCGAAAAAAGCCCACACCCCGCTGTAGAAGTACCACCCTTCGATAATACTTGATACACACTTTCGCGCCTAGCTGAAAGGCGTTAAAGAAAAGCGCTTATGGGAGACAACCCATGTTTTTACCTACAGTACTTTGTTTTATATTTGTGTCTTGGAAGTTGTTTACTACTGTAGCAACCTCTCCTTATCTTAGTTTTGAGTTTTTTTGTGCCAAGTTAAGCCGTTGATAGAAAAGTAAGTACTAGATTTGGATTACTGCGCAGTTCCAGATTTCTTTGCTGTCACGAATCTGAGCCCACTGCCCTGCAGGAAGCTCAGAAAATTATGCCAATTTACGTGCATGATCCTCAGATATGTACGCAACTTTCATTCAATTTGAGCATTTTCATTTGAGCAAGTCTGGTGCCATTTTAAAATTCGTCAATACGAACTGTTCTGTTTTGACAGATTCTGCCTTTTATTTCGCATTGCCTCTTTCGCTATGTTGGATGAATTTCTTTGATCCACTAATGTCCAGTAGCATTATGCAATGTCCAGAAGTGTTAAGAATGAGTGTGTCACCTCTGAATATGTCAATTTATATTGTGCACTAACCCTCTAATGAGTTGTTTCGAGTTTGGTGTGGAGGAAGTTTTCAAGGATCAAGAGAGGAGTATGATGCAACATGATCAAGGAGAGTGAAAGCTCTAAGCTTGGGGATGCACCCGGCGGTTCACCCCTGCATATATCAAGAAGACTCAAGCTGTCTAAGCTTGGGGATGCCCAAGGCATCCCCTTCTTCATCAACAAATTATCGAGGTTCCTCCCCCGAAACTACATTTTTATTCGGCCACATCTTATGTGCTTTTTCTTGGAGCGTCGTTTTGTTTTTGTTTTTGTTTTGTTTGAATAAAATGGATCCTAGCATTCACTTTATGGGAGAGATACACACTCCGCTGTAGCTTATGGACAAATATGTCCTTGGTTTCTACTCATAGTATTCATGGCGAAGTTTCTCCTTCGTTAAATTGTTATATGGTTGGAATTGGAAAATGATACATGTAGTAATTGCTATAAATGTTTTGGGTAATGTGATACTTGGCAATTGTTGTGCTCATGTTTAAGCTCTTGCATCATATGCTTTGCACCCATTAATGAAGAAATACATAGAGCATGCTAAAATTTGGTTTGCATATTTGGTTTCTCTAAGGTCTAGATAATTTCTAGTTTTGAGTTTGAACAACAAGGAAGACGGTATAGAGAATTATAATGCTTTCAATATGTCTTTTATGTGAGTTTTGCTGTACTAGTTCATCCTTGTGTTTGCCTCAAACAACCTTGCTAGCCTAAACCTTGTATCGAGAGGGAATACTTCTCATGCATCCAAAATACTTGAGCCAACCACTATGCCATTTGTGTCCACCATACCTACCTATACTACATGGTATTTTCCAGCCATTCCAAAGTAAATTGCTTGAGTGCTACCTTTAAAATTCCATCATTCACTTTTGCAATATATAGCTCATGGGACAAATAGCTTAAAAACTATTGTGGTATTGAATATGTAATTATGCACTTTATCTCTTATTAAGTTGCTTGTTGTGCGATAACCATGTTTATCGGGGAACGCCATCAACTCATTGTTGAATATCATGTGAGTTGCTATGCATGTTCGTCTTGTCTGAAGTAAGGGCGATCTACACCGAGTTGAATGGTTTGAGCATGCATATTGTGAGAGAAGAACATTGGGCCGCTAACTAAAGCCATGTTCCATGGTGGAAGTTTCGGTTTTGGACAAACATCCTCAAATCTCTAATGAGAAAAGAATTAATTGTTGTTGAATGCTTAAAGCATTAAAAGAGGAGTCCATTATCTCGTTGTCTATGTTGTCCCGGTATGGATGTCTAAGTTGAGAATAATCAAAAGCGAGAAATCCAAATGCGAGCTTTCTCCTTAGACCTTTGTACAAAGCGGCATAGAGGTACCCCTTTGTGATACTTGGTTAAAGCATATGTATTGCGGTGATAATCCGGGTAGTCCGAGCTAATTAGGACAAGGTGCGAGCACTATTAGTACACTATGCATGAGGCTTGCAACTTATAAGATATAATTTACATGATGCATATGCTTTATTACTACCGTTGACAAAATTGTTTCATGTTTTTAAAATCAAAGCTCTAGCACAAATATAGCAATCGATGCTTTTCCTCTATGAGGACCATTCTTTTTACTTTTATGTTGAGTCAGTTCACCTATTTCTCTCCACCTCAAGAAGCAAACACTTGTGTGAAATGTGCATTGATTCTTACATACTTGCTTATTGCACTTATTATATTACTCTATGTTGACAATATCCATGAGATATATATGTTACAAGTTGAAAGCAACTGCTGAAACTTAATCTTCTTTTGTGTTGCTTCAATACCTTTACTTTGAATTATTGCTTTATGAGTTAACTCTTATGCAAGACTTATTGATGCTTGTCTTGAAGTGCTATTCATGAAAAGTCTTTGCTTTATGATTCACTTGTTTACTCATGTCATACACATTGTTTTGATCGCTGCATTCTCTACATATGCTTTACAAATAGTATGATCAAGTTTATGATGGCATGTCACTCCGGAAATTATCTTTGTTATCGTTTTACTCGCTCGGGACGAGCGGAACTAAGCTTGGGGATGCCGATACGTCTCCAACGTATCGATAATTTCTTGTGTTCCATGCCACATTATTGATGTTATCTACATGTTTTATGCACACTTTATATCATATTCGTGCATTTTCTCGGAACTAACCTATTAACAAGATGCCGAAGTGCCGATTGCTCGTTTTCTGCTGTTTTTGGTTTCGTAAATCCTAGTAAAGAAATATTCTCGGAATTGGACGAAATAAAAGCCCGGAGGCCTATTTTCTCACGAAGCTTCCGTAAGTCCGAAGGAGAGACGAAGAGGGGCCACGGGGCGCCAAACCCTAGGGCGGCGCGGCCCCCTTGGCCGCGCCGGCCTGTGGTGTGGGCCCCCCGTGCCGCCTCTTGACCTGCCCTTCCGCCTACAAATAGCCTCCGTGACGAAACCCCCAGTACCGAGAGCCACGATACGGAAAACATTACTGAGACGCCGTCGCCGCCGATCCCATCTCGGGGGATCCTGGAGATCGCCTCCCGCACCCTCGCCGGGAGAGGGGATTCATCTCCCGGAGGACTCTACACCGCCATGGTCGCCTCCGGAGTGATGAGTGAGTAGTCTACCCCTGGACTATGGGTCCATAGCAGTAGCTAGATGGTTGTCTTCTCCCCATTGTGCTATCATTGTCGGATCTTGTGAGCTGCCTATCATGATCAAGATCATCTATATGTAATTCTATATGTTGCGTTTGTTGGGATCCGATGAATAGAGAATACTTGTTATGTTGATTATCAAAGTTATGCTTATGTGTTGTTTATGATCTTGCATGCTCTCCGTTTCTAGTAGATGCTCCGGCCAAGTAGATGCTTTTAACTCCAAGAGGGAGTACTTATGCTCGATAGTGGGTTCATGCCCGCATTGACACCGGGACGATGATGAGAAAGTTCTAAGGTTGTGTTGTGTCTGTTGCCACTAGGGATAAAACATTGATGCTATGTCTAAGGATGTAGTTGTTGATTACATTACGCACCATACTTAATGCAATTGTCTGTTGTTTGCAACTTAATACTGGAGGGGGTTCGGATGATAACTCCGAAGGTGGACTTTTTAGGCATAGATGCGGTTGGATGGCGGTCTATGTACTTTGTCGTAATGCCCAATTAAATCTCACTATACTCATCATGATATGTATGTGCATTGTCATGCTCTCTTTATTTGTCAATTGCCCAACCGTAATTTGTTCACCCAACATGTCTGTTCGTCTTATGGGAGAGACACCTCTAGTGAACTCGTGGACCCCGGTCCAATTCTCTTTATCGAAATACAATCTATCGCAATACTTGTTTTTACCGTTTTCTCTCGCAAACAATCATCTTCCACACAATACGGTTAATCCTTTGTTACGGCAAGCCGGTGAGATTGACAACCTCACCGTTTCGTTGGGGCAAAGTAGCTTGGTTGTGTTGTGCAGGTTCCACGTTGGCGCCGGAATCTCCGGTGTTGCGCCGCACTACATCCCGCCGCCATCAACCTTCAACGTGCTTCTTGGCTCCTCCTGGTTCGATAAACCTTGGTTTCTTTCTGAGGGAAAACTTGCTGCTGTGCTCATCATACCTTCCTCTTGGGGTTGCCCAACGAACGTGTGAATTACACGCCATCACACTCCTCCCAACCTTTTGCTTACACAAGCCATGGCTAACCGAATCCTCGGGTGCCTTCCAACAATCACATACCATGAAGGAGTGTCTATTTGCAAAATTAAGTTGCTTACTGATGAATCGCAGAAAAACATGTGAAGAGAATTATTAATGCAAGTTAATTAATCGGAGACTGGGAACCCCATTGCCGACTCTTTTTGCAAAATTATTGGATAATCGGATGAAGCCACTAGTCCATTGTGAAAGTCTCGTCAAAAGTAAATGACAAGATCGAAAGATAAAACACCACATACTTCCTCATGAGCTATAAAACATTGACACAAATAAGAGGTGATAAATTTTGAATTATTTAAAGGTAGCACTCAAGCAATTTACTTTGGAATGGCGGAGAAATACCATGTAGTAGGTAGGTATGGTGGACACAAATGGCATAGTGGTTGGCTCAAGGATTTTGGATGCATGAGAAGTATTCCCTCTCGATACAAGGTTTAGGCTAGCAAGGTTTATTTGAAACAAACACAAGGATGAACCTAGGTGCAGCAAAACTCACATAAAAGACATATTGTAAACATTATAAGACTCTACACCGTCTTCCTTGTTGTTCAAACTCTTTACTAGAAATTATCTAGACTTTAGAGAGACCAAATATGCAAACCAAATTTAGCAAGCTCTAGGTGTTTCTTCATTAATGGGTGCAAAGTATATGATGCAAGAGCTTAAAAATGAGCACAACAATTGCCAAGTATCAAATTATCCAAGACATTTTACCCATTACTACATGTAGCATTTTCCGTTTCCAACCATATAACAATTAACGAAGCAGTTTCAACCTTCGCCATGAAAAATAAAAGCTAAGAACACATGTGTTCATATGAACCAGCGGAGCGTGTCTCTCTCCCACACAAGCATGTATTTATTCAGAGAATGAAAATAACAAAACAAAAATAAAAGCACACAAACGCTCCAAGTAAAGTACATAAGATGTGACCGAATAAAAATATAGTTTCAAGGGAGGAACCTGATAAATTTGTCGATGAAGAAGGGGATGCCTTGGGCATCCCCAAGCTTAGATGCTTGAGTCTTCTTGAAATATGCAGGGGTGAACCACCAGGGCATCCCCAAGCTTAGACTTTTCACTCTTCTTGATCGTAGTATATCATCCTCCTCTCTTGACCCTTGAAAACTTCCTTCACATCAAACTCGAAACAAACTCATTAGAGGGTTAGTGCATAATCAAAATTCACATGTTCAGAGGTGACACAATCATTCTTAACACTTCTGGACATTGCTCAAAGCTACTGGAAGTCAATGGAACAAATAAATCCATCCAACATAGCAAAAGAAGCAATGCGAAATAAAAGGCAGAATCTGTCAAAACAGAATAGTCCGTAAAGACGAATTTTATTGAGGCACCAGACTTGCTCAGATGAAAATGCCCAAATTGAATGAAAGTTGCGCACGTATCTGAGGATCACTCACGTAAATTGGCATAATTTTCTGAGTTACCTACAGAGAATTAGGCCCTGATTCGTGACAGCAAGAAATCTGCTTCTGCGCAGTAATCCAAATCTAGTATGAACCTTACTATCAAAGACTTTACTTGGCACAACAATGCAACAAAACTAAGATAAGGAGAGGTTGCTACAGTAGTAACAACTTCCAAGACTCAAATATAAAACAAATTTATCGTAGCAAAATAAACACATGGGTTATCTCCCAAGAAGTTCTTTCTTTATAGCCATTAAGATGGGCTCAGTGAGCTTTAAGGATGCACTCGCAAGAGATAGTATTTGAAGAAAAAGAGAGCATCAAGAGGCAAATTCAAAACAAATTTAAGTCTAACATGCTTCCTATGCATAGGAGTCTTGTAAATAAACAAGTTCATGAAGAGCAAAGTAACAAGCATAGGAAGATAAAACAAGTGTAGCTTCAAAAATTTCAGCACATAGAGAGGCATTTTAGTAACATGAAAATTTCCAACCATATTTTCCTCTCTCATAATAACTTTCAGTAGTATCATGAGCAAACTCAACAATATAACTATCACATAAAGCATTCTTATCATGAGTCTCATGCATAAAATTATTACTACTCCCAACATAAGCATAATCAATTTTATTAGTTGTAGTGGGAGCAAATTCAACAAAGTAGCTATCATTATTATTCTCATCATCAAATATAGGAGGCATATTGTAATCATAATCAAATTTATCCTCCATAACAAGCGGTACTAAAAGACTACTATCATTATAATCATCATAAATAGGAGGCAAAGCATCATCAAAGTAAATTTTCTCCTCAATGCTTGGGGGACTAAAAATATCATGCTCATCAAAGCCAGCTTCCCCAAGCTTAGAATTTTCCATATCATTAGCAACAATGGTGTTCAAAGCGTTCATACTAATAAGTTCCATAGGTTTTTTAATTTTCGCATCAAACCATCCATGTCTTAAATCAGGAAATAGAATAAGAAGCTCATTGTTGTCCATTATGCCAAACTAGTGTAAACAAGAAACAAAAAGATGCAATTGCAGGATCTAAAGGAAATAGCTTCGAGCACACACACAACGGCAACGAAGAATACTTTACCTCGGGACCGAAGTATGAGTGCCTTTTACCTTTCCTCTCCCGGCAACGAGCGCCGTAAAAATAGCTTGATGTCTACGGGTGCTTCTATTCTTGTAGAAAGTGTTGGGCCTCCAAGAGCAGAGGTTTGTAGAACAGCAGCAAGTTTCCCTTAAGTGGATCACCCAAGGTTTATCGAACTCAGGGAGGAAGAGGTCAAATATATCCCTCTCATGCAACCCTGCAACCACAAAGCAAGAAGTCTCTTGTGTCCCCAACACACCTAATAGGTGCACTAGTTCGACGAAGAGATAGTGAAATACGAGTGGTATGAATAAATGCGAGCAAGTAGCAACGGCACTGTGAAAAGTGCTTGCTGGCGTGTAGTTGATGGTGGTAATATTGCGGACAATACAGATGCGATGAGAACAAGTAAACAAGCAACGATAGCGTATTTAGGAACAAGGCCTAGGGATCATACTTTCACTAGTGGACACTCTCAACATTGATCACATAACGAAAAAAATAGATAGATGCTAGACTCTACACCCTCTTGTTGGATGATGAACACCACTAACCGTGTAGGATTACACGAACCCTCAATGCCGGAGTTAACAAGCTCCACAATATTCAATGTTCATATTTAAATAACCTTAGAGTGCATAACGAGATCAACATAACCAAACCAAGTACTAACATAGCATGCACACTCGTCACCTTCACACTACGAAAGGAGGCATAGATCACATCAATACCATCATAGCAATAGTTAACTTCATAATCTACAAGAGATCACAATCATAGCCTACGCCAAGTACTACACGATGCACACACTCGTCACCATTACACCGTGCGGGAGGAATCAACTACTTTAATAACATCACTAGAGTAGCACATAGATAAATTGTGATACAAAACACATTGCAATCATAAAGAGATATAAATAAGCACTTCACTATGCCATTCATAACAGTGAATAAGTATTCTCGTGAAATATAGCCTAAGAGACCCACACGGTGCACACACTCGTCACCTTTACACACGTGGGACAAGGAGTCTCCTGGAGATCACATAAGTAAAACCCACTTGACTAGCACAATGACATCTAGATTACAAGCATCATCATATGAATCTCAATCATGTAAGGCAGCTCATGAGATTATTGTATTGAAGCACATAGGAGAGAGATTAACCACATAGCTACCGGCACAGCCCCGAGCCTCGATGGAGAACTACTCCTCCTCATGGGAGACAAGCAGCGTTGATGAAGATCGCGGTGGTGTCGATGGAGGAGCCTTCCGGGGGCACTTCCCCGTCCCGGCGGCGTGCCGGAACAGAGACTCCTGTCCCCCAGATCTTGGCTTCGCGATGGCGATGGCTCTAGAAGGTTTCTCGTACCGTGGCTTTTCCGTGTCGAGGTTTTAGGTCGAGGGGGCTTAAATAGGCGAAGATGCGGCGTCAGAAGGTCAACGAGGCGGTGACACGCTAGGGTGGCGCGGCCGAGGCTCGGGCCGCGCCGCCCTATCATCCGGTGGGCCCGTGGCCCCCTCCGGCGACTCTCGGGTGTTCTGGATGCTTCCGGGGATTCTAAGATGCTGGGCGTTGATTTCGTCCGATTCCGAGAATATTTACTTACTAGGATTTCTGAAACCAAAAACAGCAGAAAACAGGAACTGGCACTTCGGCATCTCGTCAATAGGTTAGTTCCGGAAAACGCATAATAATGACATAAAGTATGCATAAAACATGTAGATATCATCAATAATGTGGCATGGAACATAAGAAATTATCGATCCGTCGGAGACGTATCAGTGGTGCATGGGGGCGGCGATACAGAGGGAGAGGAGAGAAGCTAAGGGCACCGGGAGGCTCAGGTACTCACCGCGGTGGCGATGGCGAGGTTGGCGACGCCGGAGAGGGCTCGCCGGCGGCGAATTTGAGCGGAGGCCGGCCGTTTGTGAGGTGTAGGGTTAGGGTTTTCGTGCGCGTCGGGGACCGTGGGGAGGGGAGAAGTGGGGCGCTAGGGTTAGAGGCATCGGCGGCGCAGCTCTTATAGGCCGCCGGGGGCGGCGGAGCTCATCGGGGCCGGCCAGGCCATCGGGCGGCCGGCAGCTCTCCACCGAGCTGCTTGGAACGGCGGGGACGAAGGCAATTTTGCTGAAAACCCCCTGCAAAGATTGCTGGGCTGGGTTTGCTGGCTTGCTGGGCCACTGGGCCAGGTTGGGCTGCGGCCAGAGAGAAAAGAAAGAGAGAGAGAGAGAGAGAGAGAGAGAGAGAGAGAGAGAGAGAGAGAGAGAGAGAGATGGGCTGCGCCCAAGGGAGAGAGAAAGAGAGCTCTCTCTCCTTTCCTATTTTTCTGATTTTTATTTCTTCAAAATCTAAACCAAAATCAAATCTGTTTGAATTTTGTTTGAACTCAAATTTGCAGATAACTATAAACACACACATGGGTTTATTGGGTAACAACATAACCATGCATGTGGCTTATTTTATAAAATCTGGTTTGAATTTGAGACAAGAAATAAAGAAGGACTTTGCATAATTAGAAAATTGAGATGCAAATTTTGCTCAAATGCAAACTAAATGCATGAAATGCACATGATCACTCCTTTATTTAGATAAACAAGGTTGGGATGTTACAACTCTACCCCCCTTACAAGAATCTCGTCCTCGATATTCCTAGATTTTAGAAAAGAAGGAAGGGTCTCGTTCCCAGGTTGCTTCTTGCTCAGAATGATTAGACCACTGAATTTTCAGGAACTTGATGCTCTGACGTCGAGTTTTACGCTCGGCTTCATCAAGGATACGAACAGGATGTTCTCGATAAGTTAGATCCTCTTGGAGGTCAAGAGTCTCGTGATCAACACCACGGATAGGATCTTTGAAGCAACGCTTGAGTTGGGACACATGGAAGACATCATGAACTTCCGAAAGTTGGAAGGTAACTCCAACTTGTAAGAAACATTACCACGCTTGGCAAGGAAGCGGAAAGGACCAACATAGCGAGGTGCTAGTTTGCCTTTGATACCGAAGCTGACGTACACCCTTGAGAGGAGTGACTCGAAGATAAGCTTGATCACCAATTTCATACTTCACTTCTTGATGATGGCGATCATAGTAGCTCTTTTGACGTGATCGAGCAGCTTTCGGACGCTCGCGAATGATGTGAACTTGATCTTCAGCTTCATTGATTATATCTCGGTCCAAAGAACTTTCTTTCTCCAGTCTGCACCAGTTCAAAGGAGTTCTACACCTTCCGCCATACAAAGCTTCAAAAGGTGCCATGCCCAGGCTGGATTGGAAGTTGTTGTTATAGGTGAACTCGGCAAATGGAAGGCACTTTTCCCAATCTTTACCGAAGGATATAACACAGGCCCTGAGCATGTCTTGAAGAATTTAATTCACTCTTTCGGTTTGACCACCGGTTTGAGGATGATAGGTCATGTCTGAAGGAAAGACGAGTTCCCATAGCTTGTTGAAAGCTAGACCCGTAACTTTGAGGTGAAAAGACTTCCACGATCGGAGACGATCTTCTTAGGAACACCATGAAGAGTGACTATCCGTGAGATATACTGCATCTGCTAGTTGACTAGCTTTTATGTCTTCTCGGATAGGAAGGAAGTGAGCAACCTTGGATAGACGGTCAATGACTACCCATATAGCATCTCTTCCATTTTTGGTCTTGGGGAGACCGGTAATGAAATCCATGCCAATCTCATCCCATTTCCACTCTAGAATTGATAGAGGTTGGAGAGTGCCAGCAGGTCTTTGATGTTCAGCTTTTACGCGACGACAAACGTCGCACTCAGCAACAAACTTAGCGATATCTTGTTTCATCCCAGACCACCAGAATTTTTGGCGGAGATCCCGATACATCTTGGTACTACCAGGATGGATGGAGAGGGGTGATTCATAAGCTTCTTTAAGGATTAGCTCTTTGAGATCCGATTTATCCGGTACAACTAGACGCTTACCGAAATAAACGGTACCTTGATCATCAATGGAGAAACACTTAGCAACTCCGCTAGCAATGTTCTTCTTGATCTCGGTAATGCCAGAATCTTGTTTCTGAGTCTTATTGATCTGGTCTTCAAGAGAGGGCTTCACCTCTAGATTAGCAAGGAATCCACTAGGAACAATCTCAAGGTTGAGTTTTGTAAGTTCCTCATAGAGAGAAGGTTGCGCGTGCTTAACCATCAGATTGTTGCAATAGGACTTCCGACTTAGCGCATCGAGCAACGACATTGGCTTTGCCGGGTTTATAGTTGAGACCCAAGTCATAATCCTTGATGACTTCCAGCCCATCTTCTCTCGTCCGAGATTCAAATCCGGCCGGGTGAAAAGATACTTTAGACTTTGATGATCCGAGTACAACTCGCAACGATTACCATAAAGGTAAGGTCGCCATTGCTCAAGAGCATGGATCACAGACTCGCAAGCTCGAGATCATGAGTAGGATAATTGAGCTCATGTGGTTTCAACTGTCGAGAGGCATAGGCCACCACATGGACATCTTGCATCAACACACATCCGAGCCCTTGGAGAGAGGCATCGCAATAGACAACAAAGTCTTTGCTTGTGTCCGGAAGGACGAGCACATGAGCAGTAGTTAGCTTGGTTTTCAAAACCTGGAAACTTTCTTCAGCCTTTTCTGACCATTCGAACTTCTTGTCTTTCTTGAGAAGATCAGTCATTGGCTTGGCAATATTGGAGAAATTTTCAATGAATCGGCGGTAATAACCCGCCAGACCGAGAAAACTTCGAATCTCCTTAGCTGACTTAGGTGTCTTCGAGTCAAGAACGGCTTGAACTTTATCTGGAATGACTGCAACACCTTTTTTCATAGATAACATGACCAAGGAATATGAGCTCTTTTAACCAGAACTCACATTTAGAAAACTTGGCGTAGAGACGGTGCTCACGAAGTTTTGTTAGCACCAGACGAAGATGTTCATCATGTTCATCTTCGGTTTTGGAGTAGATCAGAATATCGTCGATGTAGACCACGACGAACTTATCGAGATACTCCATGAAAACAGAGTTCATGAGCCGCATAAAAGTGGCAGGAGCATTTGTGAGGCCAAAGGACATGACAGTGTACTCGTAAAGACCATAACGAGTTGTGAACGCTGTCTTTGGAATGTTCTCCTTTCGGATTTTGATTTGATGGTACCCTGATCTCAAATCCATCTTTGAGAAAACTGTGGCACCGGACAACTGATCAAAAAAATCATTGATTATAGGAAGAGGGTATTTGTTCTTGATTGTCACTGCATTGAGCGGACGGTAATCAACAACCAATCGCGGAATGTTGGTATCTCTCTTCTTGACAAAGAGGGCAGGGCAACCCCAGGAAGAAGTATTGGGTTGTATAAAGTTCTTCTCTTCTAACTCCTCTATCTGCTTCTTCAGTTCAACCAACTCTTCCGGAGGCATACGATATGGTCTCCGGGAAACAGGAGCAGTTCCAGGAACCAACTCAATGACAAAGTCCACACTTCGATCAGGTGGCATGCCAGGTAACTCTTCAGGGAAGACATCTGGAAAGTCACGGACCACCCAGACATCGGAGATTTCTAGTTTAGGCAGGGCTTCAACGGCATACAACTCGGCTAATGGAGTAAACCTTGCCGACGGTGGTATTGCGGATGGAGCCCAAGCATGCAAGGCTTTTGCCGAAAGATCGGTCAAGCATGATAGACCCGGCTGAACAATCAAGGATAGACCTTATGCTTTACTAGCCAATCCATGCCTAAGATGACATCAATGTCAGTTGACTTGAGGGCAATGAGAGAGGTGGGGAACAACAGATGCCCTATACTGATTATAACCTCATGGGTAATCCAGATGGTTTGCCAATGAGACCCAGGAGTTGTGATCTCTAGAGGGGAGGGCATTGTCTCGAAGGGTATATCATGCTTTTGTGCAAACTCTTGAGATATGAATGTATGCGATGCTCCGGAATCAAACAGAACTATAGCTAGGATTGAGTTTATATAGAGCGTACCCATTAGGACGCTTGGATCCTCTTCAGCCGCATCAGCAGAGACATGGGTCAGACGAGCACGACCGGAGGAGAGATCAACAGAATGGATCTTGGGTTAAAGGCCAGCATCTTGTACTTAGATTCACACTAAGAGAACCTAGCACAATCCGGGACCTTCTGGCTCAAGTCCAAGGGGAAAACACGAATAAAGGGATAACTACTATCCGAGTGACACTGAGAACACCGCGAGGTAGTAATCACAAGGTAACTTTCAAGAAGCCATACCTAGCTTCGTAAGTATTATTCAAGAGAATTAAAAGGGAAGGAGGCATCCAAGGTAAAAGGAAACCTTGAAGCCTAGAACAGAATTATGTGGAACCCACAAAGTAAAAGATCACGGGAAACAGATTCCTTGGAAAGAATTCAACGGAATGATAACATTCATTGAATGGAAGGAGTAAGATTCAGATCAACTGATGTAACTTTAGGAACACTGAGTTAAGCAACCAAGTACGGAGTACTTTTAGAGAAAACAACCCAAACCCGTAGATCCTAGACGTTTGGAAATAATAGGGTAGAGGTAAAACCTTTTTCAATCAAAACAAGGTAAGATGACTCAAGCATTAGAATGACACCGTATAAGGAGTAAAAAGAGTCCTATTCAGATTTTTGCAAATACTTTTAGCTTTCAAATAGTTTTCACAACTACTAGACTCAATATCGACTCAGCTTGAAAGGGTTTCCTATAGGCGAGTCCCGCTTCCGATACCAAAACTCGTCGCGACCCTCGGAGGTCAGGGCTAGACAAACCCAGATATTACATCTGGCATAAGCCTAACCTAGATCTCTAGGGCCTACAGGGTGAGAATCGGTAACACAACAGTGACTACGACTGAAAGCAAATATATTACAACTCTTACCAGAGTTAAGATCCAAATTTATTACACGAAGAGGTCACTGGCCACAATTCAACAAGCAACGGAAAGCAAATTATGTTATCTAGATAACAAGACTGCAAAGGGCCTAAGAGGCCATAACATAAGGCGACGTCCCAGCCCATAAGTCTCGTGCCGCCGCCCGAGGAACTCCGAACTACTCGTCGACGTCAAGGTAGAAGCCACCATCGCTTGGAAGGACTTCGTCCGAAACAAAGCATGCAAGGCCGAGTACAGGGACTCGCAAAGACTTAGTACAACCCGTTAGCAAAGCGGGTATGCGAGGCTTTATGTGGAGCTTATTTTGCGTAAAGCCGCTTTTCCTTTGTAAACAGGAGGGAGCAGTAAGCTCCGTCTATTCGGACCATTTTCAAAAGGGATAAGAGAGCGATATCAACTCTAGCTCTAAGATCATCAGGTTGAATCCACCGAATCTTCATCATCACCTGAACCTATCACCTAGGATCACCCCCTCGACACCCTGAGAAGGGATCCTTAATCACACATAGATATCAGGTTTTACGATTAGGTTCAAGTTGTCTATGATCATAGAATCCATCACCAAGTCGTCCTTAACCGTGGACACGGCTTGTCGAAAAGATTTACCCGC
>NC_061514.1:248658514-248681082 GCF_022539505.1 Lolium rigidum | reverse complement strand
GTCACGAGGGCCCCACACAACAGGCTGGCGCGGCCAGGGCCCAGGCCGCGCCGCCTTGTTGTGTCGTCTCCCCGTGGCCCCACTTCGTTTCCTCTCCGGACTTCTGGAAGCTTCGTGGAAAAATAGGCCCCTGGGCGTTGATTTCGTCCAATTCCGAGAATATTTCCTTACTAGGATTTCTGAAACCAAAAACATCAGAAAATAGCAACTGGCTCTTCAGCATCTCGTCAATAGGTTAGTGCCGGAAAATGCATAAATATGACATATAATGTGTATAAAACATGTGAGTATCATCATAAAAGTAGCATGGAACATAAGAAATTATAGATACGTTTGGGACGTATCAAGCATCCCTAAGCTTAGTTCCTACTCGCCCTCGAGTAGGTAAACGATAACAAAGATAATTTCTGAAGTGACATGCTATCATAATCTTGATCATACTATTGTAAAGCATATGAGATGAATGCAGCGATTCGAAGCAATGATGAAGATAATGAGTAAACAAATGAATCATATAGCAAAGACTTTTCATGAATAATACTTTCAAGACAAGCATCAATAAGACTTGCATAAGAGTTACTCATAAAGCAATAGATTCAAAGTAAAGGCATTGAAGCAACACAAAGGAAGATTAAGTTTCAGCAGTTGCTTTCAACTTCAACATGTATATCTCATGGATATTTGTCAACACAAAGTAATATAACAAGTGCAATAAGTAAACATGTAAGAATCAATGCACATAGTTGATACAAGTGTTTTCTTCTGGGATAGAAAGAATAGGCGAACTGACTCAACAATAAAGTAGAAGATAGGCCCTTCACAGAGGGAAGCAGTGATTACTATATTTGTGCTAGAGCTTTTCATTTTGACAACAAGAAACAATTTTGTCAACGGTAGTAATAAAGCATATGTGTTATGTATAAGATATCCTATAAGTTGCAAGCCTCATGCATAGTATACTAATAGTGCTCGCACCTTGTCCTAATTAGCTTGGATTAACACGGATTATCATTGCATAGCATATGTTTCAACCAAGTGTCACAAAGGGGTACCTCTATGCCGCCTGTACAAAGGTCTAAGGAGAAAGCTCGCATTGGATTTCTCGCTTTTGATTACTCTCAACTTAGACATCCATACCGGGACAACATAGACAACAGATAATGGACTCCTCTTTAATGCATAAGCATTATACAACAATTAAAATTCTCATAAGATATTGAGGATTGATTGTCCAAACTGAAACTTCCACCATGAATCATGGCTTTAGTTAGCGGCCCAATGTTCTTCTCTAACAGTATGCATACTCAAACCATTTGATCATGAAAATCGCTCTTACTTCGGACAAGACGAACATGCATAGCAACTCACATGATATTCAACAAAGGTAAAAGTTGATGGCGTCCCCGAAACATGGTTACCGCTCAACAAGCAACTTATTAAGAAATAAGACACATAAGTACATATTCTTCACCACAATAGTTTTTAAGGCTATTTGTCCCATGAGCTATATATTGCAAAGACAAAGAATAGAAATTTTAAAGGTAGCACTCAAGTAATTTACTTTGGAATGGCGGAGAAATACCATGTAGTAGGTAGGTATGGTGGACACAAATGGCATGGTTATTGGCTCAAGGATTTGGATGCACGAGAAGAATTCCTCTCAATACAAGGCTAGGCTAGCAAGGTAGTTTGAAGCAAACTCAAGTATAAAAGGTGCAACAAAGCTCACATATAAACATATTGTAACTATTATAAGACTTTACATTGTCTCCTTGTTGTTCAAACACCTCAACAAGAAAATATCTAGACTCTAGAGATCAATCATGCAAACCAAATTTTAACAAGCTCTATGTAGTTATTCATTAATGAGTACAAGGTACATGATGCAAGAGCTTAAACAAGATCTATATGAGCACAACAATTGCCAAGTATCACATTATTCAAGACATTAAACCATTTACCACATGCGGCATTTTCCGTTTCCAACCATATAACAATGAATGGAATAGTCCAACTTTCGCAATGAATATTAAAGATAAAGCTAAGAACATATTTGTTCATACGAAACAGCGGAGCGTGTCTCTCTCCCAAACAAAGAATGCTAGGATCCGATTTTATTCAAACAAAAAGAAAAACAAAAACAAACAGACGCTCCAAGTGAAGCACATAAGATGTGACGGAATAAAAATATAGTTTCACTAGAGGAACCTGATAAGTTGTCGATGAAGAAGGGATGCCTTGGGCATCCCCAAGCTTAGACGCTTGAGTCTTCTTAAAATAAGCAGGGATGAACCACGGGGGCATCCCCAAGCTTTGACTTTTCACTCTTCTTGATCATATTGTATCATCCTCCTCTCTTGACCCTTGAAAACTTCCTCCACACCAAACTCGAAACAAACTCATTAGAGGGTCAGTGCATAATTCATATATTCAGAGGTTACATAATCATTCTTAACACTTCTGGACATTGCACAAAGCTACTGAAAGTTAATGGAACAAAGAAATCCATCAAACATAGCAAAAGAGGCAATGCGAAATAAAAAACAGAATTTGTCAAAACAGAACCGTTCGTAAAGATGAATTTTAAAGTGGCACCAGACTTGCTCAGATGAAAATTCCCAAATTGAATGAAAGTTGCGTACATATCTGAGGATCACGCACGTAAATTGGCAGATTTTTTTGATTTTTCTACAGGGACTACTGCTCAAATTCGTGACAGCAAGAAATCTGTTCCTGCGCAGTAATCCAAATCTAGTATTGGCTTTACTATCAAAGACTTTACTTGGCACAACAATGCAATAAAATAAAGATAAGGAGAGGTTGCTACAGTATTAAACAACTTCCAAGACTCAAATATAAAATAAAGTGCAGAAGTAAAATAATGGGTTGTCTCCCATAAGCGCTTTTCTTTAACGCCTTTCAGCTAGGCGCAGAAAGTGTGAATCAAGTATTATCGAGAGATGAAGCATCAACATCAATACGTATCTTAGATGCTCTTCCATCCGTAGTGGTGCTAAGGGCTTTGTCAATTTTAGTCCTATAATAATTTTTTGGCTTAGGCACTTTAGAGACACACATAAACTTTTGCTCCTTACCCACATAAGCTTTCTCCTTAAACTTAAGAGAAGAAAAAGTTGAACCCAAGGTTCCCATAGCTTCTTCAAGTTCACTAATCCTATGAGTTCGATTATCATGAGTAGCATAAGTTTCTAAAACAGCAATTCTCTCATTAATTCCATCTAGAGATTTATCAAGTTTATCAGTGCTATTAAGTAATATTCCCAATTTAGTCTCAATACTTGGAAGATCTTTTTCTATGGCCTCCAACTTTTTCATGACATATTCAAGAGAGATTTCAATTTTAGCTTCATTAACAGGTGGTATTCCAACTAGACTCTCAATAATGCAACTAGCTTCTAAAGCCGTAGTGCCTAGGAAATTACCTCCCGCAAGAGTATCAAGAACATACCTATTCCAGCTAGAGATACCAACATAAAAGTTCCTAAGTAGTGTAATAGTGGAGTGTTTCTTAATGCACCTATGATGAGCATCACTAATTCTATACCAAGCATCTTTAAAACTTTCTCCCCCTTGTTGCTTAAAGGAACGAACTTCAACTTCCGGATTACTCATTTTTAGCAGTAGTAAATAAAGCAAACTAAATAAAGTAAATGCAAGTAACTAATTTTTTTTGTGTTTTTGATATGGAGAACAAGACAGTAAATAAAGTAAAACTAGCAACTAATTTTTTTGTGTTTTGATATAATGCAGCAAACAAAGCAGTAAATAAAGTAAAGCAAGACAAAAACAAAGTAAAGAGATTGGATGTGGGAGACTCCCCTTGCAGCGTGTCTTGATCTCCCCGGCAACGGCGCCAGAAATTTGCTTGATGCGTGTAGTTGACACGTCCGTTGGGAACCCCAAGAGAAAGGTGTAATGCGCACAGCAGCAAGTTTCCCTCAGTAAGAAACCAAGGTTTAATCGAACCAGTAGGAGTCAAGAAGCACGTTGAAGGTTGATGGCGGAGGAGTGTAGTGCGGCGCAACACCAGGGATTCCGGCGCGAACGTGGAACCTGCACAACACAATCACAGAACTTTGCCCCAACGTAACAGTGAGGTTGTCAATCTCACCGGCTTGCTGTAAACAAAGGATTAGATGTATAGTGTGGATGATGATATTTGTTTGCGAAGAACAGTAAAGAACAATTGCAGTAGATTGAATTTCAGATGTAAAGAATAGGACCAGGGTCCATAGTTCACTAGTGGTGTCTCTCCCATAAGATAAACAGATGTTGGGTGAACAAATTACAGTTGGGCAATTGACAAATAAAGAAGGCATAACAATGCACATACATATATCATGATGAGTACTATGAGATTTAATCAGTGGCATTACGACAAAGTACATAGACCGCTATCCAGACATGCATCTATGCCTAAAAAGTCCACCTTCAGGTTATCATCCGAACCCCCTCCAGCATTAAGTTGCAAACAACGGACAATTGCATTAAGTATGGTGCGTAATGTAATCAACACAAATATCCTTAGACAAAGCATCGATGTTTTATCCCTAGTGGCAACAGAGACATCCACAACCTTAGAACTTTCTCGTCACTCGTCCCGCATTTAATGGAGGCATGAACCCACTATCGAGCATAAATACTCCCTCTTGGAGTCACAAGTATCAACTTGGCCAGAGCCTCTACTAGCAACGGAGAGCATGCAAGAACATAAATAACATATATGATAGATTGATAATCAACTTGACATAGTATTCAATATTCATCGAATCCCAACAAACACAACATGTAGAATTACAAATAGATGATCTTGATCATGATAGGCAGCTCACAAGATCTAACATGATAGCACAATGAGGAGAAGACAACCATCTAGCTACTACTATGGACCCATAGTCCAGCGGTGAACTACTCACACATCGATCCGGAGGCGATCATGGCGATGAGGAGACCTCCGGGAGATGATTCCCCTCTCCGGCAGGGTGCCGCAGGCGATCTCCTGAATCCCCCGAGATGGGATTGGCGGCGGCGGCGTCTCTGGAAGGTTTTCCGTATCGTGGCTCTCGGTACTGGGGGTTTTGCGACGAAGACCTTAAGTAGGCGGAAGGGCAGAGTCGGGAGGGTCACGAGGGACCCACACAACAGGCTGGCGCGGCCAAGGCCCAGGCCGCGCCGCCTTGTTGTGTCGTCGCCCCGTGGCCCCACTTCGTTTCCTCTCCGGACTTCTGGAAGCTTCGTGGAAAAATAGGCCCCTGGGCGTTGATTTCGTCCAATTCCGAGAATATTTCCTTACTAGGATTTCTGAAACCAAAAACAGCATAAAACATCAACTGGCTCTTCTGCATCTCGTCAATAGGTTAGTGCCGGAAAATGCATAAATATGACATATAATGTGTATAAAACATGTGAGTATCATCATAAAAGTAGCATGGAACATAAGAAATTATAGATACGTTTGGGACGTATCAGGGACACAAGAGACTTCTTGCATTGTGATCGTAGGGTTGCTTGAGAGGGATATCTTTGACCTCTTCCTCCCTGAGTTCGGTAAACCTTGGGTGATCCACTTAAGGGAAACTTGCTGCTGTTCTACAAACCTCTGCTCTTGGAGGCCCAACACTGTCTACAAGAATAGAAGCACCCGTAGACATCAGAAGCCACCGAGAAAGTACTGTTCGCCACCCACTACCTGTCAGGACCTGCACGGGCCTGGTGGACAAGTGCCCGCGCAATGAATGCGGGACAGATGATGACCTGGGAAGACTTCAAGCTGAAGTTTAGCAAGTACCATGTGCCCCAAGGACTGATCAAGATGATGAGAGACGAGTTCCGCGAACTCAAGCAAGGCAGAATGTCTGTGGTAGAATACCGCGACAGATTCCTTACTCTGTCAAGGTACGCCCCGGACGAAACCGACACCAATGAGAAGTGGAAGGAAAGATTTCTGAACGGACTCCACGACGAGATGCAGAGTGTACTGGTCAACATTCCCTTTGCTGACCTAGAAGCCCTGGTGGACTCCGCCATCCAGATGGAAGGGAAGCTTTACCAAGCCAACGAGAACAACAAACGCCGAATGATGAATCAGCATGGGTCCAGCAATACCCAGAAGTACCGCAACAACTCATCTGGAGGATATACTCCAAAATACAACAAGCCCCCTGCTCAGAATTACCACCCAAACTACACCAACAACCACGGAGGACCCCCGAAGCCCGGAGGCAACAACAACAACAATCACACCAGCAACAACAACCCCAACAACAACAACAACGGGAACAACAACAACAACAACAACAACAACACTGGCCCTAGGACTGGAAGCAACACCATCCCCGTCGCCAACAAGGACAAGGCCACCATCACCTGTTATGAGTGTGGAGTGGTTGGGCATTACTCCAATGAGTGCCCCAAGAGACTCGCCAAGATTGCCGCCAACACCGCTGCACCTGGCTCGGAACCAACGCCGCTTTGCCGCAAAAAAGAACCAGAACAACAACGGCCGCTTCTACAACATGACTGCCACAGAAGCCCAAGAAGCACCTCAGGCCATGCCAAGTATGTTTCCCTGTTAAATCATATCGCCCAATCTCTCTTAGGAACCTAACTTTTCTTAAAATCTCGGGACGAGATTTATTTAAGGGGGAAGGGTTTGTAACACCCCAAATTTCAAAACAAAGAGAAAATGAATTTCCTTTTTCCAAAAATGAGAACCAACAAAAACTTTTCTTACATAGAGTGCTATGCATAGTGCTCATACCTAATACTTGTGTTTTGCCATGATGAGTGTATTATGCTTAGGTGATAAACCCTAAAACCCCAAAGTGATCAAGTGAAGATCACAAACCAAATAAAATAAAAGAGAAAGAAATCAAATAAGAAAAACCCTAAACCCTAACCCTCTCAAAAATATTTTGGATCTATCTTGAGAAACCTAAAATAAAAGAAAAGACATATGTGGGCATATAGACCTAATATGTAAATTTTGAACCCTACCTTTCTTACTTTGCTAAATGGTGGTGAACCATTGCAAAACTTACTAAACCCTAAACCTCATCTCTCTTCTCACCAACCTTTGAAAAACAAAATAAAAAGAAATGATCTTAATTAAGAAAAAGGCATATGCAAGCCTATGGCTACTTTTTGCAAATGCTAAAACTTTGTTTGTCTACCTTGGTAGATGGTTTGGAAATACCTCCACACACTCAACCAAGTACTTACCAACCAATTCAAGTGAGAAACAAAATAAAATCAAACATATGCATAGAGGCATATGTGGCACTTAGCCAAAATAGCCAATCTTGACCTAGGCACTCCCATTGCCTCAAAATGGTTTGAACCTTTCACCCAACTCAATCTAACACCAAATAAACCTCACTCTTGTCAAAGTGAAGAAAAGAAAAATAAAAGAATAAAAGTTAGAAAATCACAAAACCCTTACATATGGTTTATGCCATTTTTCTAAATCTTTGACCTAGACCATTTTGGTCTTCACCATTAGTTGTATTATGTTACTAAACACTTATTACAACTTTTGGAATCAAAGAAACACAAATCAAATCAATTTCAAACTCAAATTGTGATCACATGTGATTATGGTCAATTCTGCCAATTACATTCTGGTCACTACTTTGAGCCTCTGCAATTCAAGTTTTTCAAACTAAACTTTCTCAATTCTTTGCACCTCATCCAAGATCACATGAAGGAGAACAACTTTGGTCAAGACCACCATGTCAAATTCATCTTGGATCAAATTCTATGCTCATCCAAAGTTGGAACTTTTTATCAAATGCAACAATCTCACTTTGCCAAATTTCGCTATTCTTTGATTTTTAAAATTCCACCACCACACATGTTGGTATCTGGTCAATTGCAACTTATCCAAATACTCCATTTTCAAATCTTTGAACCAAAGTTCACAAATCAAATTTTTACAAAACTAGAAATTTGCAAATAGGCATAATTGCAAACCCTATTTGAAATAGTGCCTTGGCCAACCAACTTGCCCTATTTCACTCACCCTGGTTCCCTGGTCCCCTCTACACCCAACCAATGCACAACCACCCTAGAGGAGCTAGCCAAACATGGCATAGCCATGCCATGCCGGCCCATGCCACCATGTCAAGCCACCCTCTCTTCTCCTTCCTCCTCACCCTGGCTACCATGTCTCTGAGGTCCACAACACCACCCTACACCACCTAGCATCGCCACCTGTCGAGGAGAACGAAGCACCTCGCCGGAAAACGTGCGCACCGTGCATCCCGTGGGCGCGCCAGAGCACCACCTGCCGCCGTCGACCCAGGCCCCCTCTCGCTCTCTCTCTTCGCACACACGCTCCCCTGGACGACCGCAACCCACCAGACACGCCCCTGGTCTCACGTGAGCGCCACCGCCGTCGACATCATCGCCGGATTTCCGCGCCTGTGCTGCCCGCGTTCGCCATCGCCCTCGCCTGCCAGGACCGTCCCCTACCTCGCCGTCTAGCTTCCTAGCACCGCCTCGACCACACCTATCTAGCGCCTACCTCGCCGACCCCCTTCCCTCGCCGGAGCCGCCGCTCTGCTGTCGCCCTTGCCGCACCCCTCACGGCCACCTCGCCCTTTATAAAAGGAGCCGTCCCCGCGCCATCCTCTCCACAGCAAACTTACTCCCCTCCCTCCTCTCAAGCTCCTCGTCCACTCCTCTTCCTCGATTAGCCGTCGGAGCTATGCAATTTCTTCGCCGGAGCCCGCAGAGGTGCTGAGATCACCGCCGTCGAATTCGGGCACCATCGGAGACGCCACCAGAACCATTCGACTCGCCGTCGACGACAACTTCGCCTAGCATCAACGCCGTCCCTCGCCGGAGCCTAGGATCGCCGCCGACCCCCTACTCCGCCGCGGCAGCAACCTCCTCCTCCCCGACGGAGACGATGAACCTCCACCGTCGGATCGCCCTCTAATCGAATGGATCCAATTCAAACTTACCGTTTCGGTGAGTGTGGCTCGCTGATGGGCGGGTCCTGCTGTCAGCTGGCCCGCAACGTTAGCTGGGCCGGCCCATCTCTCTCTGCTCTGTCTGGCCTGTTAAATTTCCCGCCTAAGCCCATCTTTTCAAATTTGGTTAAAGAATTTGGTATAAATTTAAATACTGGTCCTATCTTAGAAATTAAATAGTTTCAATTCTACCCAACTAATTTTGATGAATTTTATGTTGTTGCAAATCTAGAGAAAAGATCTATCCAACCCCACTGGTCCCACCTTGAGGGCTTGTGTAGAATTAATGTGACATAAATAACAAGGCAGGGACTTTTGTGACTTCAAATAAATCTTAAAAATCAACCAAAATAGATATTTAGTTAATTCCAACTCCTATAGCTCACATTTAACTTACCCTAATTGTTTCTGCAATAAAATGGTGTGGTCACTTTGTAGGATCATGCCCTAGTTTAAATAATGGACAATATGGCTAGTTACTTAAGTGATATTGTCCAAAACTATTATGCAAATCTTATGAAGCATTTTCACTTCATTTAAATCTTGTCCCAAGTGATTTCATATGATGTTTGAATCCCTGGTCAAATACCCTTATATGAAATACTTGGAGATTTAAATCATTTGTAGAGTTATTAAATAGTATGAGGTGGTCTACCTCATTTAAATCATTTTCTCAAATAATGATGATGAATGGTTGACTTAGGTCAACATGATTTCATGTATGATTGTTTGAGAAATTAAATCTTAAGAAGATTTCAATGAGAGGAAATTCTTTCTCAAGAACTTTATGGAAACTATCATTTACATATGTAATGAGAGGAAATTATTTCTCTAACCCTAAGAAAGAAAACCCTAGATTAATTCTTGGTAGCAATGTTAAGTGATGATGCTAGATCATTTGGAGTGAGCCATTAAGGCTAACTAAGACTACTTAAGTATTTTTTGGTGATTGTATCCTCGTATTCGTGTATAGACGCTAGTACCGGAGAATACCAGGAAGAGGAAGGATTCTACCCAGAAGAAGAAGAGCACTTTGATCACCTCAACTACCAAGGCAAGCTAACACACTTGCAAGTTCTATTGTTGCAAGCTAATATTCTTGCAAAGTGCAAAGACCCTTGGGGCAAGGCACCATGATTCTTACCTTTCTTACCATAAGCCTATCCCAAGTTTCTACCTTACAAGTTTTTACTTGTTTATTTAAAGAGTTACTTTTATAGTTAACTTTGGTCAAAGTGAAAGAAGGTTACTAGAGTAGTAAAGTCAGTCTCAAGCTAGCCAAGCAAGATTAGCACCCCTCATGATTAGTGCTAGTGCTAAATATTAAAACTTGACTACTCTAGATGGGAACATGTGACTTTGAAATGAATTTGAAACCTTGGGATGATGAGTCATTCCATTGAATGAATTTTTGAAGGTGAATGTGACCAAGAGAAGATGGTGATTTTTGATAAAACTGATATTGGTTTGAATGCGATACCTTTCCAATATTGAGTACCCCCACAATACCTGATTATGGGTAGGGCTTAACTGGAAATTTATGCATCTTAGTATGGGTTCCCTCTGAACACACATCATAGGGGTTATGGCGAGGCTGCCTCCGTTGTTGATGAATGATGTGAGTTGAGGTGAATTGTACGGCCAAGACCTGTGCAGTTCCCAGGTTGACAGTTGGTCTTCACTGGGAGGCCAAGCTCATGGGGAGAGGTGCTCATACTAGGATTTCTATGTGAAAGGTTATGGTTGATGATCCGCGTACTGTGTTACGATGATTCGGGGTAATCCCGACGGATGAAATCAAATGTTGTGGCACAAGTGTGCAACCTCTGCAGAGTGTAAACCTATTCGAATAGCCGTGTCCACGGTTACGGACAGTTGGAAAGGCCATACAGTTTCCAGTGTCAGATTCTTGAAAATGTTGGTGAAATGAATGGTGAAGTGTTGACTTGACTTTGAATCACAACAATGTTGTGGGAATGACACTAATGTTCCCACTTGAGTTAGTTAGCACTTGAATAAGTCTTTTCTCAAATACTTGTGAACTAAAATTGGCTTTATGCAAATAAACTAGAGCTTAGCACCCCTTACTAGAACTGTTAGCACTTACATTAGTATTAGTTTGCGAGTACTTTAAAGTACTCACGACTGTGTCCCTGGCTATTCAAATGGCCAGACTATGAAGAGGAGCAGAACTATCAAGATGACGGTAACCAAGATGTCTACGACAACTAGGGAATCTTCTGACGTCAGACGTTGGCCTGTGGACTAGAGAGTCCCTTCTATTTACGCTTCCGCTATGAACTTTGTGTCCGTCGATCAGTAGATCAACTATTTGTGTAATATTGGATCATGTGATCTATTTGTAAGACGACTATGGTATGTAATGAATGGTGACTTATGATATTCAACTGTTATGTCTCGCAGCAACAATATTCCTGGGATTGCGATGTATGGCATAACAGGCATCTGGACTTAAAAATCCGGGTGTTGACAAGGGGCCTTCACCTTCTCATTATTTTTTGCATTGTTAAGATATCTGATTGGCTGATGATTGTTATTTGAAATGCCTTCGGAATTATGATAGGTGATGGTTCTTTCATGTTTTTTTTGAGCCTTTGCTTCATGTTCCTGGACATATTATTATTTCAATTATTCCCACAACACTTCAGGATGCCATTGCCACCTTATACCTTCCATCCAAAAGATTTGTGATTTCTGACACACTGGCACTTCGGGAGCGGATTGCGCTTGATTTCTTTGTTTGAGTAGGTCCTACGGTAAGCAATATACTGAACTGAATTTTTTTATTGTGTCAATATTAATGATTTCGAAATACACATTCTTTGGAATGTATCTACAGTCTTAAGCCTATTAGTAAGCCATTGAAGTTCAGATGCACATGTTGTCTGGTTGCTTTCTTCATATCCTTGATTTTAGGTTAGGTTTCCATGGGTTGAGTCTTTAGCATGTTTTTGAATCAGCCATATGCAAGCTGCAGGTTCTATTCTAGATGAGTGGTGAATTGGTGATATATATATATGGAATTTAGCATGATGTGTTTATATACGACATCATGTCAAAACATTCTTGGCTGATGATGTGTTTATATACGTCATTTAAAATGGTTGTTGTCAGGGAGTCTAGAGAATTCAAATTGTTCTAGCAATGATAAATTATACTGATTTTAGTAATTTGATGAGCAGACCCTCCAGTAATGTTAGTTGCTTCAGGGAGTGTGTTAGCACTGAAGGATTTCTTGTGCTACTACTTAGAGACCTGGATGCACCTAACCAACAAGACGCAAAACATGTCTATCAACTACTACCTCCATTTGAAAATAAGTGTCGCAACTTTGGCTAAATACAGATGTATCTAGACGTATTTTTGTATGTAGTTACATTCGTATTTAGAAAAAGTTGCGAGACTTATTTTGGAACAGAGGGAGTACATATTATCTACGTATTATTCTGATGCATGACAAATTGAAGAGGTTGATGTCTAAATTATGCTTGTAAACCACACATAAGTTTAATGATAACAAATTGTAGAGCGTATCGCGGAATTGAAAAGGCGACATTACTATACTTTCCATTTCTAGAGTTCTGCTAGAAGTATACTTATTTTGGTTGAGCATATTTATCTTCTAATATCCCTTGTATGGATGATATTTTCATTAAGAAATGATAATTCTTTCATTTAATATTGACCATCTACGTTTTCTTCGCATAGTCTTCAGAAGATCTTTTTTTCTTCAATAACTGAACATTCTTTTTCAGATAAAGCATGATTAGTTCATAGGATAGGTACTTGTTGGATATACCACCTTATCAATTACACGTAGGGCCTTATGCCCAAGTTTTAGCCAAACCACAACTTGGTAGGCATGCATAGAATCAAACAGGAAGCTAAGATGATTATGGAGGCTGACAAGGAGCTGGCGGGGAGTAGGTGTTCCTGTAGACGTTCTTGAGAAACTCCATTGTAAAGCCCATGAGCTACATATCCCTGCTTCTTACCAACTCCGCCATTGCTGTACGCAAAGGTGAGTTTTCAAAATGCAATCAACCGGTTGTCTTGGAAATTTATGTTGAACTGTGAATTTATTTCTAATGGTCCAAAGCGCCTAGCTTTTAGCTGCAAAGAGAACCCAAATTATATGTTTAGCCTTTCCTGAAAGTCTATAGATGATATTAAGCATATCAACTTGATTGCATAACAATGACTTCAGTTTAGTAAAAATTGATTTTGAGTCCCAGAAGCAGCTCAAAGCAAAGTAGGAGAAACTTCAAGTTGAACCGGTACCATGGTTTTGAATGAGTAAGATGGTGTCATCCACGTATTGTAGGTGTGAAATCCTCTAGGGATAAGGTGTGGAACGACACCCTTAATAATTTAACATGATGAGTTTTATTATATTTGCTTACTATGTTATATTCCAATACCGAGCATCTCAACAGATAAATTATTTCTTAATAATACCGTGTGTAATTTGTATCCCATTCTTGAGGACATGTTTTATTGTGGACGAGATTATATTGGATTTGTTTCCATCACAAGGTCGAGAGACTATTATTGAATTAGATTTAGCTATATGTATGTTGTTTCAGATGCACCATTTTATAGTGGAGGAGATAATCTGGATTTGTTGCCATCACAAGGTAAAGAGGCTGTTATTGAATTAAACTTAGATATATGTATGTTGTTTCAGATGCACCATTTCAGCAAAAAGTTCATATACACTGGTAGTTATTTTCTCTTGGAAAAACGACGAAGAAAATGGCATGGTCAGAGCGAATGCCTATAACAATTATTAGAGGCATTGCCTATGCGTCACGGGAAGACAAATGTTGCTAGGTGGTTAGAACTTTGCTCGAGGAGGGTAACCAAAGTTTCAAAATTTAGCACACCGTAGGTGGCCCGTGGATTGGGGTTAGGAAAGAGAACGACATAAGTGTGACATGGATTAAGGTAGCACACCGCACTTAACTGAAGTATATGAGATATCATGACAATGAAAAATAGGTTGAAAATTTATTGGTTTAAGCTATCACGTTTCGCAATTAGATGTATGATTTGGTTCTCATATATAAATTGTTTAATGCTTCTCCGTAGCGATGCACATGCATTCAACTAGTACAGGGATAGTATCCGAGTAAGGAACACCAAGCCAAATGTGGCGGCCTACTCCATGCGATAGCATAGTTCTAGCTAGGTTGTGGGCTTCAAAATTTGAGACCCTATTTTCATACCAGAAATTACACTCTTGGAACTGAAGCGACATGTTCTTGATTTCAGAGATAATGGATCCATGCTTCCCCATGCTCCCCTCTTGGATATCTGAGACAACCATCTTACAGTTTGATGCAACAAAAAGCTTTGAATAATTAAGGTCATCTGCCAAAGCTTGACCTTCATGGCATGCAAGAGCCTCCAAGATCACTGGATCTGTTATACCCCGAAAAACAACAGCTGATGCCCCTAGGTAATTCCCATGTACATCTCGGCAAAACGCAGCTGCAACTCCGCAGTCTGCAGTCTTAGACACTGAAGCATCCACAGTAAACTTCACTATATCTTTGGGAGGCGGAATCCACTTAGCTTTAGCACGTGCTATTGAAGCTTGAGTAATGGGGTTATGTTGTGGTTGCTCTAGAGATCGTAGTTCTCCCAAGTAGGAGTTGATAAATCCATGGGTAGAAAATGGACTTTGGAATATATCCTCGTGGATTGCCTTCCTCCGTGCAGTCCAAATAGCCCACAAAGTTACTGTCATCCGGGTAAATTGATCATGCGGTAATGACTCAAGCAAGTTGAACAACCAATTTCTCGCATTCGGTTCCTCAATAGCCATCATGTGCTCTACCATCAGTTCATCCGAGAGTACCTAAACGCTTCTTGCCATATTACACTCTAGTAACGAGTGCCTCCATGAATCAACATCACCACATAGAGAACATGTGCTTGAAACTGACATATGCCGGTGTTCTAGCAAGTCAGTTGTTGGAAGGGAGTGTTGAGCTAACCTCCACAAGAAAACTCTGATCTTTGAGGGCACTGACGTTTTCCAAAGTGAGGACCACCCATTCGATTCTGCCGCACAATTCGACGACCCAACATTGCCTTCAAAGTAATTTTTCCTATTGAATTTTGTATTGGCCAACATGCGATGTGCCAACCTTACTGAAAATATGCACTTGCGATCAAAACTCCATGCCCAGAAATCTGTTTCACGCCTCGTGCACAGTGGTATACTCAGGATTACAGAAACATCCATAGGAAGAAAGAACTCGCGTAGCAGACTTTCGTTCCAACAGGCCGAGGTTGCATCTATCAACTCACTAACCATTGATGGTGGATTAGTTTTGAGCGCCACAATTGGCTTCATTAAGTTATCACGAGGCAGCCAATTGTCGGTCCATATATTCGTCGTGCTCCCATCTCCTATGCGTCGGATTAGTCCCTGGACCAGAATATCCCTACCATCAAGAATTGATCTCCATATCTGGGACGGGTGACTCCCAAGTTCTTCTTCCAAAATAGTGGAATTTGGGAAGTATACTGCTTTGAGGATGCGAGCACTGAGGGAATTTAGCTGTTGCTGGATCCTCCATGACTACCTAGCAAGGAGACAAAGGTTGAACAATTCGATATCACGAAATCCTAAACCTCCCATATGCTTCGGTCTCGTCATCACCTCCCAAGACACCTAGCTGACCTTCCTCTTTCCTTGTTTGCTACCCCACCAAAATTGTCGAATAAGAGAATTAATGTGTTTGCATAATCCCCGAGGCAACCGAAAACACGCCATTGAGTACACTGGGATAGCCTGAGCAATTGATTTTACCGGAACTTCTTTTCCTCCCGCGGAAAGAATTTTTTCAAGCCACCCTTTGATCTTGCTCCATACTCTATCCCTCAAAAATTTGAATGTCCCATTCAAAGAACTCCCAACATCAGTTGGCATCCCAAGAAAACGCTCATTGAGAGCTTCATTAGTAACCTCCAAGATAGATTTGACCACCTCCCGAATAGCCAGTGGACAACCTTTTGTGAAGAAGATTGATGACTAATCTTTATTAATCCTTTGACCTGAAGCTTGACAATATATATCCAACAGGTAAGACAATTCTTCTGCTCCCTCTCCACTTCCCTTGAAAAACAGCAGGTTGTCATCCGCGAATAACAAGTGGTTCACCAATGGTGCTGATGGAGCCACTTTGATTCCTCCGAGGTGTGATGACTAGTCATTGACTTTTAAGAGGCACGAAAGGCCTCCGCTGCTAACAAGAAAAGGTAGGGTGAGATAGGTTCACCTTGCCTTATACCTCTTGTTGGTTTGAAACCCTCCAATTTGCTTCCATTAAACATAACAGAGAAAGATACTACAGAGCTTATCATGCTCATAATGACAGCGATCCACTGTTGAGCAAAACCCAATTTTACCATGATTGCTTCCAGATATGCCCACTCCACACAATCATATGCCTTCATCATATCTAGCTTCAACGCACATACACATTGTCCTTTGATCTATTCCTTTTCATAAAATGAAGACATTCATAGGCCGAAATGATATTATCTATGATAATCCTTCCAGGCACAAAAGCTAATTGTTCATCGAAAATAATATCAGGAAGAATTAACTTCAGACGATTAGCCATTACCTTGGAAGCAGTCTTGTATAATACATTGCGAAGGCTTATAGGTCTAAACTGAGACATGAGTGTAGGGCTTTTAACTTTTGGTATAAGTACCAGGATAGTATCATTTGTACTTTCCGCAGATTCATTACCTCGAACAATACTCAAGACTGCCCTAGTGACATCCTCACCGCAAACATCCCAATGCCTCTGAAAGAAATGCGCTGGAAACCCATCCGGACAAGGTGCTTTGGTGGGGAACATTTGAAACAGAGCATTTTTAACCTCCATCTAATTAAACTTGGTTGTCAATATGTCACTCATGGCTGGAGTTACCTTTTGCGGAACATGCTGTAATACTTGATCCATCTGAACGGATCATAGCGAACAAAGGGGGGTGAATGGACGCTACACAAATTTTAAGTCTTTTTCAGATTTTAGGCGATGCGGAAGGTAAAGGTGATAGCTTTAGTGGTGGAGATGTTCCTACTATGATCCTAGGCTAGTGCAACAAACAAAGGAACCAAGCATAATAACAAAGTTACGGAGCGGGACAACCGGGGGGGGGGGGAGACGAGGCGAGGTTTGTTTTCCGCAGTTCCTCCCACAAAAGGGAGTACGTCTGCGTTGAGGAGCTGCTAGCCTCACACAAGAGGCTAGGCGGCCTCACCACGAAGGAAGGCCTCACCTTCTTCCTCGAGAAAGCTCCACAAAGGGTTCCTTCACAAGGTTGGGGCGAGCTCCACAATACTAGGAGGCTCCCAACACCCTATGGGGCTAGCACAACTCCAAGCTAGCCTCCATAGGAGCACATCCTCCAAGATCCCACCATAGGAACCCTAACTCCAGGATCCACAAAGGACTAGCACGAATTGGTGAAATCTCTCTTGGTAGAACTATAGATCGGGGCCTCCTCCACCACTTCTCAAAATTTGGGCAAGATTGGTTGGATGGGTGAGGAGATCCTCAAGGTTTAAGCTCAGCAATAATGGAGGACAGAGAGAGAGAAGGGATAAAAACGAGCTGGGGAAGAAGGGGCCGTTTTATAGGGGCCCTCCGATCCAACCGTTATGTGCAGTTTCCGCCTATACCGCTTTGGACTCAAAAACCCCCACAGATTCAGCCACGTGGACACACATCGGTAGTACCGCTTGCGGTACCGCCTGAGGTACCGCAGTGACCTCTGAGAGTCCCTGGACCCTGAGCGGTACCTAAGCGGTACCACATCGGTGGTGCCGTAACTTGCGTTACGGTACCTAAGCGGTACCGAGGCGGTACTACCGCTCTCAAGCGGTACTACCGCTCAAGGTACCGCAAGGCTCTCTGTGGGACTTTTCAGTGCAAATCCTCCAGAGCGGTACTGCGGAACGGTACCAGTAGGGTAGCGGTACTACCGCTCCTGGTACCGGTAGTACCGGTCAGGCAGAAACTGCTTTTTCCTCTTTTCCTCTCCAACCATGTCACCTCGCGATACACACACAAAACTAGAAAACCTATAAGCTACGCTTCAGTCCTCCGATCATGGCGTGTTCAGCGAGGGCACCGTGCACTTGCAAATCTGTCAAAGACAATCTTTGCACACGATGAGATACATTCAAGTTTTGTTATTAAACACACAAAACACAGAGTATAGACTTTGCTCTTTCAATCTCCCCCTTTTTGGTGTTTTATGACAACACAAGAATTTGCAATGGCATAAGATATTATGATAAGATTCTAGATTTGCAAAAGCTCAACGGATCTCCCCATAGACATGTGTATAAATAGAATTTGCATTTAAATACATATACACACATCCTAGGGGCATAACTCCCCCTAGATTTTACAAACTATGCACATATGCAACAAAGATACTTGACATGTTCATATAGCATATGCACACTATGGAGGCAACACAAGATCATGCAAAGAGCTTTGGGTGAGCTTTGGGTGAAATTGTCATACCTTTGCCTTGAGAATACCCAAACTCACAACAAGTGCATCCATTGGAATGGTGTAGCCAAAACAAGAGATATGCAACGAATACCAAAAGGCTACCACGAAAGACCCCATGCAAAAACCCGTCCTAATAGACAACTTCTCCCCCTTTGGCATCGAAACACCAAAAAGGAGAGGAAGCAAACCAACAAGGATGGTAAGGAAATACACGACCAAGTTTGCAAAAACCAACAAAGGAAAAAACAAAGCTTGGATGTGACGCCCACAAAAACATGGAGAATAAGAAACAAAGACAAAAGAAAGTCAAAGAGAAACAAGAAGAACCAAAAATTCCTCAACGAGGAGGTTGGTGGCCGAGGCCACCGTGTAAGAGTATTAGTGTGAGGTCGCATAGATGTATCTAGGACTCACGGCTACAACTCAACATGAAGCTCATTAGTCACTTATTTGACAAATAGCATATGTTTTGGATTTCTTTATGCATTATGGGGGGAGGGATAGCTCAATAAGTTTAAACTGCACTCCCCCTATGTTCATGCGTGCTTTTCATCTAGACATATAGCTAAAGAGTGGTATGTGCGCACGACGGTCAAGCGAAGTTCGACAGATCGATGATATTTAGATCATGCCTCAACTCAATGAAACGCTTCTCATCCAAGGGCTTTGTGAAGATGCCCGCCAATTGCTCCTTGGTACCAATGAAGGATAGAACAATATCTCCGTGAGCAATGTGGTCCCGAATGAAGTGGTTCCTTATCTCAATGTGCTTCGTCTTGCCATGAAGAACCGGATTGTAGGCGATCTTGATGGTGCTCTCATTGTCACACGAAAGAGGGACCTTGCTATACTCGAGTCCATGATCCCGCAAGGTTTGCCTAATCCATAAGATTTGAGCACAACTGCTCGCCGCGGCAACATACTCGGCTTCCGCGGTAGAGACGAAGACACAATTTTGCTTCTTTGAGGATCAACACACCAAGGATCTTCCAAGAAAGTGACAAGCTCCGATGTAGACTTCCTATCAACCTTGTCTCCCGCCCAATCGGAGTCGGTGAAGCCAACCAATGAGAAGTCCGTGTCCCTTGGGTACCATAGTCCGAAGTTTGGGGTATCAACTAAATATCGAAAGATCCTCTTTACCGCCATGATATGGATTTCCTTCGGACTTGCTTGAAACCGTGCACACATACCGACGCTTAACATAATGTCCAGACAAGAAGCACAAAGGTAAAGAAGCGAACCTATCATCGAACGGTAGAGCTTGGGATCCACCGCCTTGCCGGTCTCATCAAGAGAGAGTTGACATTTGAGGTGCATTGGGGTTCCAATAACCTTGGCCTCCTTCATGTCGAAGCGCTTGAGCATGTCTTGGAGGTACTTTGCTTGATTGATGAAGGTGCCTTGTCACATTTTCTTGATCTCGAACCCGAGGAAGTACTTGAGTTCACCCATCATTGACATCTCAAACCTATTAGTCATCATCTTAGCAAACTCATCATTGAACTTTGTGTTAGTTGAGCCAAATATGATGTCATCTACATAAAGTTGGCATATGAAGAGCTCCCCATTGACTTTCTTAGTAAAAAGAGTGGGATCGATTTTCCTCACTTCGAAACCACGGTATTCAAGCAACTCCTTTAGATGCTCATACCAAGCTCTAGGAGCTTGTTTGAGACCATATAGGGCCTTTTTGAGCTTGAAGACATGGTCCGGAAAATGGGGGTCCTCAAACCCCGGGGGTTGCTTCACATATACCTCCTCATGTAAAGGACCATTAAGAAAGACACTCTTAACATCCATTTGTTGTAGCTTGAAACCATGGTGAGCGGCAAGGGCCAAAAGGATACGGATGGACTCAAGTCTTGCAATGGGTGCAAAGGTTTTGCCAAAGTCCACGCCTTCAACTTGAGAATAGCCTTGTGCCACCAATCTTGCTTTGTTGCGGATGACGATGCCGTGTTCATCTTGCTTGTTCTTGAAACCCATTTGGTGCCGATAACATTGCGGCAATGATCGGGTCGCTTCATGAGAGTCCACACATCATTCCTCTTGAAGTTGTTGAGTTCCTCTTGCATTGCTATCAACCAATCGGGATCTTCAAGTGCATCGTTAACCTTGAGTGGTTCCACCATAGATACAAAGGCGTGGTGCTCACAAAAGTTTGCTAGTTGCCTCCGGGTGGTCACTTTGCTCTTTAAATCCCCAACGACATTACGCAAGGAATGAGACTTGAGGCGCAAATGTATTGTAGTAGTATCTTCACGACGAGTATCGGCTATAGGAGTAGGTTCTTGTGAGTCCTCTTGGCCTTCATCATGGTTTAGATCCTCGCCTTGACCTTCATTGTTGTTGTATGGGGCATCATCATCATCATCATCATGAGAGCCGGATGACTCGGGGGTATTGGGAATGGGAGTGTCCATAGAGATTGTCCCCGAGCCATTCGGTGAAGAACTTGAAGCTTGAACTTGGTCACTTGGTGTCGGTTGTTGTGGTAGTTGAGCTTGCGGTAGTTGAACTTGAGGTTGTTGAGGTAGGCTTGCACTTGATTGTTGTTGTTGTTGATGTTGAACTTGAGGTTGTTGTAGAGGTTGGCTTGCACTTGTTTGATCAATGGAAGAAGCTTGACCTTGTGGTGTAGAAGGCTCCACTTGGGTGGAACTTGGTCCTTCCCCGGTACTCATAGAAGGTAGCTCTTGAGGTCGGCGAATGCCAACACCCATCCTTCCTACGGCATCCGGGGGAATTGTATCTCCTTTCTCACAAGAAGCACTTCGCTCCTCCAAAGATCTATCATCTTCATCGAATGTCACATCACAAGATTCTACAACTCGCCCATTTTACTTTTTGAAGACTCTATAGGCGTGAGAATCCGTTGCATAGCCAACGAAGATTCCTTCTTGAGCTCTTGAATCAAACTTGGATAGACGTGTGTCCTTGACAAGCACATAGCATTTGCATCCGAAGACCTTGAAGTATGACACATTGGGCTTGTTGCCGGTGAGGATCTCATATGGTGTCTTCTCTAGACCCTTGCGAAAGTAGAGGCAATTAGTAGCATGGCATGCGGTAGAGATAGCTTCCGCCCAAAAGTTATAGTTGGACTTGTACTCCATCATCATTGTTCGAGCGGCTTCGATTAAGGTTCGATTCTTCCTTTCGGCGACCCCATTTTGTTGGGGAGTATATGGCGAGGAGTATTGATGTTGGATTCCTTCTTTGCCGAGGAAGTCATCCAAGGTGTAGTTCTTGAACTCCGTTCCATTGTCGCTCCTTATTGCGAGGATCGTGGCGTTGTACTTGCGTTGAACTTGATTGGCAAACTCCATCATGGTCCGTTGAGTCTCACTTTTGTACTTGAAGAAGAATACCCAACAATAGCGTGAATAGTCATCAACAATGACGAGACAATACTTCTTCCCTACAAGACTTTCATGAGACGGTGGACCGAAGAGATCAACATGTAGGAGCTCCAAGCACCTTGTGGTAGAGATGGTCGTCTTGGCCTTGTGAGGAGCTCCATGCATTTTTCCTTGTACGCAAGCCCTACAAACACGATCTTTACAAAAGGAAACATATTCTTTTGGTCCGAGAATGTGGCCACCCTTGTGGAGACTTTGCAAAGTCCTCATGTTGACATGGGCTAGTCGGCGATGCCATAACCAACCCTTGTCACCTTTAGCGAATAGGCAAAGAGCGGAAGATGTTGTCTTTCCGGAGAAATCAACAACATACAACCCGCTCTCTACATATCCAACAAAGGCTACACGGAGTGTCTTGCTTCACAAGAGGACCACCATATGTTCATCGAAAAAGGTACAAAGACCCATACGAGCAATTTGATGAACGGAAAGTAGATTGTAACCAAGGGTCTCGACAAGGAGGACATTCACAAGTGAAATGTCGGGTGTTGCCACCACCTTGCCAAGACCCAATACCTTTGAGCATGTGTTGTCGCCATATGAAACGGTAGAGTGAGATGGCTCGAGGTCGA
>NC_061514.1:248641543-248658414 GCF_022539505.1 Lolium rigidum | reverse complement strand
GCACGGAGGAGGTGGGTAGCGAGCGGGAGGTGGGACACGTAACGGTTCGCTTCTCGTAGGAAGTTCACACACGAGCGGGAGCGGGACGCGAGCGGGACGTGGGAGGCGAAAATATGAAGACTCACGGGAAGTTCGCATGCGATAAGTTAGGAAGTTCAGAAAGGGTTCGAGAATAGTTATTCTCGAACCGGTTCGAGAATAGCAGACCTATATATATATATATATATGTGTGTGTGTGTGTGTGTGTGTGTGTGTGTGTTACACTTTCTCTATTTGGTCTATATGGTCATGACCGAAGACCGGACCGAAAAGACCGAAGACCGAATACAGAAAGACCGGAAAGACCGAACGTATTTTGGGTAGCATTTCTGGATGACAGAAATTTGTGAAGACCGAAAAGACCGGACCGAGCAAACCGAACAGACCGAACGCCCGGGCAGACTCGTGCCTATATGGATTTTCCCTTTTGCCTTTATTATAACACGGAACGAAATCCTATTTTAGAAAAACATATACATGTTACTCTCTCTATTTAATAAAGTATGTTTCAACTTTGTTTAAATTTAAATGTATCTAGACGTAATTTAGTATATGGATGCATTCAAATTTAGATAAAATTCAGACATCTTTTTCTTTTTGTAAAGTTGCTCTCGCAACCTGCAAAGACTCAGTCCAACTCACGCCTGCGTTTGGAAACATGAACATTTGCAATACCCATAGCATCCGCCCGGGTCAATTCACAGTTGGTTGAAGCCCATGCAGAGGTGCAGAGTCGTTTGCGCGTTCCCGGCGACTTCGAGTCGTCGGTTTTTACCATTTAACTAGTTGAATGCCCGTGCGTTGCTACGGTCTCACTTTTTTTTCGGGTACGGCCTCTCATATTAACATAATGCACATACATACTCATGTGTGTAAAAACTTAGTCACATCATATTTCCAAAATAATTAAGATTCAACTTCACTTGAAGTATGATTGGTAGAAGTTTTAATTAGTTGGTGTATGCATACGTCTTTGTAAAACCACTGATTAATTCAAACTCTAGGAAGATATACACGCTTCTTTGTGCCAGTGATGTTGGTATTGATCGGTGGTTTTTAAGATGTTTGGCTAGATTGTGACGGTGCAACTTTAAACCGCTCAACCTTGTTTCTCAAGCATGCATAAATTTGGCATTACAATATAACATTGACAAATTATACATGCCATAAACTGATGGTACATGCACATTTTGCGCATGACAAAATAATGAAAAAAATCATGTGTTCACAATAAGCTATGTTTGGTTCTTGTCGATTTGCGGTCAGCAATCCACAACATTAACATTTCTAGCAACAATATAGCATCATCAAGATATTTGTAGTCACATGCAAGTTTTTCTAACAAGTAATCTAGTCCAACCCCATCAAGAGAACACTGCCAGCGTGATACTCCAATACCAGAACACTGCAAGTTTTTCTAACATGTCTTAAACTGTCTACAAGACCAATCTGGATAATGTACAAGAAGTTACTATAAGAGGCAAAGAAAATACTCATCTTGGCTTTGTGAAAGGGAAGGTAAATCGTAGATGTTTTGATTGTACAGAAAAACTTTGACAAAGCCAAGATAAATCAAGAAGTGAAAGGGAAGGTAAACCGTAGACGTTTCAATCGGGTGCACACACGTATTTCTTCAAGCAATTCTCCTGCCGCCTTCCCAGCTCCCAGGTTACAAACAATTCCAACGAAGTAACAATATCAATGTCTTCACACCATATCCAGTGTCATGTGTCAATCTGCAATAAATAAGCTCAGGATCTATTTTCCATTCGAAATTGAGATGGAGATTCATTTTTTAAACACATTATGTTTGGTGTCAAATACACGTGACGAAAAGCGCAATGGATGAGTCGGTGAATATCACCGCAAATTACATATCTCTCATGTTCCTATGTACCTTGTTAGGCGTAGTAAACCATGCTCCATTTGAACATGCCAACCAATATGAATATTTAGAGGTAATCCCAATTTGCATAGCTCCATCCACCTCGAAGCCTATTCTCAAACTCAGGTAATCCTTGCATGGTGACAATAGATGGCAAGAAATTAAGAGCTAAAGTGAAGAAATGTGACAATTGCAATTTTCCACCCAATGTATTCGCCAATGGTAGTAATTTGTGGCTTCACATCATTGTACAATCGGCTCTCCTAAGACCCGCTAAATTTCCTTATAGATCAGTCAATCAGATTTCCCAGGGAGAGTGCCAAGAACACAAGAGGCGACCATACGGTAAAAAAATTGGTACACTAACATGGTACATGGAAGAATACTTTGTGGTGTTACCAGTACTTTAAAATGACATTACTGTAGGTTGTTGTACTTCAGTTCTAGTGCCGCAGTTATGAAACTGTCGAAAGGATGTTTTCAACCCTTGTTCCATCAATCAAATATGTGGATAAGTAAAAGTGACTGACCATTCGTAGATTAGTGCGTAAAATACGTAATATAAACATGGAAGTCCAAGAAAATGACATGTGCAAGGCTATCACATCCATCGCCATGCTACATTGTCACAAACACAGAGTCGGGTTAACATAAGAAAAAAATCAATACGAAACATCAGTTAATGATCCCTTAAATCAATTCATCGATCCACTCTGAACAGGACTGACTTCGTCAGACATTACATGGACTCAATTAGTACAGTAAGTGTAAGAATTGAACTACACACTATTTGCAACATCACACCATTGGTAGCTATTTTTTTCTCTATAACTGAGAACTAAACTAAAAAATGGTCAATGTCAGTTGGCTCACCTTAGGTGACTGGTACCACTTCTCCTTTGCACCAAGTATAGATGAATAACTCAATCACAAACGCCACTGGAAAATATCTTCCCGTGGAGCTCGACATCAAGGCTTCTGTAGCGCGTTGCGGGAGCTTGCCAGCACAGAGGCCACCACCCGCGTCACCTCCAAAGGTTGTGGTCATCAACACATGCACCGGCCTCTCCGTGCGGATAATTCACAACGGAGCTCTAACCTGCCATGCACAGGACGACAAAGCTCATCCACAGTGGGCAGCAAGTGTAGCCAGTATACACATGCATGCGATAACCAGACATCAATTTCTTACCTAAAATCACAAAAAATAATTTTATATATGTGTGTGACTAACAGAGCAATTATATGCATATTACTGAACTTAGGATATAGTTAAGTTCTTACCCCTGATAGCATAAAATAGATCTGATTTCTTGGTGAATGAGTGATTTCCTTACATCTCTAAATAAATTGTACACCAAAGAAAATGGGATAGACTGAGCCATGCAAAATGGGGTGAACAGGGCATATTTCTTAAGTATAGAACTAAATATGCCACCATGCCAGAACAGATCACAACATCTTCAGTCCTCTTGCCACCTAATCAGCGGACTAATCTCTACCTCTTTAGTGTACCTATGAAAAACAAATGTATCGGAAAGTGAGCATGTGCAGAAAGCAAATCCAATGGAAAATGTTCCTCTGTTGTTTACTTCTGTCAGTTTTATGCAATCTTCCTCTAAACTAAGAATCCATTATGGCGATTGATGCAACACACTATAGCCACACGAGTGAAATACTTGCTCGCTGCATATATTCAGACATGTATACGTTGAGAGTCTTGAGGACATTTCAGTAGGCGATGGTAGTAATGCTACGGTGGCAGATCCAACAATCTAATCACATAGCCTTCAGAAAATAATTTGCCAATATGTAAAGAGCAAACAGTTGTGCATAGGAAGTTAGCAGTCTGGTAGTGAGAAATCTGGAGGAGACACCATCCACCTATCAAAAAAAAGTTCAGAAGGCTAAAAGGAATCCTGATGAATCAAACTTGTTATTTCCAAAGAAAATCCTGGCCGACCAGATCCACCGTGTTATTCCTGCTGCCTGCATCTGGTTTGATTGGATCATGTCCCGCACCAAGTTAATGGTGTGCACGATCAGACAAAGCCACAATGCCATGTCCAACCCACTGAGCCCCTTGCACCTCTGTATGTTAACAAGAACAATGTTGAAGGGGAGAACTGTACTGACGAGAAAGCTGGATTCAGCAACGGCATGGAGATCCAAGAATTCGGCCAATTACACATAGCCTGACCGGGCGTGCAGTCGTGGCCTGGAGAAGTGGAGATCAATGATTTCATAGCCGGCATTCATGCGAGCCTACAGGGAAGATCCCATCAGCGAGCACCTGCAGTTCTCAGGCGATTGGGCGAGAGCCTAATCTTGCATCGCGGAGGATGACGCCAGCAGGTGGAGGACGGATCGCCTGCGTGTTAAGGAGGAACATGCCATAGAGAATCTTGCATCACAGAGGAGCGACCCCTGATGAGACAGTCGTGCAGCTCCTGGCGGTGGTCGGCGAAGGGGCGGTGCAGCTCACCGGAAGGATTGGCGCGATGCCACGCGAGAGGTCTGAGTTGATCTGATGTCTATATTTTCTCCTCGGGGCGCAGCGTGGGATCTCGAGGTGGGGAGTGTCGACCCAACCCTAGCGCCGCCTCACCCTGCGGAGGAGAAAGGAAAGAAAACGGGGTGGATGAAAGGTTTGGGGTGACGGGAGAGGGCACAGGGTGGGGGGAGAGGCCTGTCTGCGGTGGCACTACACCGTTATTTGTTTCAAGTTGAGACGTACGTGCAAGATCCACTGTTGAAAATTTGGACGGACAGGATGTCTCCAATGACGACCACCAAAGTGCGTTGAGTGTCAAACGACCAACTCCCATTTAATAGTAAAGACTAAGCTCATGCTACTTAAATTAGTTTGTAAAACTTAATCCCGTGCCACTTGGTTTCGTTCTCAGTGAGCCCTTGGACGTACATTACAGTCCGCAAATACCATGCCAATGCGCGTTGCAACTTGCGAGTGGCGCGCTGATTAGTCCACCGCCACTCTGCAGTCTGCACCCGAGGGTGTAGGAAGACTAATTTTGCACTGAGAGTGTATAATGACTAGAAAAAGATCTGCGTGTTGCTTCGGACCTAATTAAAATTATGAAAATTTGTTAGAGTATAACTTCTACAAATATTTTTTTAAATCATGAAAGTTCACATAAGTATATGAGTGTGTTATATACAATATACAAAAATAATAAAAATTATAATTAATCTGTGTATGATATAACTTCGTAAGGCATAAAGTGTAAACATGGTAAATTACTTAGTTGGTTGGTTTGAGATTGATTGTCACACATGCTGCGATAGTATAGTTAAAAGTTTGACTCTGCAAAATAATGAGTTGTAAGTCGGATTTCATGTTTTTCTCTCAATAACGTAGAGCTGAAGAAGTGAGCCTAGCTCACTTGGTTAGGGAAGTGGATGTACAACCCAGCCACCCAAGTTTAAATCCCTACGGACGCAAATTTGGGTTCTTATATTATTTAAAAACAAAAATCACTGTAGGGTCTTCCCCTACCGTATTCCTTTCAAAAAAAAATAACATAGAAGTGCTAGATATGACTTCATTGGAACAGCAAGACCACCACAAGAATCAGGTTGGTCACATTTTTCGATACTAAGCATATATTAATATTGCGGGAATACTAATTACACCAAATCTCTACAACAGCGCATTGCCCTAGAGGCATTATCAATGTACACAGCCAAAAAAATAGAATTACAGAAAAAGAAAAGTCCCGCTACAATGATTAATTGCTTCAAACAGCAATCCAAACACCACTAGGACACACTAGAAGTTCAAGTTCTCCAAAAGCGATGGCTCTAAAAAGTAACAGAGCACAAGCACCGTCATCGCCCGATCATAGATCTTAGGTTTTCACCATAAAAAAGTCGTCGTTCTCAAAACAATGCTTTCAACAAGGACATTGCTAGGCACCATAGATTAAGGCCAGACATTGAATTTTCACCCTGAAAGATAAGACTATGAATTCATGTGCAGTCATCCCCACTATCATGCCGCTGCTCCAAGTCATGAAACACCAGCCAATTCCTCATCGTCGCCCAGACTTGAACCGTCATTGCCATACCCTAGATCTTAGCTTCATGACATTCTCCGCCAGCACCATGAAACGAGAACATGCGCCACAATATTAACAGCCAGCGGAGCTTCAAAGTTCTCCCTCTAAAACCAATAGGTCAGAGTAAAACATGGGTGCGCACGACTGAATCCCTTCCGAACCAGCAAACTCCAGGCATGATGCGTGATGACCCACAAGTATAGGGGATCGCAACAGTCTCTGAGGGAAGTAAAACTCAAATTTATTGATTCGACACAAGAGGATGTAAAGAATACTTATAAGCCTTAACAGCGGAGTTGTCAATTCAGTTGCACCTGGAAAAGCACTAGTAACAGGGGTGATATGAAAGCAACAGTAATATGGAGAGCAATGACAATAGTAACACAGCAGTAGTAGCACAGAGGAGATGGCACCGGAAAATATTCCAGTGTGTAGTTGACTGTAGAGCAATGATGATGACAAAAGGACCGGGGTTCCCAACTATCTACACTAGTGGTAATTCTCTAAATAACATGTGTTGGGTGAACAAATTACAGTTAGGCAATTGATAATTTTGAGGGCATGATAATGCATGCTATGATAAGACAAAGGTTATTGTAGTATTTAATTGGACATTACAACATAATACATAGACTGTAATCCAACTACGTCTATGACTAATAATCCACCTTCAGGTTATCATCCGAACCGCTTCCGGAAGTAGCAAGCAACAGATTATCGCATTAAGCAATGTGTGTAAAGTAAACAATAGAATTATCCTTAGACAAAACATTGTTGTTTCTCCCTAGTAGCAACAACACATCTACAATCTTAAAAGTTATTGTCACTCATCCACAAAACTAGAGGCATGAACCCACTATCGAGCATAAATACTCCCTATTGGAGATACAGACAACTACTTGATCAGGGTAACTACAAGTACCGAAGAGCATGCAAGATCTTAAATAACAGTAATATGATTAGCGTCGTCCGGACCGCCGGCGGCTTCTTCCTCTCACAGCATGCATACGCCACGGAGCTCCTGGAGCGTGCCAACATGCAGGAATGCCGGCCGGCCACCACGCCAGTGGACACTCGCGCCAAGCTCTCTGTGGATGTCGGCGCTCCCGTCGACGACGCCTCCAACTACCGCAGCCTCGTCGGTGGGCTGGAATATCTCACGATGACGCGCCCCGACCTCAGTTATGCGGTGCAGCAGGCCTGCTTGCACATGCATGCACCACGCGCGCACCACCTCGCCATGGTCAAGCACATCCTGCGCTACGTCTGTGGCACTGCTATCTTCGGTCTCCAGCTTCATCGCTCGTCGTCGCTTGATCTCGTCGGCTACTCCGACGCGGACTGGGCGGGCTGCCCCGACACGCGCCGCTCTACGTTAGGCTATGAGGTGTTCCTCGGCGAATCCCTCGTCTCCTGGTCACCCAAACGCCAGCCGACCGTCTCACGGTCCAGCGCGGAGGCGAAGTATCGCGTCGTTGCCAACGTCATCGCCGAATGCTGCTGGCTACGATAGCTGCTGGGCAAACTCCATGTCGTCGTCCCCAAAGCCACGATGGTGTACTGCGACAACATCTCTGCGGTGTACATGACGGCAAATCCAGTCCACCACCGCCGCATAAAGCACATAGAGCTGGACATCCATTTGACCATTTCGTCCGTGAGAAGGTTCAGCTTGGCCAGCTTCGTGTCCTTCACGTTCCAACGACACAGCAATTCGCCGATGTCATGACCAAAAGATTGCCGACGGCGGCGTTTGAGGAATTTCGATCCAGCTTATGCGTAGCTAGCCCATCTTGTACAGGACTCCGTCAACCCCACGATCCTATGACCGCATGTACTCTACGAGTGTAACCACTCGCACGATCCCCTGCCACTCCCCGTGAGCATGTTGTACTTGTAACCTATATACGTCGATCAATACAGAGCTAAGCACCTAAGGTGCATTGCCATATCTCTATTCACACCTTAATGACACTAATAAACTGATACAACTTTAGTACCTCTTGTCCTTCCTTATATAGACTCTATCTCGCCGATCTATCAATCTTGTTACGGTTCATAGCTTGAACAGTTCTTACACAGTCCGATTACAACCTAACAACCTAACAAGATGATTCAGTCCTGTGATACAAGTCCAAACTTCTGCTTCTTCAGCACTCTGTTCACTAATGTAAGACCTTTAAACTCTTTTTTGTAAAGTGATTCTTAACACGTTTTAGTGTGTAGTTTCACTCATATCTAAAAGACCTTACATTACTCGACAGGGAGAGTATATTTTATGCGGCTGCCCAATTTTACAACACAAAAGTATGATCAATATACAAATTAGGGATGAATAGCGCGCTCAGGTTCACCATTCTCTCCCTGAATTATCATTGTGCCATTGTTCTAATTGTATTTGCCATTGCCCCGTGTTTTTATTTGGCAAACCGGGCTTGCTTTATTGATCAGTTTTGAACGTATATTAGTATACAAGCTCCATCGGGTGGCGAGACCAGTCAAACAGGACGCCTAACATAAGGGTCGTGAACTCGTGGCCGCCTTAACTGTACTATGGGCTTCAAATCATTTTGCCTAAAGTCATGATTGAGAACTACATTCTTCGTTCCAAATGAAGTGTCGCAATGTCGGATTTTGTCCTTTTTGCAGTCCCAGATATAAGACATCTGGAGTACAAATTTTGTACATTCGTAGAATACAACATTGTCTACATCCTGATCCAATTTCAGATATTTTTGAACTTCAAAATGCCATTTTCGAATTTTTCAAAAAATAGATGTGGCCCGAGATACACATAACTCATTTTATCTAGAAAAATTTGTAACACTTAATTTGAAACGGCGGAAGTACATGCTAGAAAAACCTTCTCTTCACCGTTGTTTCCTCTGCAAGGATTGCCATCGCCTAGGTTATTCAACATACCTGCTCAATGCTACATTGGTATCATAGATGTTCATTTTTTCATATTATTTGATCAAACTTTATAAAGTTTGAGTTTGGCTAAAAATACAGCACATGGTAATTTGGAATGGATGAAGTACAAGATTGCAGATCACTCAGGAGGCTCGCGAGCGTTTTGTTGCAAGCGGGGAGAGATATTTGCCCCAAGAATGCCTTTTGTGTTTGTACTTTGTAGAACTAGAATAAGCCAGTGCACGCTTTGGTAACCTTATGCCTTGTGCACAAAGAAAAGTGGCTATGGCTCATTTGACTTAATAATTGCTTGTTTGTCAACTACCGGTAGCCGTGGTATCAAGATAATATTTCCTTTTGCATGGATAGCCGGATCATATGGTTCAATCGGAAATAAACAGAACTCCATCAGACAGCTGGCTCTGCACTTCCGTAGTCTCCAGCTTAGCTAGTGGTTGCTGCACCACAATGCCAGAAGAAGCCTCACTCTATACTACATGAGGAGGCACCGAAGCAGCGAGAATATGAAATGCAAATTCACATTCATATTATACAAAAAAAAACATGACCCTGCAAATTCTATTAGAGAGCAGAACGTAAAAGGTCATTGCGACTGAACACCAAATATAAGGCATCAACCTCTTGGGGCGGAAAATAACAGTTGCCTACAAATATCTGTTCAGAAAACTATCAACATTATGTTTGTTTTGCATGAGCAGGAAAACATTGAAGCCGAAGCAAAAAAAAATTGGTTCAGATTTGCAGACCTCACAACAAAGAAATAGGACACTCGAAATGAAGTCTACACGCACTGATGATTTGGGTAGCTTTCCTTATTATTCAGGAAATATGCAGGGTTGTTGATAAGATGTTATGACAACTACATCTACAGCTGCATTGTCCAGACGACAGACCTGTCTTGGCAAAGTCACTTCTCATCATTGCAGGATGTATTTCACTCAGACACCAAACATGAGGCTGAATTTGGTAGCAAGGGGAATGGATATGATGGCAGCACCCAGTGCGACACCGAATATACGGTGTGAGATGGAGAACGTAGCGCTCAGCTGTGGCTTCTTCAGCGGAAGATGGGGAGACAACGGGCGGTTCGCAACAGGAGCTGACAGGGGACGACTTGTATGCAGGGCTCGGCTTCCAGATGGAGACATCTTCTGTCGCAGAGCTCCTAAGGGAGAAGACGCGTAGCCCTTCGCTTGCCCAATGCTTGAGGAGTGTCTAAGGCCATCCATGTTGTTGAAAGATGAGTTTGAGCTACCAAGGGCACCTGACCAATGACAAGAAACGCGACAAGCCTTATTTGAAAAATTAACTGTGGATCGCAATAGAGCAGAATAGCAAGAACAAAGGAAACCAATGTTGATTATACCATTTGTACATAGCGATTGCTAAAGAACTATTAAGTAAACAGATGCCAGTTCTTCATTAAACAACACGACACAACACATCAAATTACGAACCTATATCCTGGTAAAAGTTAATGCAGATAAAAGACACTTGAGGCATGTGTAGCAAGACTGTTGGAAAAAAATATTGACTATAACATTTATTTATTTATACATAGAAATTGCATGCCACAGATTTATTAACTAAATAGATGGCTGGTCTTCATTAAACAACAAACCAATTTATGAACCAACACAACAAGAATGCACTTCAAAGGTGCTTGTGTGCACCCATTAGCACCTACACAATTGACCTGTGGTGTGAATGTTTGATACCCCGAAACTACTTCAGAACTTAGAAGTACAAATAAGAAAGCAAATTAATCCAAGAGTGCATACCACGGAGAGCAAAGGGGGCGTCTCTCAGGGGTGCAAACCGAGTGTTTCTGTGGTACTTGTCCATTCCTGCACACACACACATACATACAAAAACCAATACTAACACATTAGCAACACACTTTGGTCAGAATTAATATGATAGTCTGTGAGAGAAAAAACAGATTCACATTCATGCTTGTTAATCCCAATATCAATTGAAACTAGTGACATATACATATTCTGGAATACAGATCAAGTGATGCATTTTAGTAAATTCACGATAAACCTCGAAACCAAGCAGATCAGCGGATAAATGCCAACCTACTCATGGACCGCAATCCCAATCGTGCGATCCGATCCACTGTTCGAGATATACCATGTGTAGCAAGATTGATGGGAAACAATGTCGATTATTACCATTTATGTATACATATAAATTGCATGCCAGAAATTTATAAACTAAACATATGTGTGTTCTTCATTAAACAACACATCGCACCAAATTATGAACCAATATATCCTGATAAAGTTAGATATATACCAAATCCACTTGAGGCATGTGTAGCACGACTAGTGGAAACAATGTTGATTATACCATTTCTTTATACGTAGAATAGAAATTGCATGCCAAGGACTTTTTAACTAAACAGATGCCTGCTGTTCATCATTAATCAACAAAGAAATTTACTAACCTACAAAAACCAAATTTAGAACTTATAACTCGTACATGGAAACTACTTAACTTAGAGGCACACATATTTTTTTGGAATACAGATCAAGTGATGCCTTTTGGTGAATTCCCAGTAAGCCTAGAAACAAAGCAGATTAGCGGGATAAACGCCAACCCTTAACCACAATCCCAATCGCGCGATCTAATCCGCTGCTCGCCGCCGATCTGATTCGCGCCGGCGTGCAGGTCCGCGGTGGAGTTTGGAACTCGAAATCACTAGGGCTAAATAAATGGTCTATATCTCGCGGCATACATCGCCGTGCTAATCTAGCGGCAATGATCGGAATCAACCACGCCCTCCATGGCGGCGCCTTGCAGACGCTCTAGAATTCGAGAGCCACCGGACCGAAACGAGGATCACAAGCAGGCAAGAAGAAACCGATAGAAACAGGGGGGAAGTACATGGATGATCCCTACCTTCCTCCTTGGTGGCGCGCGGGGCGAGAGGAAATCGGTAGGTCGGTGCCGATTTGGGGATGAACGAGACGACGGCGCCTGCCTTTCTTCCTGGCTTCCCTGGATGAAGATGCACGCTGGGGAAGAGATTGATGGGCTGGGCTTAAAGTGCAGAATACTGTGCTGGGCCGCTCGGTCGAAGAAGATCTGGGCACATGTCGGCCCTTGCCAGACTGAAATCAAAATCAATGACAGACTTGTTGAACTATACCACAGAGAAGAGGTGATGTGGAGACAAAGATCGCGTATTGATTGGTTGTCAGAGGGTGATAAAAATTCCAAATTCTTTCATCAAAGAGCAAGTATGCGAGGGAGGAAAAATCTAATCAAAACTTTAGCACGAGATGATGGCCAACTTACTGAGGATGGTAATGAGATGCAGACAATGGCTTCTGATTTCTATCAGCACCTATATATATCTAAAGGGGTCCAAGGGATGGTGAAAGAGCAAAGTCTATAATCCGTGTTTTGTGTTTGATAACAACACTTGAATGTATCTCACCGTGTGCAAAGATTGTCTTTCATAGAATTGCAAGTGCACGGTGCCCTCGCTGAACACGTCATGATCGGAGGACTGAAGCGTAGCTTATAGGTTTTCTGGTTTTGTGTGTGTATCGTGAGGTGACATGGTTGGAGAGGAAAAGAAGAAAAAGCAGTTTTTGCCTGACCGGTACTACCGGTACCAGGAGCGGTAGTACCGCTACCCTACTGGTACCGTTCCGCAGTACCGCTCTGGAGGATTTGCACTGAAAAGTCCCACAGAGAGCCTTGCGGTACCGAGGCGGTACTACCGCGGTACCGCTTAGGTACCGTAACGCAAGTTACGGCACCACCGCCGTGGTACAGCTTAGGTACCGCTCAGGGTCCAGGGACTCTCAGAGGTCACTGCGGTACCGCAAGCGGTACTACCGTTGTGTGTCCACGTGGCTAAATCTGTGGGGGATTTCGAGTCCAGAGCGGTACTACAGCTTGCCAAAGCGGTAGTACCGCTTAGGCGGAAACTGCACATAACGGTTGGATCGGAGGGGCCCTATAAAAAGGCTCCTTCTTCCCCAACTCGTTTTTATCCCTTCTCTCCCCCCCCCCCCATTGTTGCTGAGCTTAAACCTTGAGGATCTCCTCACCCATCCAACCAATCTTGCCCAAATTTTGAGAAATGGTGGAGGAGGCCCCGATCTTTAGTTCTACCAATAGAGATTTCACCAATTCGTGCTAGTCCTTTGTGGATCTTGGAGTTAGGGTTCCTATGGTCTTGGAGGATGTGCTCCTATGGAGGCTAGCTTGGAGTTGTGCTAGCCCCATAGGGTATTGGGAGCCTCCTATTGTTGTGGAGCTCGCCCCAACCTTGTGAAGGAACCACCGCCTCGACCGGTGCCTTAGTGGAGAAGGGGGAGCTCCTTTGTGGAGCTCTCTCAAGGAAGAAGGTGAGGCATTCCTTCGTGGTGTGGCCGCCTAGCCTCTTGTGTGAGGCTAGCACCTCCTCAACGCAGACGTACTCCCTTTTGTGGAAGGAACTGCGGGAAACAAACCTCGTCTCGTCTCCCCCCCCCCGTTGTCCCGCTCCCTAACTTTGTTAGTATGTTTGGTTCCTTTGCTTGTTGCACTAGCCTAGTATCATACTAGGAACATCTCCACCACTAAAGCTATCACCTTTACCTTCCGCATCGCCTAAAATCTGAAAAAGACTAAAAATTTGTGTAGCGTCCATTCCCCCCCCCCCCCCCTCCCCTCTTGTTCGCTACGATCCGTTCAATTGGTATCAGAGAAAAGTTTTCTTACTCGGGCTTTACCGCCTTAGAAATGGCCGAACAAGAGAAGGTTGTGAACGGGTCGCCTTCCCTTGAGCCACCCGCTCCATCATCTACCATCGATAGCACAACGGCTACGTTGGATGACCTCAAGAAATTGGAGTCATCCATCGTTAGCCAAATGAAGGCAATGATGATGGAGTTGGTTGCTCCAAAACCAACCCCTACCGTAGATCCTAAGGCAAGTGTTGTGGATCCCCCACCAAAAGCTAATCAATTTCCTCTTGTTGATTTTGTCGCTCAGTCGACAAAAGATCCGCAAAAGGAAGGGCTTGGGGAGACCGGCACTTCAACAAAGGAGAAGGATGAGACACCGGTTGCGAAACGCTTAGGGGGTAATCATGCGGTGCCACCACCAAGTGATTACACCATAAGTGTTCCAATTCCTATGCCGCATATTTTGTCACATGGTTCACCACCGTTACTTGAATCCAATAGCTTTGAAAATTGGCAATTCTTAATGCGTTCTCATGCGGAGCGCTTCTACCGAGCTTTGGTGCATCATCGAGAAAGGTTATTCACCACGAGATCCGAAGAACTTGACAAGAAGAGAGGTGGTGGATGACCAACTCAACGCCACCGCCATCAACATGATTCACATGGCCGTCACGCCCAAGGACCGCGCTCATATTTGCTCGCTCAAGACCGCCAAGGAAGCATGGGATAAACTCGACAAGCTCTTCCTCGGAAATTAGAGCATTCAAAGCTCTCGTTTCGATGAAGTGAACAACATGGCCGGCAACTTCGTCATGAATGAGGGAGAGTCCCCGGAAGAGATGTATCGGCGCCTTATCGCTCTCGCCGTACAAATGCAAGATCTTGGAGCAACATTTGTGGATGACCATTGGATCAAGAGAAAGTTCTACAACGCTCTCCTCCCTTATGAGGAAGTGAAATTGACGGCCATCCGCCAAAACGCCTCCTTCCGCGCTATGACATCCGATGAAGTCCTTAGCGAACTCATCGCTTTGGACATCTCGAAGAAGAATGTGGAGGATCTTGTTGCTCGGGCCCACAACACCCGCAAGCCCAACCTCGCATTGAAGATGAAGGTGCATGGAGCTAGTGAGAGCGATGAGGATCCTATTGAGTGGGGTTCGGATGATCTCAAGTCCAACTATCATGAGCACATAGCCCTCGCCGCCAAGAGATTTTGGGAGGGAAACAAGACCCGAAGCACAAGACCAAGAAGACCACGTGATTCTCGAAGGAACTTCTCCAAGAGTCCAAGGGAGGGGCAAAGGGGGAGAACATGCTACAATTGCGGCGACAAAAGTCATTTTATTGCGGATTGTATCTATTAGCGGATTGTATCTATTAGAGAAGAGAAGATAATGGTGGAAGGCTCGTCCGCAAGGAAAAGTTCAAGCCCCTCTCCAAAGGATTCTCCAAGTTCTCCTCCAAGCTCGATGACGACAAGGTCGATCTACTTCACCAAGAAGCCAAGAGCTTTTATCATCCGTGAAGAGTACTCCTCCGATGAAGATGAGGAGCATGAAGACAAGAGCTCCAACAAGGAAGAATAGGGAGTGGCCTCCATCGCCATTTCCACTCCCTCCATCTCCCTCTTCGACTCTCCAAATGAGAACCTCGTCACCAACAACTCCCATTGCCTCATGGCAAAGGTATCTTCGGAGGTAGAATCCCCTTCCAAACTCACATCTCCATCTAATGCTATATCTATCGATGATGCCACTAGTCTCACCATTAAGCGTGAGATTGTGTGTTTAGATTCTTTTCTCACTAACATGCAAGGGGATACCAAGACCCACGTTGGGCCCTCTTGGCCCAACTTGGTGCGGCTCAAGACCTCATAGAGGAGAAGGAGAGGCTTGAGAGGGAGGCGGCAAATGAGATTGCCTCTCTCAATCAAGCGCTTGAGGAGGATCAAAACTTGCGCATGTCTCTTGAATCTAGTGTCATCACCCTCGAAGACTCCAACAACGCCATCATCTCCCAACTCACCAAGGACCGAGATCATGCTCTTGGATTGGTGGGTGAGCTCAAGAAGAAGAAGCTTCTTCTTGAGGATGACCACGTATTACTTCTTGAGGTTGCAACCCTCACCAAAGACTTCAAATCCTTGGAGAGTAAACATGCACGTCCCTCCGAGACATGTGATCATCCTCAAGAGGAAGCTCACAAGGAGAAAGATGATGGAGGCCCAAACTCATGTTGTGACGAGCTTGTTGATCAAGTTGCTTCTTTGAAGAGGCACAATGATTTGCTCTTGGAGGTCAATGCTCTTCAAGAAGAAGCCTTGGATGAGTATTACCGCTTGTGTAAGGAGAAGACCTCATGTTGCAATCATAAATAAGAAATTTCCACTCTTGAGAGGACCAAGGCCAAGCTATTGAGTTTGAATGGCATGCAAGAAGAGTCCTTGATGGAGTGCCTCCGCATGAGCAAAGAGAAGGTTACTTGTTGTGATCATGAGGAAGAAATTGCCTCTTTGAAGAGCAAAGCCAAGCTCATGGCACTACAAGAAAAGTTGCCATGGCCGACGAAGTTGAAGTCGCGCCGTGGTTGCTGGTGTACCATGGCCGACGATTTTGGTCCCTCCGTGGTGCATGTCAAAACTTTTTTTTTCTCGTTTTTGAGGCCACCTAGCCCGACGAAAGCGGCCAAAACGTCGCGTATGGTGGCCGGGACGTGGTGCATCGCGAATCCTCGGGTTCGCCGGCCGAGTCAACGCAAATCCGCACCGCCGAGGGATGTAGGGCCCGAGATGGCAGCCTCTGCGGCATTGTTTTTCTCGATCGCGCCATCTCGTTCAACGTTCTCCGATCGAGCCGTTTACGATGCGGGATCATGGGTCCCGCATGTCATCCTCTATGAACCAAAATTCTTTCTATTCTTGGATTTTTTTGACCCCACGATTTCCGGCTACTTCCTTTTTCTTTTGATCCCTTGCCGCCTTGGAAACGTTGAGACCGCTGCTTGCTAAATGGGACCCGCATGTCATCCTGTATGTGCAATCAACTTTCTTTTCTTGGAGTTTTTTTGGCACCTCAAATTTGGTCACTTGCCTTTTTCTTTCGATCCCCTGCCGCCTCTCAAACGGTGATACCGCTGCTGCTAGTGGGGGCCCGCATGTCATCCTCTATGCACTATAAAACTTTCTTTTCTTGAATTATTTTTGGCACCTCATATTTGGTCACTTGCCTTTTCTTTCGATCC
>NC_061514.1:248539580-248641443 GCF_022539505.1 Lolium rigidum | reverse complement strand
GTCCGGTGGACCCGTACAGTGTCGGTAGCGGAGTTTGGAATGGAAGGTAAAACCCCAAACACAAAACGCAAAGGAATGACGCGGAAATTTCTTTGCATCCACAGGCAGGGCCAAACCAAACCAAACGAACCAAAACAACGCAACGCCAACACTCGGCTCCCTTCCTCTGATCTGTGCTCGTCTTCCTCCTCACACCACCAAATCTCCCCGCCCGCGCTCCCCAATCCGAGAACCCTAGCGCGCGCGGCCGCCATTTTGATGCGCCCGCCATGTCGTCGTGGGGCCTGGGCTGGAAGCGCAGCTCCGAGATCTTCCACCTCACCCTCGACTACGGCGACTTCGCCGAGGACGACCCCGATCAGGACCCCTCCTCGCCCCCGCCGCAGTCCCCCACCTTCTCGCCCACCGCCACCGCCACCACCAACGGCGACCTCGGCTTCCGCATCGAGCTCGACTGGTCCGCCGCCGACGACGAGGACCAGGTCGCGCTGCGCCTCCAGTCCCAGCTCATGGTCGCGCTGCCCCCGCCCCACGACGCCGTATCCGTCGATCTCAAGCCCGACAACGACAACGACAAGGTCGCCGTCGAGATGCGGGTCGTCAGGAGGAGGGAGGCGCTGCGCTCCGTACGGGTCGCGCGGGCGCTCGGCTCCACGCAGAGCACCGGCGACGGCGCCGTGGTTCTCGCGCGGCTCATCAGATCCAACCTCGCGCCCGCGCCGGCTGCCGATGGAGCCGTCGCCGCAGGCGTGCCCGTGCTTGCCGACCACTGGCGCTCTGTCACCGCGCTCAGCCTCTGCAACTGCGGACTCATGGTGAGTCCATCAATCCACCCATTCTATTCTGATGAATTTTGAGACTGATTGACACTAAAGGCAACTCTAACCATGAAATGTTTACAAAACTTTGGCAGGTGCTTCCGGTTGAATTGACCCGTCTTCCATTTCTTGAGAAACTTTATGTTGACAACAATAAATTGTCAGTTTTACCACCTGAAGTTGGTGAATTGAAGAACTTGAAAGTGCTTACCGTTGACAACAACATGCTAGTTTCTGTTCCTGGTTAGTGTACAGACCTTTTATTTCTGTATAAATCTAAAATTCGTATTTACAGCTTTGTAGTACCTCAAAACTTTTTGACATTCAACATTATGCATGTCCTTGCAAATGATGTAAGTTTTTTTTCCCCTCTTATAACAAGCAGTAGAACTGCGGCAGTGCGTTTTGCTGGAGGAATTATCACTAGAACACAATAAGCTTGTCCGCCCATTATTGGATTTCAGGTTACTGAATATTATTCATAGAGATTTATTTTTCTGTAGTTTATTTCGGTTGGGTAATTTTCCTCACAATTCATTATTGGTTTCCACAGATCAGTGCCTAAGCTCCGTGTATTGCGCTTGTTTGGGAATCCCCTAGAGTTTCTTCCAGAAATCTTGCCGCTGCACAACCTTAGACATCTCACACTTGCAAATATTAGAATTGACGCACTGGAAAGTCTTAAGTCTGTCACTGTGCAAATAGAGGTAGATTAAACTACCTTGGCATTCTATCATTCTGTTGGCTACGTCATCTCATTACTTACAACATTTTTTTGACAAGTTTACCATTTGGTTTTGTTTCCAGACCGAGAATTATTCCTACTTCATTGCAGCCAGGCACAAACTTAGTGCCTTCTTTTCGCTTGTTTTCCGGTTCTCTTCCTGTCACCATCCTTTGCTGGCTTCTGCTTTGGCCAAAATAATGGAAGATCATAGCAATCAAGTTGCCATTAGCAAAGAAGAAAATGCTGTCAGGCAGCTTATCAGCATGATAAGCAGCGATAATCGTCACGTGGTACTAACTCAAACCTGAAAACACAAAATGTGCTGAGTTCTGTGACAATAGTTGTATGTTTCAACTGTACCACATTTTGTTTGTTATTATCTTAACTGGCAAAAAAATTTCAGGTTGAGCAAGCATGCCTTGCTCTTTCGTCACTAGCATCAGATATTTCATCAGCAATGCAGCTGATTAAGTGTGATATTATGAAGCCTATAGAAGCTGTGCTGAAATCATTTGATGACGAAGAATTAGTATCAGTATTACAAGTTGTGGTCACGTTAACTTTTGTTTCTGATCTTGTTGCTCAAAAGATGTTGAGAAAAGATGTGCTCAAGTCACTGAAAGCACTTTGTGCACACAAGAACTCTGAGGCAAGATGATCTGGATTTAGACTCTGGTTGATGTGTTCTTTGGGTAACTACTGGATGCTTATTGCTATTTGCTTCATTTTGTTAGGTGCAACGCTTATCTCTATTTGCAGTTGGCAATTTGGCTTTCTGCTTGGAGACTCGTCGCACCCTTATACACTCTGAAAGTTTGCGTGACCTTTTAATTCGCTCTACTTTTTCACAAGAGAAGCGTGTCAGCAAGGCAGCTGCACGTGCCCTGGCAATTCTAGGTATATTTGTTTGTGGTTCTGATTGACTTGTTTTCTTATGATTAATCTAGTAACCATGACCTGTATTGATCGGTTTTGTAAATCTTCTCAAACTTTGTTAGGGGAGAACGAGAACTTGCGCCGGGCAATAAAAGGGAGGCCAGTTGCAAAGAAGGGTCTGCGTATTCTTTCAATGGATGGTGGTGGCATGAAGGGCCTTGCAACTGTTCAAATGCTTAAACAAATAGAACAAGGAACAGGGAAACGCATACATGAAATGTTTGATCTCATATGTGGTACATCGACAGGTGGCATGCTTGCGATGGCTCTTGGAATCAAGCAGATGAATATGGATCAGTGTGAAGAAATATACACAAAACTTGGTGAATATCTTTTGGTTCTTCATGCTTTGATACTTTTTAATTCTTAATGTCAGTGTGCTGTCAATTAAATTTTTTTATGTTCTAGGGAAACTTGTATTTGCTGAACCTGTCCCTAAGGACGAATCTGCTACATGGAAGGAGAAGCTGGATCAACTTTTCAAAAGTTCGTCGCAGAGTTTTAGAGTGGTTGTACATGGTTCAAAGGTATTAATCAATCAATGAACTTCTGTGTGGTGTTTTATGTTATTCAAATGTAGTGCAACTGTGCAAGTAGTGACTAATGAATTTCTGTTGCAGCACAGCGCAGATCAATTTGAGAGGTTACTAAAGGAAATGTGTGCTGACGATGATGGTGACCTCCTAATAGAGTCTTCTGTGAAAGGCATTCCGAAGGTTTTTGTTGTATCCACTTTAGTCAGTGCCATGCCTGCCCAACCATATATATTTCGGAACTATCAGGTTATTTTTATCCTCCATCATTGGCAATTTGAAATGTAGTTTGCACAGTTGTATGCTGGGACTATTTAGTTCTCAATATTGAAACCAGAAGGAAAGATAGGGAGTATCTTTTTAGTATTACTTTAGCTATTGTCATCGTTTTTATGTTGATGGTTTTCTCTCTTTTTTGCGGCATATTGTAATATTCCAGTATCCACCTGGCACTCTGGAGATATCACCAGGAATGGCAGAAAGTCCATGTATTGGCGCAGTTGGAACGGCTGTTTCTGGTGCACCAGTTGGTATTAAACGTGGTGCTTTTATGGGGAGCTGCAAGCATCAGTTATGGGAAGCCATAAGAGCATCATCTGCAGCTCCATATTATCTGGATGATTACTCTGATGGTAAATAATTCCTAAACTCGCTAGTTGATTTTCATTTATGAATGTGTCTCTGTTTGTTGCGAGTCTTCAAGATACAGTATGTATCTCTATCCTCATTTTTCTTGTTACTCTTTTTTTTTCAGATGTAAATCGCTGGCAAGACGGAGCTATTGTAGCGAACAATCCCACAATCTTCGCGATAAGAGAGGCGCAACTTTTGTGGCCTGATACGAGAATCGATTGCCTAGTTTCAATAGGGTGTGGCTCAGTTCCAACTAAGGTAATACACATCATAGATCCTGATTTTGCTACTAAAACAATTTCATCACTGAACTATTCAAAGTTGTGCAATAACTAGTCCATGTGCAACTTTACTAGAATGGTACCTCTATTTCTTGTGAGAAATATACTATTTTCTTATTATCTTAATACTGGGATATCAAGCAACATAGTGCCAGCCTTGTAAAATCTTATGGATAAGGTTTAATTATTTCCAGGCTTGTAAAATCTTGTGGATAAGGTTTAGTTATGTTCAATTATTACAGGCTTTTGCATTTCAAGGCATTACAAGGAATTTATCGATCTAAGATGCTATACATCGAAATGTCACTGACCTCTATTTCAGAAATAACAAATCCAAGCATAAGTTAGTATGATGAAACACCTAAGTCCAAGATGAATATGTGTTGCATGTTAAAATTTACTACACTTAGATTCTAGTGAACTTTGATCTGAGATATGCATCTTTTGCACACTCCTCATATAGTGATATTTCATATTCTCATCTAGAGTCGGCGGGGTGGATGGCGCTACTTGGATACAGGGCAGGTTTTAATAGAAAGTGCATGCTCAGTGGAGAGAGTGGAAGAAACTTTGGATACGCTGATTCCTATGCTTCCTGAAATGCAATATTTCCGTTTTAATCCAGGTAATCTAACTTCCAAGGAAGCTGTGCGTTTGACCAATATCAACATAATCATAAGTGTTGTTTAGTAAATTTGGCACTATTAAAGTGTTGATCTTGGATATTTAAATGAGAGATCTTGTTATGCTGTCAGTTGATGATCGGTGTGGCATGGAGCTAGATGAGACTGATCCTGCTGTATGGCTTAAGTTGGAGGCTGCAACAGAAGAGTACATTCAGAAAAATTTACAGGATTTCAAGAATGTTTGTGAGCTTTTAGTTCCAAGATATCAAGAGCAAGAGAAGTCTTCTGGAATCATCAAATCCCTGTCATTTTCAAGATTGAGTTCATCAAATTCAGGTTTGTATTACTTGGATTTGAGTCCATTCTGTAACACTTTATGGGACATGTGATTGATACACCTTATAACCCTGCTAGGTCTAAGTGAAAGTAATCCTACATTAGGATGGAGGCGTGTGGTTTTACTTGTAGAGGCTTCATTCAATCCTGATTTTGGAAAGAAAATAAATCATACCCGTTCGCTTGAAGCATTCTGCTCCCAGAATGGTATTAGGCTTACTCTAATGAATAGCACGTCTGGATTTGGAAAACCAACTACTGCACTTCCAACTCCAATTACCTCTCCCTTGTTTACTGGGAGTTTTCCATCTAGTCCACTTCTATATAGTCCTGACGGCACTCAACGACTTGGTCGAATCGACCAAGTTCCGCTGCTTAGCCTGGATGGTCACCCAACTACAAAGTCCTCACCACCAACATCACCAGTAAAGTCATGGCAGCCATCTGGACATGTTCGTTCATTGTATGATAAGCTGCAAAATATGCCTCAAGTTGGTGTGATACACCTAGCTCTTCAAAATGATTCAACTGGTTCAATATTGAGGTACTGCTTCTATTTATTGTTTAATGGAATAACCATTTACTTACCTGTAAGTTCTGGTTATGTGATGCAAAACTTACTATTGCAGCTGGCAGAATGATGTATTTGTAGTTGCCGAACCAGGGGAACTTGCAGACAAATTTCTGCAGTGTGTCAAAGCAAGCTTGTCTACCATGCTGCATGGGTGTAAGAGAAAGGGTGCATATTCGGTCTCAAAGATTTCATGTTTGTCTGAGTTGGTTGCAGAATGGCCGTCGTTTGAAATTGGTGGGATACATCACCGCTACATAGGGCGCCAAACACAAGTAGGACTGCATTATCCTTTTCTTTGTTTCCTTGACAGGTCAATCGTATTACTAAGTTACCTTGTCGCAGGTAATGGAAGATAACCAAGAAATTGGTGCCTATATGTTCAGGAGGACAGTGCCTGCTTGTCACATGTCACCCGAAGACGTTCGTTGGATGGTAAGCCATTATTGACAGATTGCACTTCCTTTGAACTGATCTTCATATGTTCGTAGATAGGGACCAGTAAAAAGTTCTCATAGTGATTCTTAGTGAAACCCAAACTGCAAATACAGCTCCAAGTAAGATCTGTAATAGTGGTACATTACTGCCAGTTGATTAGGAGTATAGGATAAAGCATGCATATTTTTTGTGGTGCTGTTATCAAATGTTGTCATGTAAATGCACAATACATGAACCTCATGGCTCAAAAGAGTTGTCATGAACGAAATGGCAATGTAGCAGTGTAGATGCACGGTTCTGTTAGCTGGCAGATCATGGTGCCTTCTGCCTATTTAGCATGTTTGTCACAATGCATATCCATAGTCTAGGGCACACTTGATTCTTGATACTACCTTATATACATATTGTTGGCCTAGGTTGGAGCATGGAGGGAGAGGATTATTGTGTGCAGTGGTAAGTATGGCCTTGCCCATGGCCTTGCCAAGGCATTCGTGGATTCTGGTGCCAAAGCAGTCATTTCATCATCTGTCGAGCCTCCAGATTCCCAGGCAATTGCATACCACGGGATGGATGTTAATGGAAACCTAGAGAATGGGAAGTTTGTCATTGGGGATGATGAAGCTGATGAGTCCGAGCCTGAACCTGTTAGCCCTATAAGTGACTGGGAAGACAGTGATGCTGAGAAAAACGGTGAAATCAACAAAGATATTGATGATGAGGAGTACCTGGCTCAGTTTATCTGCCTCTTATATGACAAGCTGTTCCGCGAGGGTGTCACAGTGGACACAGCTCTTCAACAAGCACTCCGTGCACATCCTAGGTTGAAGTACATTTGCCATTTACCTTATGTTTGTAGTTAGTAACGTCCACAGACCATACAAATTATGAAATTAATAATACTGGAAAAAAGAGATGTTTGGGTGGATTTGGTTAGAGTTTTTTTTTCTGAGGGGCTATAGAGTATACCAGTGTTCATTGTGCAGGCGGAGATAAGAAATGTACCCCAATTGAATCTTCTGGCGGTTGCCATTGTAAAACTATAGTACATACTACATAGATTATCTACTAGTGGAGACTGATAGAGCAAATGAAATAAAGGATGAAAGCTTTGTACTGTGCATTGCTTCGGTCTAGATCAAGTTCCTGAAGTTTTTATTCTTGTACTACTCTGGATTTCATTCTTTTACTTTGTTGTTTGCCAGTAAATAAACACCGTCTGACATTCATGTTTTTTTTAATTCTTTCAATTTTTTGTGTTTTTGGTTTAGCAAATTGGAGGTGGGTGTAGATGCTGCCAGTTGTACGCATTTAGGCATTGATGCTGGTCGGCAAGGGGTCTGTTCTGCAAGTATTGGTGCACGCCATGAAATCATTTGTTGATGTACCTCCTCCGATCGATAATAAGTGTCGCAGCTTTAAATTTGAACTAAAGCCATGACACTTAAATTTGAACTAAAGCCATGACATTTATTATAGATCCGAGTGAGTACATGATTTGAGGGCACATTTGATACACTCTAGGAAGACCTCATCTACATTAGGTTTGCTAGAAACAGTTGTGCAAACGAAAATATGCACCAACGAATCAATGCCGGTTTCATAGTTGCATCACATTAGAAAGCTGAACCAAGGGTTTTTTCCTGAATAATCTGACAATACTTGCTTGCTGGATGTCTCAGTTCAAGGATGACAGCGAAACCCCGTTTTAGTACTCCATGTTCAGCTTGTTTATCGGTTCCTGAATAAATACAATCAACCAACTCAAGTTCCTAGTGTCCCATTCAGGCATTCAGCATAGCAAAGGGGCTTCTCGTTCTCGAGCAGCTAGTGAACCTCCCGGCTATACACTCACTCTACCAAACCGTAACCAAACAGCTAGTGAACGATCAGGCCTTGGCCGTGGCGAAGCCGGTGATGAACTCCCTGACCTCGGGGTTGGCCCGGTCGAGCGCCGTCCTCCCGTCGGCGTCCTTGACGTCGTACTTGGCGCCGGCCTTGAGCACCTCCTCGATCTTGGGCAAGTCGGCCTCGGAGGCTGCCAGCAGCAGCAGGATGTCCACCGGGTGGATGTTCTCGTTCAGCAGCGCCTCCATCTTGTCGTAGGTGCCCTCCACCGCCAGCATCCCCATGTAGTTGAAGTACTGCAACCCACGGCCATTGTTGTCAGATGACGAGCGCGGCAAACGGAGATCCAGAGACGGTTCGATTCAGGGAGCGGGGCGGAATCCTCACCTGCTCGACGTCGTCGCGGTCGAAGTCGTCCCTGCCCTGGCTGCCGTAGATGCCGGCGCCCTCCGCGTCCTTGTTCCCGAACTTGAAGAACCCCACCCTCCCGCTCCCCCTCGCCGGCGCCACCTTGCTCGGCAGCGACCACCCTTGCATCCTCCGCGCCGGCAGCGGCGTCCTCAGCGCTGCTCCTCCCGCTCCCTGCGCCGCCCGCGGAGACGTCCACCTCGACGACGAGGACGCCGTCCTGGTCGCCAGCTGGATGGTGCACGGGATGGAGGCCATGGCGCTCTGCTGATTCTTGGAGTGCGAGCAGGTCTCGGAGCGAGAGGTGGAGAAATGCAGAGAGATATATGTAGGGAACGGATAAGTACTGGTACAACTCAACTGGCTTAGCCGAGCCAAGGCATCTCCCAAAACCCCGTTTAGCATAAATAAAGGTAGCTTGATATTGCTGTAGATTACTACAAAACACTTTTTAGCTAGGAATTTTGTATGCACATTGGTCTCTGTGATGACTTCTAAGATCCCCAGGATATGGTATCTCAAGATCATAATAATATGTTTAATGCTCCTTGGCCCTGGTGGTTTCTCTTTCCCTTTCTATCAACATTTTTTGGAGCTCATTAGACCATCTCCAACAGGCGCGCTATCCTGCGTCCGCGCTATAAAAACCGACGGTATCCAACGCGCAAAGATGAAGTCGGCCCTCTAGCAGGCGCGCTATACGTGGCGGCACTGCAATTTTTTTGGGGTGGGCGACTTTTTGCATTATCCAGGGCGCCAAATGTGACCCGTCGGCTGTAAAGCGCGGCATCTCTTCGCACGCGCGCGAATACACAACGGCTGAAATTTTCCCCTGCGCCCGCGTCCACCATTTTCCCACCGCGTCGCCGAACGATTCCGTCGGTGCCGGTCGATTCCGCCGCCGGCCCTGCTGTAGCTCGCTGCCACGTCGTAGGTCTGCCTCGCCCACGCCTCCTATCGGCAGTTCCGGCCTCTCCGCCGCGCTGTGCCGACCAGCAGACGTCGCCACCGACGGGCACAAGGCCGGTGCTTCTGCTCGCCTCCCCCGCGCTTTCTCCTCTCCCTACCCCGCGCCGTCATCGCCATCGCGTCGTCGTCGAGCCTACTGTCAACATGGCGCAACCAAGATGCTCGCCGGTTTTCTCGCAAGGTATGCGCCTCCACCGACCACCATCATTTTGTCGATTTTTTTGCTACTAGCTAGTTGTAGTGAAGTCATTTCACATGTATATTTGTAGAGTTCAGCATACGATTCATCGGATGATGAGTACGCCCAAGAGGGAGAAGAGAACATATCCATACTATTACGATACCGCGCCGTCAAGAAGCCAAAAATGGGTGGATCGGTGTTCAGTAGACAGAAGTTGTGGAGAGAAAGGATTGAAGGGCACGAGAAGTTGATGCGGTCGTATTTCAATGAGAATCTGATATTTCCCGAAAGCTATTTTCAGCGGCCTTTTCGGATGAGCATCGACTTGTTCAACACATCGCAACGGAGGTGACCAAGTATGATCGATTCTTTGAGCAACAGAGAAATGCCACCGGAGAACTTGGTCATAGCACATATCAGAAGGTGACCGCCGCCTTCCGTATGTTGGCATATGGTATACCGGCGGATCTAATTGATGATCATTTGGCCATGGGAGAGGGCACTTCTATCTTGTGTGTGAAGCGCTTTGCCGTGGTAATTGTGAATGTTTTCGGATCCACATACTTGAGAGCTCCCAATGCTCAAGACACGGCAAGACTTTTGGAGTTCAACGCCAACCGGGGATTTCCAGGTATGCTTGGCTCCATTGATTGCATGCATTGGAGTTGGAAGAATTGTCCAGCGGCATGGCATGGACAATGCAAAGGGTACAAGAAGAATGCCACTATAGTCCTTGAAGCGATCGCCGATCATGAGACTTGGATATGGCATGCATTTTTTGGAATGCCCGGGTCTTGCAATGACATCAATATTCTTCAACGGTCACCACTAATGACAAGACTTGCAATGCGGGAAGGTCCATCGGTGGAGTTTGAAGCAAATGGCCATAAGTACAACTATGGCTACTTCCTCGCCGACGGCATATATCTAAGGTGGAAAACATTTGTGAAGCCGGTTATTCAACCACGAGGTAAGAAACAAACCCAATTTCACAATGCACAAGAGGCGGCTAGGAAGATGTAGAGAGAGTATTTGGGATTTTGCAAGCCCAATTTGCCATTGTGAGGGGGCCGGCTAGATTTTGGGACCAAGAGTGCCTTTGGTATATCATGACCGCTTGTGTCATCATGCATAACATGATTATAGAGGATGATCATGGAAAAAATGTGGATCATACACACTATTAAGAGAACGGATTATGAGAGAACGGATTATAGGATACATAGCCGCACTATTAAGAGGGGCTTTCGGTTGGGTAACTTGATCACATCGTCTTAGGGAGCTCAATCCTTTGTATACTTTGCATATCCTTATTGCTTCTTGGTGTTTCTATGTGTGAGGTTCTTGAGCTTGTTGCTAGCTTTACAACAAGCCCAAGTTCATCGAAAACGGAGTTCGCATGCATCTTCTATTGCGTTTTCGAGGTTGGGTGATTTCACCGGTTATTCATGATATAAGGTTCTACCTTTTATATTTATGATAAAATCCCCTCCTACAGATTCTTGAATTTGCACTTTCTATTGGATAGCATTTGTTGTTATCTTCCAAACAAAATTGGTTTCATTCGAATCGGAGTTCGGGAGATTTAGTTATTAAAGAAAAGGAAAAAAGCAAAATATAAAATGAAAAAGAAAAGGAATGGGCCAGCCGACCGACCGGTCTGACCGGCCCAGCCGCCGGCATGCCCGGTCCGTGCCGGGTCTGGGCTGATGCCTGCCGGGCCGTGTACTGCGGCCTTTTGGCCCAAGACCGGCAGCTGGCCCGGTCCCTGATCGGCCTGCCCGGCATAGGCCCCGGCCCGACCAGGCGCCTCGCCAGCCCGCTCTCCTCCGCGCCGCCCACACGCTGCGGGCCGCCTTGCTCGCCCGGCGCGGCCCACTCGCCCGCGCGCTGCAGCCCCGGCCGGGCCTCACTGCCCCGCTGCGGCTCATGCGCCTGCGCTGCCTTGCCTATTTGCCGCACAGGGCGCGCGCCGCCTTGCCCGGCTGCTGGGCCGGCCCGACCGGACGCCCTGCTGGGCTCCTCAGCACCAAATCCGGTTGGCCGGCCTGGCAGCCGGCTGGGCCGACTTTTCTGCCCGATTTTCTGCCCGTTTTCTCTGTCTTTTTCCCTCAACGGTTTTATTTGCTCCGTAGCTATAAATAGTCCTTCTTCCACCTTGAGCAAGTAAGTTCTTCCCATTCTCTCTCCTCCATTGTTGCCTTTGAAGAAATTGCTCTCTCTCTTGTCTCCCCCCATGATTTTTGCTCATTCTTGAGGGATCTAAGAGAGGAGATCTAGATCTATAATCCTCACCAATCCATTTCTCCTCTAAGTGAGGCGAACCCTTTGGATCTAGATCTTGGAGTCTTTTGTTGACTTTCCTCATTGTTCTTCCTCTCCAATCTCATCCTAGCATTCGTTGCTTTGGTGGGATTTGAGTGTGAAGGACTTGAACACCTCTAGTGTTCTTGCTTTGCATCATTGCATAGTGTTGAGCTCTCCACCACGATTAGTTCGAGTGAGAGACCGTGAGCTTGTTACTCTTGGAGGGAGACCTCCTAGTTGGCTTGGTTGGTGCCCCGGTGATCTCTTCGTGGAAGATTGTGAAGGGGCCCGGGCTTCTCCTTCGTGGAGCTTGTGAAGTGGTTGTGGAGCTTGCCATCTCCGGAGCGGAGGAAAAGCTAACCATAAGGAAAGGGACATTATCCTTCGTGGGTGTGTGATACGTCTCCGACGTATCGATAATTTCTTATGTTCCATGCCACATTATTGATGATATCTACATGTTTTGTACACATTATATGTCATATTTATGCGTTTTCCGGAACTAACCTATTGACGAGATGCCGAAGGGCCAGTTCTCGTTTTCCGCTGTTTTTGGTTCCAGAAATCCTAGTAAGGAAATATTCTCGAATCGGACGAAATCAAGGCCCAGCATCCTATTTTTCCACGAAGCTTCCAGAACACCCGAGAGTCGCCAGAGGGGGGCCACTGGGCCCCCAGATGACAGGGCGGCGCGGCCTAGGGGGGGGGCGCCCCCCTAGTGTGTCATCGCCTCGTCGCCCCTCCGACTCCGCCTCTTCGCCTATAAAAAGGTCCCTGACCTAAAACTTCGAGACGAAAAAGCCACGGTACGAGAAACCTTCCAGAGCCGCCGCCATCGCGAAGCCAAGATCTGGGGGACAGGAGTCTCTGTTCCGGCACGCCGCCGGGACGGGGAAGTGCCCCCGGAAGGCTCCTCCATCGACACCACCGCCATCTCCATCAACGCTGCTGTCTCCCATGAGGAGGGAGTAGTTCTCCATCGAGGCTCGGGGCTGTACCGGTAGCTATGTGGTTCATCTCTCTCCTATGTACTTCAATACAATAATCTCATGAGCTGTCTTACATGATTGAGATTCATATGATGATGCTTGTAATCTAGATGTCATTATGCTAGTCAAGTGGGTTTTACTTATGTGATCTCCGGAGACTCCTTGTCCCACGTGTGTAAAGGTGACGAGTGTGTGCACCGTGTGGGTCTCTTAGGCTATATTTCACAGAATACTTATTCACTGTTATGAATGGCGTAGTGAAGTGCTTATTTATATCTCTGTATGATTGCAATGTGTTTTGTATCACAATTTATCTATGTGCTACTCTAGTATGTTATTAAAGTAGTTTTATTCCTCCTGCACGGTGTAATGGTGACAGTGTGTGCATCCGTGTTAGTACTTGGCGTAGGCTATGATTATGATCTCTTGTAGATTATGAAGTTAACTATTGCTTTGATGATATTGATGTGATCTATTCCTCCTACATAGTGTGAAGGTGACAGTGTGCATGCTATGTTAGTACTTGGTTTAGTTGTGTTGATCTGTCATGCACTCTAAGGTTATTTAAATATGAACATTGAATATTGTGGAGCTTGTTAACTCCGGCATTGAGGGTTCGTGTAATCCTACGCAATTAGTGGTGTTCATCATCCAACAAGAGAGTGTAGAGTATGCATTTATCTATTCTGTTATGTGATCAAAGTTGAGAGTGTCCACTAGTGAAAGTCTAATCCCTAGGCCTTGTTCCTAAATATCGCTATCGCTGCTTGTTTACTCGTTTTCATTGCGTTACCACTCGCTGCGTTACTACTGCTCATACTTATTCATACCACCTGTATTTCACTATCTCTTCGCCGAACTAGTGCACCTATTAGGTGTGTTGGGGACACAAGAGACTTCTTGCTTTGTGGTTGCAGGGTTGCATGAGAGGGATATCTTTGACCTCTTCCTCCCTGAGTTCGATAAACCTTGGGTGATCCACTTAAGGGAAACTTGCTGCTGCTTGGAGGCCCAACACTGTCTACAAGAATAGAAGCACCCGTAGACATCAAGCTATTTTCTGGCGCCGTTGCCGGGGAGGAAAGGTAAAAGGCTCTCATACTCCGGTCCCAGGTAAAGTACTTTTCTGGCGCCGTTGTGTGTGTGCTCAAAGCTATTTCCTTTAGATCCTGCAATTACATCTTTTTGTTTCTTGTTTACACTAGTTTGGCATAATGGACAACAATGAGCTTCTTATTCTATTTCCTGATTTAAGACATGGATGGTTTGATGCGAAAATTAAAAAACCCATGGAACATATTAGCATGAATACTTTGAATACCATTGTTGCTAATGATATGGAAAATTCTAAGCTTGGGGAAGCTGGTTTTGATGAGCATGATATTTTTTAGTCCCCCAAGCATTGAGGAGAAAATTTACTTTGATGATACTTTGCCTCCTATTTATGATGATTATAATGATAGTAGTCTTTTAGTGCCACCTACTATGGAGAGTAAATTTGATTATGATTACAATATGCCTCCTATATATGATGATGAGAATAATAATGATAGCTACTTTGTTGAATTTGCTCCTACTACAATTAATAAGAATAACTATGCTTATGTTGGGAGTAGTACTAATTTTATGCATGAGACTCATGATAAGAATGCTTTATGTAATAGTTATATTGTTGAGTTTTCTTATGATACTACTGAAAGTTATTATGAGAGAGGAAAATATGGTTGTAGAAATTTTCATGTTACTAAAACACCTCTCTATATGCTGAAATTTTTGAAGCTACACTTGTTCTATCTTCCTATGTTTGTTACTTTGCTCTTCATGAACTTGTTTATTTACAAGATTCCTATGCATAGGAAGCATGTTAGACTTAAATTTGTTTTGAATTTTCCTCTTGATGCTCTCTTTTACTTCAAATACTATCTCTTGCGAGTGCATCATTAAAACTGCTGAGCCCATCTTAATGGCTATAAAGAAAGCACTTCTTGGGAGATAACCCATGTGTTTATTTTGCTACAGTACTTTGTTTTATATTTGTGTCTTGGAAGTTGTTACTACTGTAGCAACCTCTCCTTATCTTAGTTTTGTGTTTTGTTGTGCCAAGTAAAGTCTTTGATAGTAAAGTTCATACTAGATTTGGATTACTGCGCAGTTACAGATTTCTTTGCTGTCACGAATTTCGACCTGCCTCCCGGTAGGTAGCTCAGAAAATTAAGCCAATTTACGTGCGTGATCCTCAGATATGTACGCAACTTTCATTCAATTTGGGCATTTTCATTTGAGCAAGTCTGGTGCCTCAATAAAATCCATCTTTACGGACTGTTCTGTTTTGACAGATTCTGCCTTTTTATTTCGCATTGCCTCTTTTGCTATGTTGGATGAATTTCTTTGATCCATTAATGTCCAGTAGCTTTATGCAATGTCCAGAAGTGTTAAGAATGATTGTGTCACCTCTGAACATGCTAATTTTTATTGTGCACTAACCCTCTAATGAGTTGTTTCGAGTTTGGTGTGGAGGAAGTTTTCAAGGGTCGAGAGAGGAGGATGATATACTATGATCAAGAAGAGTGAAGAGTCTAAGCTTGGGGATGCCCCCGGTGGTTCACCCCTGCATATTTCAAGAAGACTCAAGCATCTAAGCTTGGGGATGCCCAAGACATCCCCTTCTTCATCGACAAATTTATCAGGTTCCTCCCTTGAAACTATATTTTTATTCGGCCACATCTTATGTACTTTACTTGGAGCGTCTGTGTGCTTTTATTTTTGTTTTGTTATTTTCATTCTCTGAATAGATACATGCTTGTGTGGGAGAGAGACACGCTCCGCTGGTTCATATGAACACATGTGTTCTTCGCTTTATCTTTTAGTGTTCATGGCGAAGGTTGAAACTGCTTCGTTAATTGTTATATGGTTGGAAACGAAAAATGCTACATGTAGTAATTGGTAGAATGTCTTGAATAATTTGATACTTGGCAATTGTTGTGCTCATGTTTAAGCTCTTGCATCATATACTTTACACCCATTAATGAAGAAACACCTAGAGCTTGCTAAATTTGGTTTGCATATTTGGTCTCTCTAAAGTCTAGATAATTTCTAGTATTGAGTTTGAACAACAAGGAAGACGGTGTAGAGTCTTATAATGTTTACAATATGTCTTTTATGTGAGTTTTGCTGCACCGTTCATCCTTGTGTTTGTTTCAAATAAACCTTGCTAGCCTAAACCTTGTATCGAGAGGGAATACTTCTCATGCATCCAAAATCCTTGAACCAACCACTATGCCATTTGTGTCCACCATACCTACCTACTACATGGTATTTCTCCGCCATTCCAAAGTAAATTGCTTGAGTGCTACCTTTAAAATTCCATCATTCGCCTTTACAATATATAGCTCATGGGACAAAATAGCCTAAAAACTATTGTGGTATTGAATATGTACTTATGCACTTTATCTCTTATTAAGTTGCTTGTTGTGCGATAACCATGTTCCTGGGGACGCCATCAACTCTTTGTTGAATATCATGTGAGTTGCTATGCATGTCCGTCTTGTCTGAAGTAAGAGAGATCTACCACTTTAATGGTTAGAGCATGCATATTGTTAGAGAAGAACATTGGGCCGCTAACTAAAGCCATGAATCATGGTGGAAGTTTCAGTTTTGGACATATATCCTCAATCTCATATGAGAACACTAATTGTTGCCACATGCTTATGCATTAAAGAGGAGTCCATTATCTCGTTGTCCATGTTGTCCCGGTATGGATGTCTAAGTTGAGAATAATCAAAAGCGAGAAATCCAAAATGCGAGCTTTCTCCTTAGACCTTTGTACGAGCGGCATGGAGGTACCCCTTTGTGACACTTGGTTAAAACATGTGTATTGCGATGATCCGGTAGTCCAAGCTAATTAGGACAAGGTGCGGGCACTATTAGTATACTATGCATGAGGCTTGCAACTTGTAAGATATAATTTACATAACTCATATGCTTTATTACTACCGTTGACAAAATTGTTTCATGTTTTCAAAATAAAAGCTCTAGCACAAATATAGCAATCGATGCTTTCCTCTTTGAAGGACCATTCTTTTACCTTTTATGTTGAGTCAGTTCACCTATCTCTCTCCACCTCAAGAAGCAAACACTTGTGTGAACTGTGCATTGATTCCTACATACTTGCTTATTGCACTTGTTATATTGCTTTGCATTGACAACTATCCATGAGATATACATGTTATAAATTGAAAGCAACCGCTGAAACTTAATCTTCCTTTGTGTTGCTTCAATACCTTTACTTTGAACTATTGCTTTATGAGACTTATTGATGCTTGTCTTGAAGTACTATTCATGAAAAGTCTTTGCTTTATGATTCAGTTGTTTACTCATGTCATTCACCATTGTTTTGATCGCTGCATTCGTTACATATGCTTACAATAGTATGATCAAGGTTATGATGGCATGTCACTCCAGAAATTATCTTTGTTATCGTTTACTCGCTCGGGACGAGCAGGAACTAAGCTTGGGGATGCTGATACGTCTCCGACGTATCGATAATTTCTTATGTTCCATGCCACATTATTGATGATATCTACATGTTTTGTACACATTATATGTCATATTTATGCGTTTTTCGGAACTAACCTATTGACGAGATGCCGAAGGGCCAGTTCCCGTTTTCTGCTGTTTTTGGTTCCGTAAATCCTAGTAAGGAAATATTCTCGGAATCGGACGAAATCAAGGCCCAGCATCCTATTTTTCCACGAAGCTTCCAGAACACCCGAGAGTCGCCAGAGGGGGGCCACTGGGCCCCCAGATGACACGGCAGCGCGGCCTAGGGGGGGGGGGGGCGCGCCCCCCTAGTGTGTCATCGCCTCGTCGCCCCTCCGACTCCGTCTCTTCGCCTATAAAAAGGTCCCTGACCTAAAACTTCGAGACGAAAAAGCCACGGTACGAGAAACCTTCCAGAGCCGCCGCCATCGCGAAGCCAAGATCTGGGGGACAGGAGTCTCTGTTCCGGCACGCCGCCGGGACGGGAAGTGCCCCGGAAGGCTCCTCCATCGACACCACCGCCATCTCCATCAACGCTGCTGTCTCCCATGAGGAGGGAGTAGTTCTCCATCGAGGCTCGGGGCTGTACCGGTAGCTATGTGGTTCATCTCTCTCCTATGTACTTCAATACAATAATCTCATGAGCTGCCTTACATGATTGAGATTCATATGATGATGCTTGTAATCTAGATGTCATTATGTTAGTCAAGTGGGTTTTACTTATGTGATCTCCGGAGACTCCTTGTCCCACGTGTGTAAAGGTGACAGTGTGTGCACCGTGTGGGTCTCTTAGGCTATATTTCACGAATACTTATTCACCGTTATGAATGGCGTAGTGAAGTGCTTATTTATATCTCTTTATGATTGCAATGTGTTTTGTATCACAATTTATCTATGTGCTACTCTAGTGATGTTATTAAAGTAGTTTTATTCCTCCCGCACGGTGTAATGGTGACGAGTGTGTGCATCCGTGTTAGTACTTGGCGTAGGCTATGATTATGATCTTTTGTAGATTATGAAGTTAACTATTGCTATGATGGTATTGATGTGATCTATTCCTCCTACATAGTGTGAAGGTGACAAGTGTGCATGCTATGTTAGTACTTGGTTTAGTTGTGTTGATCCGTCATGCACTCTAAGGTTATTTAAATATGAACATTGAATATTGTGGAGCTTGTTAACTCCGGCATTGAGGGTTCGTGTAATCCTACGCAATTAGTGGTGTTCATCATCCAACAAGAGAGTGTAGAGTATGCATTTATCTATTCTCGTTATGTGATCAAAGTTGAGAGTGTCCACTAGTGAAAGTCTAATCCCTAGGCCTTGTTCCTAAATATCGCTATCGCTGCTTGTTTACTTGTTTCTATTGCGTTACCACTCGCTTGCGTTACTACTGCTCATACTTATTCATACCACCTGTATTTCACTATCTCTTCGCCGAACTAGTGCACCTATTAGGTGTGTTGGGGACACAAGAGACTTCTTGCTTTGTGGTTGCAGGGTTGCATGAGAGGGATATCTTTGACCTCTTCCTCCCTGAGTTCGATAAACCTTGGGTGATCCACTTAAGGGAAACTTGCTGCTGTTCTACAAACCTCTGCTCTTGGAGGCCCAACACTGTCTACAAGAATAGAAGCACCCGTAGACATCAGTGTGGTTCGGAGAATAGGGTGATCCTTCGTGGCGCGGGGAATCCTTCGTGGGACCTCCACTCCTCCAAACGTGACGTACCTTCTTGCAAAGGAAGGGAACACGGGGATACATCCTCGTCTCCGCGTGCCTCGGTTATTTCTATACCCGAGCTCTCTTTCCTTGTGATAGCCATCGTGCTTGAAGTGCATATATCTTGATATCACTTGTGCTAATATCTTGTGCCTATGTTGCTTAGCTCTAGTTGCTATTGTTACACTTAGTTAAGCTTAGCATATTTAGGGTTTGTGCTTGTAATCTAAACGTTAGTTTAATTCCGCATTCTTACAAGACAAATACGTAAGAATTTTTAATTGCCTATTCACCCCCCCTCTAGGCGACATCTCGATCTTTCAGTTAGGATTAATGTTATTAATAGTGACTTCTTCCTAACTAGTAGACGTGTGAGGCAGGGGGTCCTATTGCCCCAATTCTTTTCAATTTTATGGCTAATATTTTTACCAAGATTTTGGTTAAGGTTGCCGACAATAGGCAGATAGCTGGTTTGATGAAGGAAATGGGGGGGGGGGGGTTCATAAGTATGCAATATGTTGATGATACCCTACTTTTTCTAGAAAATGATATTTGTTCTGCTGTAAACTTAAAGTGGATTTTGTCTTGTTTTGAACAAATGTTCGGGATGAGAATTAACTTCCACATGTGTGACTTAGTCCCCATTAATGTGTTGGAAGGTGATGCATAGCTGTTTGCTCAAGCATTGAGCAGTAAATTGGCTGAATTCCCTTTACAATACTTAGAGGTTCCCCTGCATCACAGTAAGTTGAGGAAAGAGGACATTCAACATGTAGTTGACAAGATTTTGAAAAAAATCAGCAGGGTGGAGGGGGGCTTCTAAACCATGATGCCAAATTGGAGTTGGTGAGAAGTGTGCTAGCTAGCATTCCCCTGTACTTGCTTAGTGTGATTAAATTCTCTAAATGGGCTATTGCCCTTATTATTTCCGAGATGGCTCATTTCCTTTGGGACAATTATGTGGGTCATCATAAATATCATTTAGCTAATTGGGGTTTAGTTACTTAGAAAAAAGGAATATGGGGGGCTAGGGACCCCTGACCTATCTGAGATGAACATGTGCTTGCTAGCCTCATGGATTAAAAGGTATAATCTAAATGAGAACAAATTTGAAAACAAATTGTTGATATTAAGTATAATATTGATAATTCCAATATTTTCTCCTGCAATTCCACTGGGGCTTCCCCTTTTTGGAAAGGAGTGCTATGGGCTGTTAAAGCTGCTAAAATAGGGTACCAGTGGAAGGTTGGAGATGGTAAAAAACTGAAATTCTGGGAAGATCACTGGTTTGGGACGTGTAGTTTAGCTATTCAGAATTGGAAGTTTATTTCCTGGTCAATGAACAAAATAAAACAATTGTTGAGCTTTGGAATGGAGAATCTTTAAAAGTGACTTTTAGAAGATGTTTTGATCATAATCCGATGTTGCAATGGTTTGAAATCCTCCAAATTGCTCAGTCTATTAACCTCAATTCTGACAGTGATCATTCGATTTTGATGTGGGAGGTCAATGGAGTTTATACTGTGAAATCTATGTATGCTGTTGTGAATTTTAGAGGGATAAAACATGTTGATATTCACTATGTTTGGAAATTAAAAATTCCCCCAAGATTCATTTCTTTCTGTGGCTTTTGGCTCATAACAAGCTTCATACTAGAGATAATTTGAGCAAAAGGCAGAATGTGGATGATTTGACTTGTGTTTTCTGTAATGAAATTGAATCTTGTCAACATCTGGTCTTTGAATGTGCTATTGCTTCCCATATTTGGGAGGAAGTTAGGAAGGTGCTAGACCTCCAGCCTCAAACTATGTCTATGAATGTTGTTTCTGCCTTATGGAGGGACAAGAAAAACCATGTCTTAATTAATATGATTAACGTTGCTATTTTGAGAAGCATCTGGATTACCAGAAATGACATGGTTTTCAATTGAACTCAATGGTTTGGTATGCAGATGTTGTGGAGAAAGGTGGTTTGCAACCTTGCTCAATGGAAAATTTTACAAAAAGAGGAAGGAAGAGGAAGGTTGATGTCAATGATGAACAAGTTGGAGCTTCTGACTCGAATGCCGCCTCTGCTGTTGTGGCTGGAGCCTGGATGACTCCAGAGAAGAAAGCAAGGACGGCGATGGAAGTGTGTGACATGAACTGCGAGAGGGGGATGGGGCCTACGCTGATCACGGTGGCTGATCTAGCGAGGACCTTGGGCGCCAATGTGCTGATGCTAGTGGGTGATGGCGAAGGGTTCAGGGTCCTGGAGAGGCCTTAATTTCCCTTGTATGTACTTTATCTGATGATGTTGTGCTCTCCTCCTTCTCCCATTTAGAGTTTAGCTCATAGACTCATGTGTTTGGTCCTGGTTTGTTGTCCTTTTGGTGTTGTTTTGGGGTTAGATGGAAACTATGCTTTCATGTCAAGATGTGGGGTGTGTGTGGCCTATAATAACATGAATGGTGTAAGACTTAGTTTCAGAAATGAAACTGGGGGCAATGCCTTGTTTTTCTAAAATAAAAAAACCCCGTTTAGTAGTCTGGGCTGATTTTCTGCATCACTACGCAAGGGAAAAATGCCACTTGAGCGGTTTCGGGCAAGCTACGGGTCATAAAATTCTAATTGTTTGGTAGACCGTGAAGCCATTTTCTGCATCAGATAGGAAAGACAGCCACTTCCAACCCAATTTAGACGCACCGAAACACAATTTAATTGTTTGGTTGCACAGATCACAGCTCTATAACCTTACCACGATTTAAATTGGGTGAGAATATCATGCCATAGCATGTTACATACGATCACACGCCATTCATAAGAACAAGATCCTCACGATCACGACGATCATGAAGACGATAATGTAATGTTTGACCCGTCTCTCACATACCTCAGGTGCTCATTGTAGAGCATGCACTACCTCCGGCGGTAACTGTGCTAACGGCACTGGTTGATCGATGGTATCAACTGCCATGGCCTCATCATCCAAGAAGCTGTGGTGCTCTTGTTGTGCCCCCTCCAATGTTTCATACCCTCTGTAGCTGTTGTTGGAGTAGTCTGATACGTCTCAAACGTATCTATAATTTTTGATGCTCCATGCTTGTTTTACACCAATTCATATATGTTTTGCTTAAACTTCGATGAACTTTTATATGATTTTCGGCACTAACCTATTAACAAGATGTCACAGTGTCAGTTTCCTATTTTTTTCTGTTTTTGTATTTCAGAAAAGTTGTACAGTAAATATTCTCGGAAATGGACGAAAGAAAAGCCGAAATCAATATTTTACTGAAACGAAGACATCGTCCAGAGGAGGGTCGAAGAGGCGCCACATGGCGGCCACACCTGCCCTTGGCGCGACCAATCCTGGGCCCGCGCCAAGGCATGGTGTGGGCCCCTAGTCACCCCACCGACCTAAATCATCCGCTTATTTATACATCTTCTCGGGAAAACCCTGGATACCCGAGCCTCCATCCACGGAAAGTTCTGTCGCGGCCGCCATCGCAGAACCCATCTCGGGGGGTTCGGAAGCTCTTCCCGGCACCCTGCCGGAGAGGGAAATCATCGGCGGAGGCATCTACATCGCCATGCCCGCCTCCAAAGTGATGCGTGAGTAGTTCATCCCTGGACTATGGGCCCATAGCAGTAGCTAGATGGTTGTCTTCTCCTCTTTGTGCTTCATGTATAGATCTTGTGAGTTGCCCTACATGATCAAGATCATCCTTATGTAATCCTACATGTTGTGTTTGCCGGGATCCGATGAATGTTGTATACTATGTTGAGATCGATTATATATTCATGTCATATGTTATTTATGATCTTGCATGCTCTCCGTTGCTAGTGGATACTCTGGCCAAGCAGATACTTGGGACTCCAAAGGGGGTATTTATGCTCAATTGTAGGTTCATGCCACTAGTTTTCTGGGAGAGTGACAATAACTTCTAAGATTGTAGATGTGTTGTTTCTACTAGGGAGAAAACAACAATGTTTTATCCGATGGTAATTCTATTGTTTACTTTACACACATTGCTTAATACGATAATTTATTGCTTGCAACTTAATACTGAAAGGGGTTCGGACGATAACCGGAAGGTGGATTATTAGTCATAGACGCAGTTGGATTACGGTCTATGTATTATGTTGTAATGCCCAATCAAATCTTATAGTAATCATCAGGTCATGTATGGTCGATATTCTATCAATTGCCCAGCTGTAATTTGTTCACCCAACATGCTATTTATCTTTATGGAGAGACACCTCTAGTGAACTGTGGACCCCGGTCCTGTTTCCTTTACATTGATAAATTCATCTACTGGAATCATGTTTTGTTTACTTTCTGCAAACATCTCTTTCCAATCGATACGTCTAATCCTTTGTGTTCAGCAAACCAGTGAGATTGACAACGTCACTGCAAGTTGGGGTAAAATACTTTGGTTGTGTTGTGTGCCGGTTTCACGTTGTTGCTGACGCCGGTAGTGCGCCCTGCCCCTAGTCAGCTAGCAACACCTTCAGAAGTCACGCCTTTCTCCTACTGGTCGATTAAACATTGGCTTCTTACTGAGGGAAAGGTTGTTGTTGTCCTCATCACACCTTCCTCTTGGGGTTTCCCAACCGCTTCCACAACAACTGCCAACAAGATTGTATGGCGCCATCACCGGAGCACCATCCAAATTTTATGGTGCCGTTGCCGGGGGACTGCAGAAAAGTTACACCACAGAGATTTCCAACTCCCACGGCAATCTGCGCTCAGCATAGCCATTGACTTGGTTTTGATAGATCCTCCATGAGCTGTAGATTACTGGAACCCTTACTCAGAACACCACATACCACTAGCATGGCAAAAAAGAACAAGTAAGCTATGTTGTTGATCGATCACAACCATGAACCAATTCATAACAGAGCAACACAGCTACAAACAAGGTCATAAGATAGCAACACAAATGTTGACATCAAATGATAAACTAACAGAGGCATGCATGATCATTGCAAAAGTGCATCACAAGTTCATCTACACTACTATGGTGTCATCCTACCACCACAACAAAAGTGGTTGTCATCCTAACACCGCAAGTTCATCATCTCATTAGGGGTTAGTATATACCACCTAATCATAGTTACAAAAGGGGGCCATCAGAAGTCTTTCATCCCTAGCTACAACCAAAATGTACATCATCATCATCAAGTCCATCACCTCCATGCATGCATCCCCTCACCCACGCCCTCAAGGGCACCACTACAGGTTGTAGTGATACTAGGCAAGGTAGGTCCTTAGCCAGAGGATGCGGTGTGGGTCGTTCATGCCCACAAAGCTTGAACCCTAGGCCTTGTGGTCGACGAGGTGGCTCAGCGCTGCCACGAGATCCTCCTCAGTTAAGTCAACCATGTCCATGGCTGCATTGTACAACTGAGGGTGCAATTTTGTTGGGTTGATGTCCCGGATGGCCTGTGCGAGGTCCTTCACAGCAAAAATCATGTCGGTGAAGGCCACTAGCTCGTCGTCGGTGAAGGCACCTCTCTTCCTCTTGCCGGCATTCGGCTTATCAGGTGCGTCGGCAGCCTTGTCAGATGGCCCATCTAGGATGACCGTGTAAGACTCCTGAGTGTCAGCATCCCCAGTTAAAGGCTCATATGGAGTTGTACCCATGGGCTCACTTGATCCCATGGCGTACTTGCCGGTGGCGAGGCCGATGGAAAAGATGGCATGCATCTCGTTGTAGTTTGCAATGGGCACATTCAGGAACCCGCGTCCCTTGGGTGATCCTACCATATGAAGGGACAATGATGTTAGTTGTGCATGTTTGTGATAAAAAGAGATAGTAAGGTGGATAGAGAGTTCTCACTGCGACGTGCCTGTGGTAGTGCTCAGCCTCAAGGATGATGCATTTGCTCTCGTCGCACCACTGAGCTCCGCTTAGATTGCGGAACCTGCTAACGATGAGCCACATCTGCCTCCACTTCCTCAGGTGGTTGTACACCTGAGTGGAGCTAACGCCTACACCACATTGTTCAAATAGGGCCTTCGCCGCAACAGTCAGATGGACTTCCTTGAATCCTTTGTCATTTCTCACTCCGCTCTTGATCAAGCCGCACATCTTCTCCAACACGAAGCTGGACATGAAGGGGGGCCATTTCATGGTCGCGTTCCCCTTCTGTGAGGCCTTGACGGCCTTGTCTGCATTGGTGCGGTTCTTGCCATGGCTCCTCTTTGTGAAGGCCATCCTCGCCGCCACCTCTGCCTCTACCTGAGCCACATGATCAGCCACAGGTCCATTGTTGGCCAGCAAAGGGGTGACCGACACCTTAGCCTCATAGGGGGGCTATGAATCGGCAACTTGCGACAGGATCTAGGTGTCCCCAACGCAGACGAGAGACTGGCTAAAGTCATCAAAGAAGGAGTCCTACATAGATCGTAGTACAGAGAACGTTAATTTACTTGGGAACAAAGACATGGATAATGCGGACAATACAAACCATACCAACATCATGCTAAATCAGACAATCTATACATGGCAATTGTGGACATCACAAACCCTAGCAAGATCATGATAAGTCAGACCATTTGGGACAAACAAAGAATGGCAAATGTGGCCAACACAAACCAGCAAGATCATGATAAATCGCCCTATTTGGGACTAACCCTAGCAACAAGATCAAACCCTAGGCAAGATCCGACAACTCCAAACCAAGATCTAAGCATAACCAATCAATCGGGGTGAGGTATTCCAACACTCATAGCCGGAAGTGAAGAAGTGTTGCACGAGGAAGAAGATGAAGCCGAGATGCAGTCGCCGCTGTCGCCCACCGGAGACCTGTGCGCCGCTTACCTGCTTGCCGACGGGAGGTGGAGCTCAAAATTTGGGGGAGAGTGGACGAGGGGTAGAAATAGATGATGGGACGCGGCAGAGGTGATGGAATCCTTCCCGTCCTCATTTTCGCGTTTCGCCGATGCGCGCCGCAGCTCGCGCCATCTTCCTCCTCGTCCCCGCTCGTGCAGCCGAAGATTCCCTTTTACATCAGCTCCGTGCGAGATTTGGGTGGCTCGCTGGAAATGGCCGATTCGGGCGTTGCTCCCGGGCCTTGCCCGTGGCTGCTTTAAGAACCGGGCGATGAACAACGTGGAAGAGCCCAGGAAACCAAACGGGCCAAGAACTTCGCCCCACATGCGAGCCAAGGGGAGCCCAAGCTACCAAACATGCCCTAAATTTGGGCGCGTCCTCTCCTTGTCTTCCTGGTCACAATGGGCCAACAATCGGGGCTAATTTTTTATATAAATCACCCTTCATCCCCATCCCCATCCCCACACTCCACCCCCACTGCCCAAGCTTCCCTACCACCCAAAACCCTAGGCCCCTACCGCCGTGGATCCTAACCGGTGGTTCCCCAATGGGAAGCACGGCCACGAGGCATCCTCCAATGCAACTAGCCGACACCGCGCACTTTCACCTGACCCCACTGAGGGTCTAGTGACGCGCAAACGTGTCCACAGAGGTGGCACACACATTCTAGGAGGCGGCGGCACCATTTCCATGGGGCGACATCCACCTGCTACGGGATGGCGTCAGAACCTTACCTGAACCCTCATGAGGTTCTAGTGTCCTCCATCCTCGCATCTGTCCGTGCATAGGATAGAGGCACGACGACCCCGCTTACGCGGAAGGGTCGCGCCACTCAGACTGGTGGTTCGATTGGGAGCAACAAATGACAATGACACTGAACCTGACGCCAATGGAGGAGGAAAACAAGGACTCCACCTTCTCCTAGTGGTCGATGAAGGTGGAGGGTGCTGAGATGGTGGCCGAAATCGAGGCTTTGAAGCTCGAGGAGTTCGGCAAGTGGCCACAACTGTCTGTGACGCTCTGCCCCTCCGCTCTCAAGGCGGCGGTGCAAGCGGCCACCGAAGACACTGAGAGAGAGAGGTTGCTTTGGAGGCGGCCAGGGCATATGACGAGGGATCCTGGGCGGTGTCCTAGCGGGAAGTCGCGACGATGAGGGCCTCACCGGTGATCCCTCCAAACTAGTACTCCTCATGGAAGGGGGCGTCATGGTCACCATGGACCACACTCGTTCCCCCTGGCTCCATAGTGGGCGCCTGCCATCCCACCTACAACCATGTACCCAATACCCGTCATCATCAAGCTAAAGAGTGATGACGAGCATGACTATGGGCCCTGACGGCCAACCCAAACAATAGCCTAGTTTTTTGCTTTATTGTAACTTATATTTTAAGGTTTAGCCTTTTTAGGGCTTATATATTTCTTCTAAAATATGAATCAAAATTGAAAAAAATATTTGGATGGCCATGTTAAATTCACCCTGAGACCCAAATGGATAAGAGGACGGCAATGTGTCCATCCATGCACGTCCACGTGGACAACTGGATTCCAGGGTTCCGAGCTGGATCCTTCAAGCCACTTTCACCGATCCCTGATAATGCGAAGGTTCGGTTTCTCATGAATGATGAAGGCAAAGAGTGGGAGGTGGACACTGTCCGTGCTTTTTTCCATGAAGAGCTGGCGGACGCTATTCTGCAGGTGCCAATAAGTAGATGTGGAGGCCAAGATTTTGTATCCTGGCAGTTTGACAAGTGCGGTATGTACACGGTGAAATCGGCATACAATCTGGCAAAGACTGCAGTCTTTTTTGCCCACCAGGAGTCAGCTGGTAAGGGCTCTTGTTCTGATCGCGAGGTGGAGGCTAAGTTATGGAAAACAGTTTGGAAGATTCAGGCGCCAAACAAGATGAAAATTGTTCTTTGGCGGATGATCCATGATTGCCTACCTACAGGTCAGCAACTCACTCACCGTCGGATTCCAGCGGATGATCGGTGTTTTTTCTGTGGCAAAGTTGAGCGTGTGGAGCATCTCTTTTTGCTATGCCCATTTGCGAGAGCTGTTTGGGATATGGTGAAGGAACGGTTTGGTTTGAAACTTCACAGGAAGGATCTGTTCAGTATGAAACAATGGATCCACTCGTTCTTACAGCGAGAAAATGAAACTAGTGCCACTGTTTTGGCGGTCACGTGTTGGCATGTGTGGGAAGCTCGCAATGACACAAGGAATGGTGTTGTGCAAATCCATCCAAGGCGTGTTGCTTCCAAGGTCTTGGCCTATGTTGAGATGATCATGGAGAATCGCATGGGATGTGGTGCAGTTTTTAGAGATCACAAAGGCCAATTTCTGCTCTCGGTTAGCGAAGGAATGTCTGGTTATCCTGCTCCTGAGATGGCAGAAGCTATTGCAGTTCGACGAGCGCTGACAGTCTCCAGGGACAGGGGTTTCCAGAAGATTGTCATTGTCTCTGACTGTTTATCTTTGATTCAGCGAATCTCCTCGGTGGCTAGAGATCGCTCTACTCTTGGTTCTGTCGTGGGTGACATCAAGGCTCTGAAGACGGATTTCGAATCCTGTTTGTTCAGATTTTCCAGTAGAAGCACGAATGTGGTAGCACATAAACTGGCTCGTTTTTCTGAGCCTTTGGTTTGTAAGTTTTCAGTAGATGTAATCCCGGAGTTTATTCGGGAAGCACTTTGTAATGATGTTGCTTAATCAATAAAGACCACATTCTCTCAAAAAAAAAAAAAAACGAATCAAATGGACACATTTTGTGTGCGCCTTGGGTGACTGCATTGGAGACCCCCTTGAGAATCTCTATATTCCGGATAATAGCTTAAAATCAGAAAACTCTGACCGTTTTCCGGCTTTGGGTTCCATGCCCAAAAAGACACCCAAAAGAGGCTCCCCACACACACACCACCCACCCATTTAAAGGCTATAGAGTTTTTTGGGATACCAAATCTCGATCCCCTACCACCGCGTCCATCCCCTCCGGGCTCCGGCGCCCCTTAGGTAGGTCCATGGCCTATGGACCTAGTCGTGGTGGTGCCGGCTTCGCTGCGCAGTCGTTCGGCCATGGGGAAGGCGAGACGATGTGTACCCCACCGATGGTACCATGTATAACCCCATCGTCGAGGCCCGGGAGGAGCTGGAGCTGGTCGGACGATACGCCACTCTGCCAACTTATTACACTTCGGCTACGACTAGATTAAGGTCAGAGCTAGGGTTTGATGATCCTCACGTATGCCGCGTATGTTTTTTCGAAAAGGGGAAAACTCGTCCCAGCTTCTGCATCCAAAGGATGCACACGGCAAAAATCAACCTCGAAGCCACCTCACTAGACCTACAGTGGGATGAAGAGGGTGACAATACACCAACTGACATCATCCAAAAACCAAATGCCTTCCCAAACTGCCTAATAGCAGGTGAGAAGCACATCCAGTCAAGCAGACTCTCCGCGCACGCCAACGCACACGCCATAGAAGTTGCTACCGCCGTCTTCCTCGACTCCATCTTCAAGAGAGATCATCTCATTAACCTTGCAAGACCTACCGTCGATGCCACCATGACGTCAGACGGCTCCACCATCCTGCACGCATACATCATACCGCATATGTCGTCGATACCTTGCAGCACCATGCCACCGAGCCTCAACGCCAACAATGTGGTAGATGAATACCACTCCATCGACCTCCGCCAAAATCCAGCAGCTGCTCAAAAAACGATGCCCCAGGAGGTAGAACGACGCAGGGCGCACCGCCATCGTCCGATCCGGGAGACCCAGATCTAGGGTTTCCCCCGGAGCAGCGCGAGAGTGTAGATGCAGGCTGTGACAACGATGCCTTCAAGAAGGTTACGACCTGTAGCGCCGCCATCGCCCGCCAAGACCGGAGTCGGAGCATGGTTTTCACCGGCAGCAGTGCATCCCCACCTCGCCGAGCGTAGTGACGAGGCAAGCAAGATGGCGTTGAGCCACCACCGCCGTTCCTCAGGTGCTCCGCAGAGGACCAGCCCGCAGCGATCCGCCGCCGGCCCCCCATGCAGCCGCCGTCGAGGCACCTTCCTCGCAGAAGTCGGCCAATCAGCCATCACCGCCCTTGCCACCACCTGCCCGCGCCGCCCGGAGACGCGCCGCCACCACCGTCGTTCGTCGCATCGCCGCAGCAGGCCATGCCCGCGCCGGTGCGCCGTGGCCCCCGACAGAACGCCACGCCCTATCCCGGAGAAGACTGCCCGCGCCCCTCCATCTGAGCCAGAGGGCGAGAGGGCCTCGCCGCCGCCGATGCCAACCGGGCTTTGCCCGGCCGCGCCCTCAGGCATCGGCGAGGGAGGAGAGGGGAGGGAGGAGGGGAGCCGGGCGGCGGCGCGATATAGGGTTCCCCTGGTCGCCGCGTGGGGGCGACGCAGGGGGTTTCCGTTGCGGTGTAAAATATGTGAAGTATGTGTGAACTCAATGATGAACTATGATCTTTAATATATCGTGTGATTTTTATAAAAAAAAGATAGGGTACGAGTTACGGTATATGTTTAATTAGCAGTTCAATTTTCGAACGAAAACCAAAGATCATGGAAACTTCAAATTAAACGCGGTGTGATTTTTCCGGTAGCTGCTAGAGATGGTCATAGGACAGCTCATATATTCTTGACCTCTATAAAGGTTTAAGAGGCTTCTCTTAAACTAGGCTTTCTATAAAGATTTTAGAGGCTTCTCTTAAACTAGGATTTTTATATTTCAGTTTTTCTGCATTTTCTCATTTCTTTTATTATTTTTGTGCTCAATACTATATATCTCTATTGTTGAAAACGACTAGGCTTTTTATATTTCAGTTTTTCTGCATTTCTCATTTCTTCTATTAATACATTTCTAGAATCACATGTTCTAAATGTGAAAGTTAGCCATGCTCACAATCTCACATAGTAGGACAACGGCACCGCCTCCTGTCTATTGTTGGAAAATATCTCCAGTCATTAAAGTTTTTTTATATGCGTCGAATATTTTTCCAGCCCTAGTCGCATGCCCCAAACACCCCTTCCGCCCGGCGCGGCCCAATACGCTGTCCGGCGCCCCAAACCCGTCCCCGCTCCACAGTGAATGCTCCGGACGCGCCGGACAGAGCGAGAAGCGAGGCGGGGAGTGACGAGTCCAACGTGTCATTGACACATTGAAATATAACCAGTCTCCCGCCACATTGCGCCTCTCCCGCCAAATCGCGCCCTCCCGCCAGTTCTCGCCGCCAGCCGCATATTTCTCTACCCTACCAAAAGATTTCACCCCCTCCCGCCGATTTATTTCTTCCTCCCGCCGCCGCTAGCCTCTCCCTCCCGCCACCGCTACTCTCTCCCAGCGATGGCGCCGACATGCCCCAAAAAACTGGCCAAGAAATCTGCCACCAAGCCACCGGGCAAGGAGGCAGTGACGAAGGGGCCGAAGGCGCCCTTTGCAAAGCCGCGGAAGGCACCGACAGCAAACACGAAGCTGGACGATTGGACCGAAAAAGGTGGCAGGAAGACTGCCTGCAGCGCAAGTTGTCGACGTGGAGCGGAGGGGTCGGCGGGTGGTGGAGCAAGCCAAGACGGTGGCGTCGCTTGCGCAACAGAGGGCTGCCTTGGCCGCGCGTGTCGCTGCGACCGCCGCGAGCCCATGGAGGTCATCGACCAGCGCGTACATTTCGGGAGTGGCGTTCCCGTCGTCACCCGGTTTGTTTGGCGACGCTACAACAGCGATGCCCGGGTGCCGCGGTACGAGGATGCGCTGGTGCATGGCGGCTTCACCCCGAACGCCGTGTTCACCCCGATGTACGACGCGCACCCCGATGTACGACGCGCAGTAGCGCCAGCAAGGCCACGGTGCGGACGGTGTTGCCTTCGAATTCGAGTGCGCCGGTGCTCCGTTCGGGGAGAAGGAGAAGCCAGACCGGGCAGAGCAAAACGAGGTCGTCGTGCTTGACGGGCCTACGTTTTGCACCCTCGGTCTGTCGTTCAGTACTTTGATTGCGGCGACTTCGGTGAAAACAATCTCTTTTTAATATAAAGTAAAACTATTTGAATTTACGTTTGGAGGTGGTTTTAGGAGACGCGGCTAAGAATTAACGCGTCCGAACAGCGGCACGAGAAATACCGTTCCCAAACGCTGGATCTGCCCTTTCCATATGTGTCGCGTTTTGGGTGACGCGAGATGCTCTCTAATTGACAGAAGCTGCAATGTTCTCACTTATTTTTTGAAACACGAAACTGCAAATCTAGATGATCATTAGATTTAACCACGGACAGATCAAACCCATCCAAGTTATTTGGTGTGTTTAGCTGACCGAAGACAACAACTTAGTTTAAGAGTCTAGGAATCTCATATGTTATTTCAGAAGTGCAAGGTTTTCCATTAAATTTGCATTCCAAGATGGAAAGACAACTCTCACTGACTTGTTGCCAAATCCAAGCGTTTGGTCGAGAATGGTGGCGCCAAACAAGCCAGGTCAGCGATGGAAAAAAGAAACACTAACGCATCATTACATTATATCATCCATCGACATCTAGCTTCTGATGGGAAATGCTTTTCATGAATTAACGTTTCATACATATGAGCACAAAAGCAGTTTCCATGGAGAGAACTAGTAAGGAAATCTTACCTAAACCAGATCGCGACATACAAAGATGCAGTCAGGTGGATGATTGGCTCACCAAACATCGCAGGGTATGATGCCCTCCAAAGCCTTGCAAGAACCCAAGATGACCTCCAGGAAAGGGCAGCAGAAGCTTTAAGTTCAGTTCCGTCGTGGCTAGGCAAAGGTCTCCGACAGCTTAGAGAACCCGAGCTTACGGAGACGGCTGCTCATCGGGTTACTGCACCTAACATCAACCACCTCAACAACATGAAAATTTCCTTTCTTCTTCGCCTTCTCGACGTTCGGGCTTCTGTCAGCTAGCACACCATCTGAGTGCAGCATTGGAGAGTGGGACTTGTTCCGTTGAGAGCTCCTTCTTGCCTTGCTGGCTTCATCAGCACTCACACGATCGGTTCTGCCGTTGTTGCTGCTACTGCTGCTGCATGCGACATTGGATGAGCTCTTCCTTAGGATGGTCTTCCGAGGGCTAGCTCCACAGGGAACCGAAACCGGGTTACTTTGGCGTCTCAGACGTGGGGTAGCAGCTCCTTGGGGTGTGACTTTGATGGACTCCAGTTCTCTTATCATGAGTGAACCGATGGTGCCGGTTGTGCCCACTTTGATCGCGCCGCCCTCACCATTGACAAGCTCGGGAGCGCAAGGCATGATCTGTTTAAGAAAAAAAATGTCAGAAAAGAGTAGCAACTAGTTAGGTTTTGCAACAGATGACGTAGCTAACGTAGCAATTGTATGAAGCGAGATGTACTGGCTAGAGAAACATGCAGTGTACAGCAAAGGTGAAAAGGAAGGGGAAAAGTTGCATGACAAGTAGAATAAATATGATGGTGTTTTCACCATGACACTAGCCAACATGATTGACATTTGAGAAAACATGGAGAAGGATAGGACTGCAATGATTAAACCACTAGGGTAACATGCATGGCATCAAATCATTTCTCTTCCTATGATATATACACAACAAATCCATCCAGTTTGTTTCCCTAATTCAATAATTATTACATATATCTGATAGTTTTGATCAATTGGCTCTAGTTCAAAAATGATTTTATTGGCAAAAAAATATAACGGAATCATTCCCTGATTCAAACATTATTTACATCAACACAAAAATCGTACCCTAGTTCCAATAGAATATGATGGGCACTAATATTCATCTGCAAACATGATTGTCTCGCAAAAAATGTATATGTGATCAAGAGCGACACCACATTCCAAACAAAACTGATATACTCCCTCCGTCGATAAAAAGATGTCTCAAATTTGTCAAAAGTTGGATGTATCTAGACCCGATTTAGTATATATAGATACATCTAAATTTTGAAAAAGTTGAGTCATTCTTTTTATGGACAGAGGAAGTATTTCTGTGCTGAAAACGCACAACGTTGTATCACATTATGCAACTAAGTACCAACATTCTAAAATTATACTCCCTTCGTCCTAAAAAAAGATGTCACAAATTTGTCTAAATTTGAATGTATAGATACATCCGAATTTAATCAAAGCTGAGTCAACCTTTTTAGGACGGAGAGAGTAGTATATTGCATGATTACCAGAAGGCAGAAGCGATTGGCTAACCACCTTGTTGCTATAATCAATGCATTGTTGACAAACAATACTACAAGCATTAACAAATCTCAATATGCTCTACAGTTTTGCTCATATTATAATAGGAGTTACAGGCAGATGGTGTCGAAAAGGATGTGCCATCTGTGTTGATCTAAGCTCTAAATGAGGGTCTTCTGAGGACAATTTGACCAGCAGTTGGGTTGTAAAGATGCACTACTCTCAAACATTTCTATCCCTTTTTCCCTGTGCTTTCTATTCCATCTTTTCCGCCTTAATTTCCTCGGTGCATCTACTGATGCTACCTTTAGACCATAGTATATCACGTAGGTCTAATTCTCGGACAAAAATGTTTAGATCTCCCCTAAATTTTGCCTTTACATTACAAAAAGCATGTGGGTCACGTTGTTCTGTTCCTTCTTATCTCATTGCAGAGAAAAGTAGTGTACTAATAAGTAATGATTTACCACCAAACAGCAGCAAGAAGAAGCAAATGGCATCAAGCATCAATTGATGGGATGCCAACTGGGCGAAGTAAAGAACCTACTACTCCCTTCTGCCGCCTGCTTCTTGGATTCCTTAGTCTACTGGTCTAGAATGGATAGATCAAATGCGGCACCAAATCATGTGGCAGCGCCGACCAAACTCATTTATCTAAGGAAATAGTACTACTGGGACGGAAGAAACAAGAACTAGAACCCAAAACTGGAACAGATTTCCTGGAAAGGAAGCAACAGACGAGCAGCTCTGGACAGGAGCTCGCATTTCCATTCCGGCATGTAGGACAACGTTTGAATTGCCGACAGATTTAGTGCTACATGGCACAATCTTGCAAGTCCAGGCGAAAATGAAGAAAGAATGGACTAGGTGTACACGCAACAAAAGATTTGGAAGAAGAAAACGCTCGCAACCACAAAGAATTACAATCCAGAACAGATTTCAGAGAAATTGAATCAACCAAAACCATTCTAAGAAGAAACTGTCAGGGGAAAATAGCAGGGCCAGGACCTTCGGATCCAGAAAGGAGCTCCCACAAACGATTTCGCGTCAAATCTTTCACTCCGCAACATTACAGCCATTCAACAGATCACACAACGCAACAAGAAATAGAATAGGAGGCTGTGGCATACCTACCAGCTCTCGGAATCTGGAACCGCTTGAAAATCTTTCGCAAACCAGGAGAGAGGGATAGGTGGAGGTAGTAGGGAAGGGAAACGAACTGGGGCCGACAGCTTATGGGAAGAACTGAATTGAAGAACACAAGAGAAAGGGTGAGGAGAATCCGATAAGGAGTCACACCGAATGCTCTGTGTGCCTTGAAGACTGCAACCTATATTACCGCACCCAATTTATTGCCTGTCTCCTTCTTCATCCCTCTCTCTGTCTCTTGTAATGTGCGTGTGAACACGTTTTGTGTGGGCCGGCTTATCTAGGAAAGAAAATTAGTGTACCGTCAAGGGGGTATTTGCATGTTGAATAATCTTGGAATTGAGGGTGAAACTTTTGTTTGCAAAAAGGTCCAGCGGTTTATTAATAATCATTAATAGTAGTGCAGAGAGCCATAAATTAATATAAGTTATAACTAGGTCCTTAGACCCTCTAGCGATGACTATAGACAATGGAGCGAGCTGAATACACTTCTCCTTCCTCCTCCCTCGTTCCTTTATCACCAAAATTGGATAAAGCATGGTTTTGAGATGAAGTGGAATAAAATGGCATGGTTCCATTCAAGTGGAATACACAATTACATTCTCGTATTTGGTTGGAATAAAAAAAAAAGTGACATAGAAAAGGTTTCATCTGGTGTTAGGTTGTGGAACTGAAATAGCCAGAATTGGATTCATCCCACCTCTTTCAGTGGAATGGTGATCTTACCTCCTACAGTCCTACATTTGTATTTGTAGGGTATTTATCTTTAAAATTTGTGGCACAATACTAATAAAAGTGTCAGCACAAATAGTATTTGTAAATAATTTTTGTTCCATGGTGAGATTGGATTTTGTGCGGTGATGGTTAGCTTGTCATTTCCCTAGTCCACCGATCCGGTGGAATGATAATAAAGAACCTGTGCTTTCTGAAATAAGCAAAATGTTAGACTTTTATATCTAGGAGGTAAAAATTGATGTGCCAACCGGTTATGATGTAAGTGAGTTATGTGACATGTTTCTAACCCCGGATTTAACCTGAGAGCTACAGGGCACTTTCGCTGATTTGTTTTTATTTGAGCCCGAGAGCTTCACTTGCATTCTGCATCTGAGGTTATATTCTCTTTTTGAGAACCACTTAGTTTCATTCTTTTTACACAACCAAACACATGAATGGGTTCTAGGTGTGAAACGGTCTCACTTCGTTCCTAAACCAAACACACCCTAAGAACTCTGAGTTTGGAAGATGTCGACCTGGTGAAGATATCGCCTTCGAATGAAGGCGAACAATAGCATCAATCATCTCATTTCATGTGAAATCATCTGCTAAAAGGTGATCTATTCATTTAGATTATTAATAAAGGAGCAACGAGTAAAGAAATACAATTGCGTGTTAGCATAAATCTTCTAATGCAATTTCAATTGAAGAAAACAAACGACGTGTGCGTGCTTCATCACAATTTAACTGAAGAGATCTAAATGTCAAACAAAAAAATCAGGCTGCCCTATTCGGCTCTGGGGAGTCAGAAGCGAGCGCGAGGTGGAGGGGTCTAAACTCTGATGGCGAAAGCTTAGTGATATGGGGATACTAGATGTGTTTGGTTTTCCAATTTTATGTTCGTGTTGCAAGATTGTTATTGTTCTATTTGCAAACGTTAGATGTGTAATGATTTTCCTCAAGGATTTGTTGCAACCCACGGAAATGCATGGTTGTGTTTGAATGTTCAAGGCGTCTATTTCATATTTTTTACATACCACGCAAACAATATTTCAACAATATTACATGCGTAAAATAATATTGCCCACAGAGTTTCCATATTGCAAGGATCAGGAGCTCTAGATTTCGGATTAAAGTGGGATCTGACTGTTGTGGATATGCTAAAATGGGTATACTAATGATTTAATCTAAGATCGGCAATCCCGAGTGGTTTATAGATGGTGGTTGGACCTATGGCCTAACTGGACGGCCTTGCTGCTGGTTGATCAAGATGGATAGTCCAGTCCAGAAGAAGCTAGTTGGATCCTTAGGCAGATCTATGATGTGCACATCAAGTAGTCCACATAGAATAGTCTTGTAGTGTCCAGGTACGACTACTCCACGTAAATCCTAGATCATTGGGTCTTTATAAGCTAGACCTCAGAGAGACCTTGAGGCAAAACCAATCCTCTTATTGTAATTGCGCACTTCTTACCCTTTTGGCGCAAATTTGGTGATGTTGATGTACATCATGATGCAATTTGGCTTGGAGTAGATCGTGTTGGAGATATGCCCAAGAGGCATAAATAAAATGGTTATTATAATATATCTTTGAGTTTATGATAATGTTTACATACCATGCTATAATTGTATTAACCGAAACATTGATACATGTGTGTTATGTGAACAACAAGGAGTCCCTAGTAAGCCTCTTATATAACTAGCTTGTTGATTAATAGATGATCATAGTTTCATGATCATGAACATTGGATGTTATTAATAACAAGGTTATGCATTATATGAATGATGTAATGGACACACCCAATTAAGCGTAGCATAAGATCGCGTCATTAAGTTATTTGTTATAAGCTTTCGATACATAGTTACCTAGTCCTTTCGACCATGAGATCATGTAAATCACTTATACCAGAAAGGTACTTTGATTACATCAAACGCCATTGCGTAAATGGATGGTTATAAAGGTGGGATTAAGTATCCGGAAAGTATGAGTTGAGGCATATGGATCAACAGTGGGATTTGTCCATCCCTATGACGGATAGATATACTCTGGGCCCTCTTGGTGGAATGTCGTCTAATAGCTTGCAAGCATATGAATGGTTCATAAGAGACCACATACCACGGTACGAGTAAAGAGTACTTGTCATGAGATGAGGTTGAACGAGGTATAGAGATACCGATGATCAAACCTCGGACAAGTAAAATATCGCGTGACAAAGGGAATCGGTATCGTATGTGAATGGTTCAGTCGATCACTAAAGTCATCATTGAATATGTGGGAGCCATTATGGATCTCCAGATCCCGCTATTGGTTATTGGTCGGAGAGAAGTCTCAACCATGTCTACATAGTTCGCGAACCGTAGGGTGACACACTTAAGGTTTGATGTCGTCTAAGTAGATATGGAAATATGGAATGGAGTTCGAAGTTTTGTTCGGAGTCTCGGATGGGATCCAGGACATCACGAGGAGGTCCGGAATGGTCCGGAGAATAAGATTCATATATAGGAAGTCATTTTCTAGGTTTGAAAATGATCCGGTATTTTTCCTGGAAGGTTCTAGAAGGTTCTAGAAGAGTCCGGAAGAAATTAGCATGGGACTCCACCCACCTTGGCCAGCCAGCCTAAGGGAGGAGGAGTCCCAAGTGGACTCCTCCCCATGGTGGCCGGCCACCCCACCAAAGGAAAGGGGGGAGTCCCACTCCCCCTAGGTTTGGTCATATGGAAGGTTTATGTTGGGGTCTTATTCGGAGACTTTTGACCTAATCCTTGGGGCTTCCACCTATACAAAGAGGGGAGGGGAGGGGCTGGCCGGCCACACCAAGACCACCATGGCCGCACCCCCCAAGAGCCCCCTCTCCCAGAAACCCTAGCGGTTCCTCCTCCCTCTCTCCCACATAGCTTAGGCGAAGCTCGTCGGAGATCTCCACCACCACCGCCACCACGCCGTCGTGCTGCCGGGATTCCGAGGAGGATCTACTACTTCCGCTGCCCGCTGGAACGGGGAGAAGGACGTCGTCTTCATCAACACCGAACGTGTGACCGAGTACGGAGGTGCTGCCCGATTGTGGCACCGTCAAGATCTTCTACGCGCTTTTGAAAGCGGCAAGTGATCGTCTACCGCAGCAACGAGAGCCTCCTCTTGTAGGCTTTGGAAATCTTCAAGGGTTAGTCTCGTTCATCCCCTCGTTGCTCCCATTTTCTAGATTGCATCTTGGCTTGGATTGCGTTCTCGCGGTAGGAAAATTTTTGTTTTCTATGCTACGAATCCCTACAGTGGTATCAGAGCCGTGTCTATGCATAGATGGTTGCACGAGTAGAACACAATTGTTTTGTGGGCGTTGATGCTTATGTTGTCTTTAGTTTGAAGTACTTTGCATCTTTGTGGCATAGTGGGATGAAGCGGCTCGGGCTAACTTTACATGACCGCGTTCATGAGATTTGCTCCACGCTCGACATGCAACTTGTATTGCATAAGTGGCTTTGCGGGTGTCTGTCTCTCCTACTATAGTGAAGATTCAATTTACTCTTCTATTGACAACACTAGTATCACCGTTGTGGTTCATGTTCGTAGGTAGATTAGATCTCACTCGAAAACCCTAAACCACGTAAAATATGCAAACCAAATTAGAGACGTCTAACTTGTTTTTGCGGGGTTTGGTGATGTGATATGGCCATAATGTGATGATGAATATGTATGAGATGATCATTATTGTATTGTGGCAACCGGAAGGAGCCTTATGGTTGTCTTTAAATTTCATGTTGAGTAGTATTTCAAATTAGTTGTAATAGTTGCTACATGAGGTGAACAACCATGAAGACGGCGCCATGGACCTTGACGCTACGCCGACGATGATGGAGATCATGCCCGTTGATGATGGAGATCATGTCCGTGCTTTGGAGATGAAGATCGAAGGCGCAAAGACTAAAAGGCCATATCATATCACATATCAATTGCATGTGATGTTAATCCTTTATGCATCTTATTTTGCTTAGAACGCGACGGTAGCATTATAAGATGATCCCTCACATTAATATCAAGATAATAAAGTGTTCTCCCCTCGTATGCACCGTTGCACGGTTCGTCGTTTCGAAGCATCTCGTGATGATCGGATGTGATAGACTCAACGTTCACATACAACGGGTGTAAGCCATGTTGCACACGCGGAATACTAGGGTTTGCTTGACGAGCCTAGCATGTACAGACATGGCCTCGGGACAACGGAAACCGAAAGGTTGAACACGAGTCATATGGATGATATGATCAACATGTTGATGTTCACCATTGAAGCTACATCATCATCTCACGTGATGATCGGTTTTGGTGTAGTGGATTTGGATCGTGTACCACTTAACAAATATGAGGGATGTTGTATTAAGTGGGAGTTCATTAGTAATTAGATTAAAACATGAACTAATTATCATAAACATAGTCTGAGTAGTATTTTGAATTAATTTTGTAGTATTGTCATCCGTTTTCTACCATGCGCTGGTCTTGTAATTGAGATAGAAATACTGTTAAAGTCCGACAAGAAACTTTACGGACTGGTACCGTATTGTTAAAGAATCAAGAAATGATTAAGTCTTATTGCAAACTTTTAGTAAACCTCATATTGTTGATTCAAAGAGTTGTGGTTTCAATTAGTACCTAAAGTTATCTTGTCTCCGTGAAACTTGAAGTTCAAATCTGTTTGAAAAGTAAGGAGCTGAAAATTTAGTTTTCGAAATAATCAAGGTATGAGATATATGTGATATCTAAGACCTTATTGCAAGATGATAGAATATAATTTGGTGAGACTACATAAACTCATAAGTTTTATGGGAATGTACGAAGGTTGAAGATGCAAGGTGTCCCAATCCTCCAACTATTGGGGCACTAACGATATTCGCATATCCATGAAGTGATTGTCCTTAGTATGCATTGTTGCTAAGACTCGTTGTTTCGAAGCATCACGTGATGATGGGGTGTTATAGATTCTACGTGTGCTTACAACGGGTGCAAGCCAGATTTGCACATGTGAATACTAAGGTTAAACTTTATGAGCCTAGCATGTACAGACATGGTCTCAGAAAGTCATCATGAATTGATGGATAAAATTATGAGTGAAATTGTTCATCATATTACAAAGTTACAAATAGTGAAATCTAGAACACTTGTCATATGATGATCAACTTCAAAGTAAGAACCTCAAGGTTATTGGTATTTGACCAACAAACTTAGAAGTTATTAAAGATGAAGTGTTTTTTCTGAATAATGAGGAAAGCTAAAAGAGAAACTACAAAAGATTATTGGCAGAAAGAAAGAAAAGACTAGAAAGTCTAGCTCAGGTGTATATAAATGATATACATGTTATGGTTGTATTCCTAGTTAGGTCACACAATGAAATTCTTGGGTATTTGTACCATATTGGTTGGTATGAAGTGTCATACAAAACAACGCAATACAAGAATACAATGGCCTAAGTGACTGACAAGGAATATGATAGGTATGCACGTCTGGAACAAAAATAAAGTGTTATTATGTTCGTCGTTGGCATTCTATCTAGCCCTTAGAATTTATAATAAAGAATTTAATAATTGTTATTTTGCTCTGGTCAAATGAAAACAATGAGTTGTTCAAATTATGATATTACTCCATGTACGATGGATAAGTTATTATAAATCTTAATGGTGAATCACACATACATAATACTGACACTAAAATGCCATAAGGCAAATGATTAAGAATTCCACTTATTTGTGGAACCGCCATTTAGGTCATGTTAGAAAGGAACGCATGAAGGAACTCCATGCAAATGGATTTTTGGAGTCATTTGATTTTTTGAATCGTTTGACGCTTGCAAATCTTTTCTAAAGAGAATGACTAAAATACCGTTCATAGGCCAAGAGTTGAACGGGCAACTAACTTAGTGGAAAAATACATGATGATGTATGTGGTTCACTCGGGCATAGTTGTGTGCGGGAGATTCTTCTACTTCATGAAAACTTCCAACAATGAATTGAGTATATATATGTGGATATATTCAATAAGGAAGAAGTTTGAAACATTTGAATGGATTCAAATAAATTTCAGCATGAAGTGGAAATCATCGTAATAGAAAAATCAAATATCTATGATTGGATCATGGTGGAAATATTTGAATTACGAGTTTTAGCGAACATCTAAGAGAGTTATGAAGATGTTCTATAAGCCCGAGCAAATTGTGGTTGTGGCCAACCTTTTGACGGAAGAATGCAACTACCCACGAATTGGCGAAAAAATACACTGATCCTCACGGACTGGCTAGGCTAGCCAAAAATTCAAAGTAGCCAAGACTCACGGACATGCCAACTTTTTTTACACAACTTAACTAAGCTACTTTAATAGCAAACTAAGGTGTACCAACTTTTTGGTAAGACCCTCGAGATTAAACCTACCTTCAAACTCTCGGTCTATGCTTATAAGAACATTTTTGGTAAGATCTTAAAAAATGAAAACTAATCTGTTGTTGGATGATTAGAAGGCCACCAGTAGGTTTGACACTTTGTTGTCTCGTTAAAAAGGCTGAATTATCTTCGATGGGAGGTTACGTTTTCATCGATAGTGAGGCGTTTGTGGTAACTTCGTCAATCTCAAGATTGTCGAATCAGTTTCTTAGACTCGATTTCTCAAAAGTGCTCATAGGGGTAGGGTGTGCGTGCACGCATAGGGGTGAGTGTGTGTACGTATTTGTGGGCGTCTACATATGTAGTGTTGAAAGGACGAGATGTCGCCTAGAAGGGGGTGCATAGACGTTTTTAAAACTCTTACGGATTTGGCTTGTAAGAATGCGGGATTAAACTAATATTTATTTTACAAGCACAAACCCTAAATATGCTAGGCTCAACTAAGTGACACAACAACAAGTAGAGCTGAGCAAGATAGGCACAAGATATATGTAGCACAAGTGATAGCAAGATATATGTACTTCAAGCACGATGGCTATCACAAGGAAAGTAAGCTCGGGTATAGAAATAACCGAGGCACGCGGAGACGAAGATGTATGTATTCCCGTGTTCCCTTCCTTTGCAAGAAGGTACGTTACGTTTGGAGAGGTGGGGGTCCCACGAAGGATTCCCCAACGCCACGAAGGCTCACCTTCTTCTCCTGAGCCTATCCCACGAAGGAATAGCTCTTTTCCTTATGGTTAGCTGTTCCTCCACTCCAGAGATGGCAAGCTCCAAAACCACTTCACAAGCTCCACGAAGGAGAAGTCCGGGCCTCTTCACAATCTTCCTTGAAGAGATCACCGGAGCACCAACCGCCAAGCCGATTAGGAGGTCTCCCTCCAAGAGTAACAAGCTCACGGTCTCTCACTCGAACTAATCATGGTGAAGATCTCAACACTATGCAATGATGCAAAGCAAGAACACTAGAGGTGTTCAAATCCTTCACACTCAGATCCCACCAAAGCAACAAATGCTAGGATGAGATTAGAGAGGAAGAACAAAGAGGAAATCAACAAATGACTCCAAGATCTAGATCCAAAGGGTTCCCCTCACTTAGAGGAGAAATGGATTGATGGGGATTGTAGATCTAGATCTCCTCTCTTAGATACCTCAAGAATGAGCAAGAATCATGGGGGAAATCAAGAGATATGGCAAGTCCTTCAAAGTCAACAATGGAGGAGAGAGAGTGAAAGAACTTGTCAAGACCAAGGTGGAAGAAGGCCTATTTATAGCCCAAGCCGAAATCTAACCGTTGGGGAAGTGTCCAGCTCAGCATCAGTCGAGGGAGCTGGTCTGCCAGGCCTGGGACCGGGCCCCGGCGCAAGGGCCGGTGCGGCCGGGCCGCAAGCCGGACCATCCGGCTGGAACCGGAGCGTACGCCGGGCCAAAACCAGGCTGCTTCTGAGCTTGTAGTACATGTGCCCGGATGGCACCGGTGCAGGGGCCGGCGTGTGCCGGGAGGTCCGGTCCATAGGCCGGCGTCGCCGGGCCAGGCACTGGGTCGACCAGTTGAAACCAGACGTGAGGCCAGGCGGGCACGAGCGACGGTGCTAGGCTCACTATAATGTGCCCGGATGGCACCGGTGTGGGAGCCGGCATGTGCCGAACCATCCGGTGAGACAGCCCACTGCCGGGCGTGGTGCCGGAATACGCAGGACCCCGGAAGACCTTTTATTTTCCTTTTAAACAGAAAATGCTCCCGAACTCCGATTGACATGAAACCAATTTTGTTGGAAAGGTAACGAAAAATAGTACCCCAACAAAAATGATTTTGTTGGAAATATGGAGACTCCTCACAGGATAATTTTAGAGATTCTAGAGAGGGAGTCTCCAACCGTCAAGAAACGGTGAAGACGCCCAAACTCGAAAACGGAGTAGAAGATGCATGCGATTCCATTTTCGATGAACTTGGGCTTGTTGTAAAGCTAGCAACAAGCTCAAGAACCCTACACAGAGAAACACCAAGAAGCTATCGGGATATGCAAAGTATACAAAGGATTGAGCTCCCTAAGACGATGTGATCAAGTTACCCAACCGAAAGCCCCTCTTGATAGTGCGGCTATCTATCCTATAATCCGGTCTCCCAAAAACCCACCTTGAGACCGGTAAAAGGAAAACCTAACAAGGACATACCTTTGCCTTGCGTATTCCGCTTGATCTTGATGATGATGCTTTATGCTTCATTCAAGCCGAAAAGTCTCACTTGATCATTGTTACTTTGCGAAGACTCACAAATGCTCCCCCTGTTATCACCAGAATTTGACCGGATCAGAGGTGGGCCGCGATTGAAGATGGGCTTGAAGAATATACATAGAAGAAATACATGAATCGGCCTTGTGTACCAAGTTTGGGCTAGATTGCCCGTGTATCTGTACCATATTAGATCGCATCTTAATTTAGAAGTTAGAGTTTAACCCGTGCACGGTTAGGTGCACGCCTGAATTAGAAAGTCCCCCGGACTATAAATATGTATCTAGGGTTTATGAAATAAACAACAATCAACGTTCAACACAAACCAATCTCGGCGCATCGCCAACTCCCCCGTCTCGAGGGTTTCTTCCGGGTAAGCACCATGCTGCCTAGATCGCATCTTGCGATCTAGGCAACGACACGTTTATTCGTCGTTCATGCGTTGCTCGTCATCGAAGCCTTTTTGATGGCGAGCAACGTAGTTATCATAGGTGTTTTAGGGTTAGCATTGTTCATCGTATCATATGCTATCGTCGTGCAACCCTTAGGCATCTAGCCGCCCTTACGCCTATCACGGGTGTAAGGGCGGCACCCCGCTTGATCATCGTTTAGTAGATCCGATCCGTTATGATTGCTCCTTGTTCTTCAAGGATTAGTTTAATATCTGCATTGTTAGGCCTTACAAACGGGTCGAAGGATCCGATGGCGCGTAGGGTGTAGTTTGCTAGCCCTAGACAGGGATGTTCGAGGATCAACTTCGTGTTGGTTTTTAGGCCTTGTCTAGGGTCGGTTTACGATCACCGTGCGTGGCCGCCGGGCTCGATCACGAGTAGGATGTTCCGATTATGCGGTGAAAACCCCGGATCGTAGTAGGTCGCTTTAGCTTTATCTTGATCAAGCAGGACCAGCATCCGATCGTACACCTCGTACGTATCATGGGTGGATCGGCTCTTTGAGCCGATTCACGGAGACAACTCGAGAGCCGATCGAGGCTCGTATTTAACGTTTACGTGTATGCCATGCGGGAAACTAAGCGAGGCATCATCCAACACCTTCACGACCAGGTATAGGTCGGGTGGCACGCCCTTGCATCAGCATCGGACGTGCGTGCGAAGGCTTTGCGGGCCGTCGCTCGGAGGGACCGGGGCCAGCCGCGGTCTCGGGAGATTCCCGGCTCTACGGTGTTGCCCGTCGCTACCCGCCGGTGGGTTTCTGACCGCAACACATTCTGGCACGCTCGGTGGGACGACCTTCGACATCCACCGCATCGCCATCTACATCCGAGATGGCGGAAGGCACTCCGGTCAAGTACGAGGATGCGGCCGAGGAGCTCAAGAAGAAGCATGACGAGATCAAAGCGGTCCTCGAAGCCGACCTCATCGGCTCTTTTCACGAGACCCGCTCACATGGCATCGGGTGGAAGGGGTTCTCGCTGAAGCGCGCTCGATGGAGTGGACCTGTCCTCCCCGTCGGAAGGACGCACCGGGTCGCTGCGTCGAGGAGATCAACTTCATGGTGGCTCATTCGCTGCACCGCCATTCCGAGAGCTCTGGTGAACACTTTGGAGCGTGTCGCTCGCGCGTGATCCGGAAATCATGAGCCATCAGTATTCTCCGTCGGGACCGGCTCCGGGGACTTACCAAGGAGAGATGCCACTCCGGTCCCGTCCACCGCTGCCGTTCGCGTTGGCGGCATCGAAGTGCCGAATTCATCGGCATACGTCGTCTACAAGATCGGTGGTGACCCTAGTGACTACCAATTCTTGCATGAGGCGCCTAAGGAGATCCCGCACGGATACACGTGCGCATACGTGCCGGACTGCGATGGCCGGGCGCTATCAAACCAGGCTGCAACGGCGGGGACTTCGGAACGGCGGGGAGGAGTTTCGGGAACAGATCTTGAGAAGCAGACGTGGCTGGATAAATACGCCACCCCGACAAACCTCTAGAGCTCAGCTCCTGCAGTTGGCTCAGAGCTGGAAAAGCAAGCATGGCTGGCCAAGTATGCTACCCCGGCGAACCTTCAGAGTTCGACGCCTACAGCCATCACCGCGGATCAGATTTGTACAATTCTGAAAGACCAGTTCGGCATGATGCCGAAAAGGAGGACAATCGGCTATTCCAAGCCGTACCCCAACGAGTACGAATTGATCCCGCTACCACCCAAATATCGGCTCCCTGATTTCACAAAGTTTAATGGATCGGATGGTTCCAGCTCCATCGAGCATGTGAGCCGATATTTGGCACAGGTGGGCACGATCTCGAGCATCGGACGAGGTGCGTGTGAGGTTCTTCGCACAGTCCCTCACGGGATCGGCTTTCGGGTGGTACACATCGCTGCCACCAAACTCAATCCGGACTTGGAAGCGGTTGGAAGAGCGGTTCCACATACGGTATCACTCGGAGGCTTCGAGGCTGGCATTGCCGATCTAGCGCAAGTACGACGAAGCGCGGGGAAACGGTTGCGAGAATACGTCCAGCGCTTCGGGACCGTTAGGAACCGATGCTATTCGGTTCATGTAAGTGAAAAAGAAGCGATCGAGTTGGCGGTGGTGGGTCTCTCATCATCGATCAAGGACGTGGCCTCCCAAGCAGACTACCCTTCACTGGCGCACATGGTGCAGAAGCTGTCAGCATATGAACAGCGCCACCCATATGTTTACCAGGATAAATTCAAGCGCGCGGTGGTCCTGGTCGAGGCAGACGAAGATGAAGGTGCTGCGGGAGATCAAGAGGTAGCAGTGGCTGAATGGACTCGGGGGGCAAGCCCCGTGTCCTGCAAGTGGGTTAAGCCACAAGGTCCTCCAAAAGGATTTGACTTCGACGTGACCAAAGCTGAGCAGATTTTCGACCTTCTACTCAAGGAGAAGCAGCTAAAGTTACCCGAAGGCCACAAGATCCCCACGGTGCAAGAGCTGAACGGAAAGCCATACTGCAAATGGCATAACACGTTCACCCACGCCACCAACGACTGCAGGGTGTGGCGTCAACGGGTCCAAATGGCGATAGAACAAGGGCGGCTAATTTTCAGCCGGTACGCCATGAAGGTCGACACACACCCCTTCCCCGCCGTTAACATGGTGGAGTATACTTACCATGGAGGGTGCCGGCCAGATTTCTCGTGCAATATCAACATGGTAGGACACGGACACCACTCTGGTAAGGACGGAGATGAGGGCAGCTGCTCTCATAGCAAGGACACAGAGGAAGCCGCTCCACGCGATCGGCTCCGTCACGATGGCAAGCGCTACATCACAGAGGGAGAAGTGAAGTACGTAAGATATCAGCGACCTCTCTCTGATCACCTCCTCAACAAGTACGTGGGTCAATACGACCAACGCCGGCGATACGACGACGATGATGAAAGAGATCGTCTGGCTAGGGACGCCAGGAGACACCGTCGGCATGATCACGACGAGGAGCGATATGAGCGCCACGCCAAGGAAAAGTCGAGGGAGCAAGACGACGTGGATAGGCACGGGACTGCCCCTTATTCGGACACTGCTGGGATTCGGGGAATGAGCCGATTGCCTACAATCGGCAGCGCCCGAGAATGTAAACAAAAGAAGAAGGATGCGGCTAACGTGTCCGTGTTCAAACGTCTAGGGCCTCTCCCGCCTCGGAACAAGCATGCTGAGTCCGCTCGGGTAGAAGATCTCGAGGAACTAGAGGACGATGATGAAGAAGAAGACAAGTATCATCGGCCAAGGTGGTGCCCTGATGGGCTCAGCCGTTCCCAAAAACGGAGGGTTCAGCGTCTACGTGGGTTGGAGGAAGCTGAAAGGTTATACCTGCACACGTTGAGGAAGGCGCGGCCTGATCGGCCGCTAAAATTCAGCGAACCCTGGACGAAGAAGGTCGGCCACAAAGGAAAGAGTGGCGCCCCGGACAAAAGAAAGCCGATGATGAGACATCGGCTGGCACAAACATGGTCTTCATCCTTCCAACGGAGTTTAGTGCTCCAGGATTAGACGAAGCACCTGTGGCACAACTTGACTGCGGCCCACGACCGGTCATCTTTGAGAAGCCACGAGAAAGCATCGACGTGACAAAGGATGGGGTTAGGCTGGTTTTATCCACCGGTCTGACCGTGTAACAAGAGCAACATCTATGGACAAACGTGGCGATGCCGATCCATGTGATCGACCCCAAGGATCTATGGAGGAACATTGGAAAACCTTCATTGAGCAATTCGACATGGAGGCCGATTCCAGCAATCGGCCAAAATTATCCTCACCATTCATTCACGCTCGGGTTCAACGTCGATCTAATGGGCAATGGGTTTGCGTCGGCTGATGCACTTGGAAGAAATCCACATTGTTCCTAACGAGCCGACGTTCACATCGTAGTGCCTTGGCTAACCATAGAGCCGATATCAGCAGTTACCTGGCAGAATCGGCTCGGGGGGCACCTAATCAGATAAACATGTGCGATACATGTGCAGTGAAACATTGGGGGCCGGCCGATAGAAAAATCGGCCCGTAAAAAAAAATTCGCATGATATGCAAGGAACAAAGCCGATGCATAGCCATCGACTCTAGCACAATGACACAGGAGCTACCCGCTGCGTGTTCAGGGCACAAGGCAATGCTGTCAGAGGAGTTCTACTTCTGAGCCGTTGTGTGATCATCTGCAATATCGACTTTCAACGGAGGAGGGTGATCGGCTCTGGCTGGCTCTGCATGGTAGTTCTCTCAGACATGATCGAGCCCGAGGTCCATTTGTCCGAATTGCGTGTCCTCGTCTCTGTTTCGCCTTGAGCGAGACTCGGGGGCAGCTGGCCTGGTGGATGCTCTGTTTTTGAAAGCCGATTGGGTGGCCATCGGCTAGTCCCGCGTCGCGATTTTCGTCAAGGGTGGTGATCCAGCAGAACTCAAACTCATTGATCGAAAAGATGAAGGATAGATCATGAGGGCTTGATGCGCTGACATCGGCTTATTGAGCTTTAACCAAGTTCGCGATCACCCCGTGGTCGAAGAGATGAAGGACGGATTATGAGAGACCGATGCGTTGCCATCGGCTCACTGAGCATTGGCTAAGTGATGATCGGCAGAATCAGCATGAAGGAAATCGGCAAAATCAAATTGGGAGAAATTCTTCATTGATAAACAAGATTTCTTAGAAAGAAAGTGCCGATTGCTCAAGGAAGGAAGAATAAAAGAAGGGTCTGTTGACCAATCTGCTACTACTAGGCCTACACTAATAGATCCTATCTACGGGCCGTCACTGCCCTCGTCGTCGTCCTCGGAGCTCTCATCGGCACTACTGACGGTGGGCTCCTCGTCGCTGCTCCCGTAGCCCTCTACGGGAGCTTCATCCTCCTCGTCATCATCGCTGTCGTCGTCGTCCCACCACATGCGGAGGCGTTTCGCTGGCGGGTAGCCCTCGAGGGAGTCATCGTCGTCTTCCTCCTCCTCTTCTTCAGAAGAGGGGCAGCCGTCCCAGGGGAACAAGTCATCCTCGCTTTCCGATTCCAGTTCCCCATCGGCGAGGAACTGGAGATCTTCATCCCCGCTGGTCAAGGACTTGTCGTCCTCGGACCAGACGGAGGAGGCGTGGTCCTCCTGGTCCCATTCTTGTGGTGCGCGTATGTCCTCCGGCGTCTCACGGGAGGAGGAAGACCGATAGGAAAGACCGGAAGAGGAAGAGGAGGAAGAAGACATGGTGGCGCAGGAGGGTTTTTTGGGTGCTAATGCGAAGGGGATGAAGAAGCGAACTGTTTAGAACGGTTAAATAAAAGGGGATATGATGGAGATTCAATGCCACAACAGTTTCCGAGGAAGAGGTGCCCAACAGGAGAGAAAAAAAAAATTCAGGCCACGCGGAGAAGTGAAAGAGGCAAGGCATCGTGATGAAGGATACTGCGGCAGTTCTGCTCTGCCACGACATGACCCGACGAAGGAAAAGCGTAATGATTTTGGAAATGTCATTTCCAAAACCAGGGGGGCATGTGTTATCACCAGAATTTGACCGGATCAGAGGTGGGCCGCGATTGAAGATGGGCTTGAAGAATATACATAGAAGAAATACATGAATCGGCCTTGTGTACCAAGTTTGGGCTAGATTGCCCGTGTATCTGTACCATAGTAGATCGCATCTTAATTTAGAAGTTAGAGTTTAACCCGTGCACGGTTAGGTGCACGCCTGAATTAGAAAGTCCCCCGGACTATAAATATGTATCTAGGGTTTATGAAATAAACAACAATCAACGTTCAACACAAACCAATCTCGGCGCATCGCCAACTCCCCCGTCTCGAGGGTTTATTCCGGGTAAGCACCATGCTGCCTAGATCGCATCTTCGATCTAGGCAGCACACGTTTATTCGTCGTTCATGCGTTGCTCGTACTGAAGCCTTTTTGATGGCGAGCAACGTAGTTATCATAGGTGTTTTAGGGTTAGCATTGTTCATCGTATCATATGCTATCGTCGTGCAACCCTTAGGCATCTAGCCGCCCTTACGCCTATCACGGGTGTAAGGGCGGCACCCGCTTGATCATCGTTTAGTAGATCCGATCCGTTATGATTGCTCCTTGTTCTTCAAGGATTAGTTTAATATCTGCATTGTTAGGCCTTACAAACGGGTCGAAGGATCCAGTGGCGCGTAGGGCGTAGTTTGCTAGCCCTAGACAGGATTTTCCGAGGATCAACTTCGTGTTGGTTTTTAGGTCTTGTCTAGGGTCGGTTTACGATCACCGTGCGTGGCCGCCAGGCTCGATCACGAGTAAGATGTTCCGATTATGCGGTGAAAACCCCAGATCGTAGTAGGTCGCTTTAGCTTTATCTTGATCAAGCAGGACCACCATCTGATCGTACACCTCGTACGTATCATGGGTGGATCGGCTCTTTGAGCCGATTTACAGGACAACCTGAGAGCCGATCGAGGCTCGTATTTAACGTTTACGTGTATGCCATGCAGGAAACTAAGCGAGGCATCATCCAACACCTTCTCGACCAGGTATAGGTCAGGTGGCACGCCCTTGCATCAGCATCGGACGTGCGTGCAGAAGGCTTTGCGGGCCGTCGCTCGGAGGGACCAGGGCCAGCCGCAGTCCTGGGAGATTCCCGGCTCTACGGTGTTGCCCGTCGCTGCCCGCCGGTGGGTTTCTGACCGCAACACCCCCATACACCATGATGGGAAACCTCCATTGATGCACATCTTCACATGTCCATTATCACCAAATGGACGTCAAACTTTAAGCATATGATACTCTTGAGATGCTCAACTTGAACTTGCCCAACTCAACCTTGATGACGATCATCACTTGATGTCATCCTCTCATGGACTATGTGAGATTTCACTTTTGATGCATGCCCATGGAAAGATACCTAACCCATATAGACAACACAAGGGCACATATATGATGGGTTAGTTCATAAAGCATAATTGACAAGGCTTACCATACCACATGACTTCACGTGGCACGTTCTTCATGCTTCATGTGTTGATCAAACTTGAATCTATTTTCCACTCTTTGTATTTGTCAACTTTGTATCTTCTCATGCTCTATCATACTATCTTGAGGTGTATATAGAATTTTTCATTTGTTGCATGCTCTAAATCTTAGTCAACCATAGCTCAACTTATGAGACTATCATGACATCGACTTAGAGCCATAACTTGAATTCTTCACTTGGAATCAAGCACTCAAGATTTTGATCATTCATTGCTTATCACATAAGCTAGAGCATGACTAATATTGAGTTTCACATAAGAACTCCATCTTTATTTCTTCTTCTTGATCGTATCACATATATATCTTCAAATCGATGATCTTGATGCCAGTACACAAGATATATGTTTATCTTCATGGCATCCATACTTGAATCCAACACATGGAATACAAGTAGTACCTATGGAATATTCATTCATATAAACTCAATGAAAACATTAGTCCATAGGGGTTATCACTAATTACCAAAACTACACATAGGGGCAATATACCCTTACAAGTGTGTCTCGCAAAACAAGGTAAGACCCTAAAAAACCAAACATACCCTTAGGCTTGTTTGATTCAAAAGATTTTTAAATGAATTTTGTAGGATTCTTACTCATATGAATTTTTTCCTATTGAGATCATTTGATTCACGGGATTGAACCCTCCAAAATTCTTATGTAATCCTTTCATACACTACAATCTCGTAGGATTTCTAACAAGAGTTTAGATCTCCTAAAAAAAATCTATGTTTTATGACAACAAGCACATGCAGTCAATCTTGACTGAAATTTATGTAGTTTTCTCTTATGGTGCGATCAAACGATTCTTGCAACTGATTCCTGCATTCTTTTATTTTTCTAGAATTTCATATGGCATGGCATACTATTCCTTCGTTTTTCCTATTCATATGCTTCAAAATCCTTTAAATCAAATGGGCGTTTAACTTTTTGGTAGACGTTCAAACGTTGATTAGGTACCTTGAAAGGTGGGTTGGATACTAAATTTTGCTTGGCGTTTAACCCAATGATGTAACATAATTTAGGTACTACCATGACTGCACCACTATCCATCGATCGCTTTCTCCCATCCGGATTCGCACGACTTGAGAATTCCGATCTATTTTGATTGGCTCTAATTAATCTGGTCAACGATAGACAGCCTCATCACATCCCATGTCTTATTATTAATTAGTTGTACTCAGTACTAATCAGTAGTGCTGGTACACATTGGACGCATGACCGGGGCCATGACAGAAGACGAAGATGTACTCTTCTGAGATGAATTCCGCGGCCTGGCGATAGAATCGTAAATGTAACCGGGTATCTTAAAAGTGAAGCATAACCGAGCCGAGATTTTTTTTGGCTCCAAGCTCCTGTGCTCCTTGCAAATTAAAAAGTTAGAAAATCTATTATGTTTTTAAAAAATTGTGGAAGCTAATAATGTACATAAACATGCAAAACCACAATTCATGTTTTATGTTTTGAGCAACAAGAAAATGAAAAAGTTATGGATATGAGTATAGTGATTTCAAATATCTAAAAAAATCACGCGGTTATTTTTATGTGGCTCAGAATACAAACATTATAAATTCAGATTTTACATGTTTGCGGGATACATCATTAGCACTTTTAGGTTTCAGTTTCACGATTTTTTAAAATTTGTGAATAAATTTTGTATTTTTAATATGTAGGTAGCACATTAAATGGAGTTTCCGAATACAACCTCGACTTGACCATAATGATACTCCAGTTGTACTCATAATGAGAAGTGGATCCTTGACGTAGTTGAACCTGACTTTAAGCCCCTCACATATAATCCCCATAAGTTAATACCGTCAATGTTCGAGCAATTATTAGGTCTGAAGATTATTTTTTACAAGAGTGGGTTGTTTTGTTTCGGTGAGGCTCAAGCCAATTTTGACCGGTATGCTGAGTTATTTGGCTGCGGGGAAGGCCAGTTTTCTATTAGATATTTAGCTATTTCAATTTATTATCGAAGACTTACAAATGCCAATGGCAAATGGTGGAGGAATGACATCAACTCAGATTAAGTAGTTGGAAGGGCAAACATTGCTATCCCTGGTGGAAGATTGGTTCTCATTAATTCAATACTAAGCAATATGGTGATGTATATGATATCCTTCTTCCAATTTCCTAAAGGTGTCTTGAAAAGATTAGTTATTGCCTATCAAGATTCTTCTGGCAAGAAGATGGTGAGAAGCGTAAATATCGTCTCGCTAAATGGATAACCCTCGAGTCGCCCTTTGTGGGGAAAAGAAGCTTGCTACAGCACACTTGGAGTCCCAACGAGTTGGTACACATGGAGTTGTTGCCATTGGTACTCCCCAAACTAAAAATCATAACTATATGCAATATGATAAAATAAAAAGCATAAAATACTAGGTGGAACTCCCCCAAGCTTTAGTTGTTGGTGCCGGGTCTTGTTCCTTTGCATCCTTCTACTCATAATGAGCTTCCCACTCCTCGAGCTTTCAAGGATAGGGACTCCCATTGTAGAAGGACAGAGGCGGACCACTGTAGTTGGTGGAAGCAGCTTCGGCGATCTTCTTGAAAAGGTCTTCATACGCACAATTATGGTTCTCCACATCCCACATGAGGACCTGGAACTTGTCCAGCTGCGAGACGGTATGTACATACTTCTCCTCCAGATCCTTGATCCTTGCCTCATAGGACTCAATATTTTTCTCCAGCTCGAGATTCATGAAATGGTGAGCATCAAGAATGCTCTCAACCATAGTACCATACCTGAAAGTAGTGTCCTCCAAAGTCTGCAGCCTCTCCTCCATTGTGCCTTGAATCTTCGGTGCCTTCACCTCCTCCAAGAGGAGAACTCCTTCCTTGGAGTTCAAGGTCTTCAACGGAGCCACCATAGAGTCGAGGTAGTAGCTCACCACGGCTTTCTTATCGAAGCAGCTTCCTCCTGGATTGGATCTAGGGCTTCCCATGGCTAGAGCTGAAAGGGGCAGGAAAGAAAAAATAATATTTGCCTCAAATAGACTCGGTGCGAGATTAGATATACGAAAAGGAGTATATATTGACAATTTTTAGGGTAAGACGAAGAGTTGGAGTCGAAATGGAGTCCGGAAGGCGGAAAGAGGGGGTGGTGCGACCTACAGGTGGGACCGCGCCACCTATCCTCTTTTCCTCTTTGGGACTCTGTTTTGTCCAAATCTTTTTTCATGCATCTAATATTCACAAAATAATGAATTTCCCTGAATAGCATGACATTTAGAGATGGTTACGTACCTCAAAGTTACCTTTTATTGATTTCGGATTTTGACAGGGGATATTTCTTTGCTATGTAGACCACCGGGCTTTGGAGATGCATCACATCTATCTTTCCAATAAATTATTGGCCTGAAATATAGTGTTTAAGATGTTATCCATTAAGTACATGAGGCTTACCCTTCATAGCTCCATGGAGACGGATGGCTCCGGAGCGGTATATTTCTTGTATTGTATCACTAGTGGACCTTGTCATTCTGATGCCAACTTCCTTGCATAAAACTTGAAATGAGAGTTGAACAATAATACTTGATCACCTACTTTTACTATATTTTATTTAAATAATCTAACACTTCCATAAGCTTCATTCCTCCATTCATCTAAGAAGTTTATGTCAAGAATTCTTGTCGCACCAACAATTTTAAAATGAAAGTTAAGTTGTTTAACAACCCATCTAGATTTATGTTCTAGTTCTACTGGAAGATGACAAGCCTTACCATAAAATATCTTATAAGGAGGCATACACATATGATTTTTAAAAGCAGTTCTATAGGCCCATATGCATCATTAATTTTAAGTGGCCAATTAGACCTTGCTCTATTAACTGTCTTTTCCAATACGAATTTAATTTCCCTATTACTTAATTTAACTTGCCCACTAGTTTGATGGTGATATGGGGATGCTACTCTATGATTAACACCATACTTTGCTACTAAAAACTCCATGTAAGAAATGAGAACCACCATTAGTAATTAAAAATCTAGGAACTCCAAACCTAAGAAATATTATGTCTTGGAGCATCTTCATTGTTGTAGCATGATCTGCATTTTTGGTTGAAATTGCTTCCACCCACTTTGTAACATAGTCCACTGCAACCAAAATATGTGTATGTTTTGTTTTTTATGGCGGGAAAGGTCCCATAAAGTCAACCCCCCACACATCAAATGGTTCAAGTGCTAGTGAATAGTTCATAGTAATTTCATTTCTTCTACCAATATTACCCACTCTTTGGCATTTATCACAAGATTTAACATATTCAACAAAATCTTTAAATAAATTATGCCAATAAAAACCGAACTGTAATACCTTTGCAGCGGTGCGGGGTGCCCAGTGTGATGTCCTCCATAGGAACTATCATGCCAATCTCTTATGATACTCTACTTCTCAAATTTGGGTACACAACTCTGATGATACCATCTACACTTTTCTTATAAATAAATGAATCATCCCAAAAGTAATATCTAAGATCATAAAATAATTTTTTTCTTTGTGGGGACTTAAAATGAGGCGGAAATACTTTTTCAACTATAAAGTTTGCATAATCAGTAAACCAAGGGGAGGCTTTAGCACTAGACACATTTATATTAGCAAGTTGTTCATTAGCAAAACTATCAATAATAGGAATAGGGTCTTGTAGAATGTTTTCCATCCTAGATAAGTGATCTGATATAATGTTGTCCTCATCTTTCCTATCAACAATGTGTAAGTCGAATTCTTGAAGTAGTAAAATCCATCTTATTAATCTAGGCTTAGAATTTTTCTTATTCATTAAATATTTCATAGATGAATGATCTGAGTGAACTATGACTTTAGAATCAACAATGTAAGGTCTAAATCTTTCATAAGAAAATATCACAGATGAAAATTATTTTTCAGTAGTAGCATAATTTCTTTGAGCACCATCAAGTGTTTTACTAGCGTAGTAAATTACATTTAACTTCATATCAACTCGTTGGCCTAAAACAGCTCCAACTGCATAATCACTAGCATCACACATAATTTTAAAAGGTAAATTTCAATTAGAAGGTTGAATTATAGGAGCACTTATTAAAGCATATTTTTGAAAACATTAAAAGACTCTACACAATCATCATTAAACGAGAATAAAACATCCTTTTGCAGAAGATTAGTTAGAGGCTTTGGATATTTTAGAGAAGTCTTTGATAAACCTTCTATAAAAACTTGCATGTCTAAGAAAACTTCTTATACCTTCACTATCTTTCGGATATGGTAGCTTCTCAATAGCTTCTATTTTAGCGCGGTCCACTTCAATTCCTCTTCCTGAAATGCGGTGTCCAAGAACAACTCCTTTTGTAACCATGAAGTTGCACTTCTCCCAGTTTAACACTAAATGTTGGTCCTCACATCACTGCAAAACTTTATTAAGATTGAACAAGCAATTATCGAAAGAGGTACCGTAAACAGAAAAATCATCCATGAATAGTTCCATAATTTTATCAATATAATCAACAAATATAGCATTCATGCATCTTTGAAAAGTAGCAGCATTGCACAAACTGAAGGGCATTCTCCTATAAGCAACAGTACCAAAGGGGCAAGTGAAAGTTGTCTTCTCTTGGTCATCCTTGTGCACCAGTATTTGAGAATGCCCTTCACCGTGCCCGCGAGGAATACAACGAGGAGCAGTGGCGCTGCGACATCCACATATCCATCCATTGGGCACCAATAGAGGAGGCAAGCCACCACTTCTTCGCGGAGGAGCGGTAGCGGTCCCTCGAGGACGCGGTGTAACGTCGAGCTCTTTTCGAGGGCTCCGGAGGAAGCAGCAGGGCTTGGTGCTGGCGGCGGAGAAGTGGAGGGGGGAGGGAGGCGACGAGGAGGCGGGGCCATCGAGCGCCCCGTAGGACAGCGAGTAGGCTAGGGTAGATCAACTAGCACTTTTCGTTCAAAAATGGTAAAATATAATCAAATTTAAATAAAAACTTTTATTTTCGTACTATTTAAATGTTTTGAGACCTCGTTTGGGGGACATGGCTGGAAACGGACATCTCCCAAAAATAGCAGCACCTTGCGGCGTTCACCAAAATGAATTTTGGTTTGTGACGTATTGAATTTCCTTCATTGAAGATTTTAAATCCCTAAGATGGAAGAAAGTTGGCAATGGTTTCTAGTTATTCTATCATAAGATTGCTGGCAGTAGAATACAGTCCGAACAACTTTCACCCCACATGCACTCATTTGCAAAGGACAAATAATTCACTGTTAAAAAGGCTAGGATCTTTAGTGATAATGATATCATCAACCATTGCATCTAAAACAATGCAATGCTCTTTAGTTAATGTGTACATTAGATACTAAGGACATAATGACCAGGAGAAACTTTTCACACGCAATGTCGGGTGACTCTAACCAGAATCATTGGTGGAAATTTAACCATGAATGGATCTGGATCTTAAAAACAGAGGACTCTGCAATACTTTATTGTTCATATTATTCATGAAAGCTCTACCATATGGAACCACATAAAATCATGTTTGACAATGTTGACAAAGACAACAAAAAATGCATGTATGGATATGTTTAAAAGACACCTCATCGTCACACATAGGGGCTAACCTAGGCTTATGAAAGGGTTGCAAGACTTGCTGGACCTCTTTTTGGTTTACCTTTTCGTCTCTTCTTTTGTACTTGTCTCAAATGGCGCATTAAAGGCCTCCCCTACTATTTATTCTAAAAATAGTTTTTAGAGTAATATACATTATTACAAGAATCCAAGTTATTTCGCTATTACAATGGAGTTTGGTTCAGGGTATATTGAACTTATCAGAGCAATATACAACATAACAAGAAGATTGCTTTACAGTGATAAACGGAAAATAAATAATGAATGGTCGGCGCGGCAAAGCGCGCAAGGTCCTACTAGTATACATCAAAGGTGACTCAGTTTGGAGCACATGAATTATCAGTTATTTTTTACCAACATTTGAGTTGGACAAGACCTGGCTGCCAACCCTGCGCATACTTTTTGATCTGAGGGGCTGAAGCCGCTTACTACTTGAGCTTGCGTTGGGTCCCTCCAGTCGTTTCCGGTACTCTTTCTCAAGCTCCTCGAGATGACTCAACACCTAAAAGTAAGATACTGGTTGTCAGTATCAATCTTGTATTCAGTCTTCCGATCATCACAAAATGTACAAGCGTATTACTCTTTGTAACATATCCACATGTGATACACCAACCACTGACCACCGAATAGTAAAATACTAAGGAGTTCTAAGAAACAAAGATAGTCATATAAAGGAGGCAATTTTTTCTACCAAACAAGCGAAAAGGTAGTACGTCGATAAACAGTACTAAAACCATAATAAGATAAACAAGAGAAAACATATAACTCACAAGCCAGTAACATTGCCATAATAAGATAAACAAGATAAAATATATACTCCAACTCACAAGACAGTAATATTGCCATAATAGGATAAACAAGAGAAAAACATGTAACTCACAAAACAACAGACGTACTAATATAGTAAATAGTAGGAGTATCTCATCTGCTTCAAGAAACAGTTCCTCACCTTAAATGAGAAGGCAAGTGGCAATAGTTTATCTGGATCAGTTGCCTCCTCCGGAAAATTTCTCAAGGAATGCAAAAGTTCCTCAAAAGGCAATTTGACCTGACAGCAAGGTAACTTTAGCAATTCTTTAAAATCTCTTTCACGGGAAAGCAATACAAGCACCAAGAAGCTGACCAGGTCATCATGGCAGAATCTCAGTAGAGCCAGTCCAACTTGGAACATTTAGGACGACTCAATGAGCAAAAGCAAGTAAACCAGAAACAATCAGGTAGTGTTTTAATAAATGCATCTAGAAGATAGGAATATTTATAACCTTACAAAGATATAGTCCTATGGAAGGACTACAAACATTCGCGTCAAACTTTTGATTTTAAATATAAAAGAGTATGAAATAAATGGAAACAAAAGCTCCTGTGTCTTATTAGAAATACATTTGAGTAGGACCCCATTGATAAGTGTTAGCTACATTCAATTTTTTGTAACGCATAAATAAAACTACATTACATGTTCTCCAGAGCGCTTCTCTACAAGGGAACTTCACAATTATTAGAGGTGGTAACTAACTGATCACAAAACGATTCTATCTTGCTCCTATATTGACACTGCAGTTCATCTGAAAATTAAATTTTAAGGTGCATTCAGTCATCCTAAGGAACCGAAGCACGAAATAACTCCACAACTGATACTATTTACCTAACATCCACATCAGACGCCACAGTTAGTGCGTGTTAGAATATGCGATACTAGAACAACTAATGGTTATACAGGTCCAAGGGGAAACGAGGGGAGATTATATACATCTGTATAAAATTTCTTCTAAAAAAAGCTCTAAAGGAGAATGTTAATGTAAAACTTGTAACCATACCATATATGAAGCGAACATGCTTGCAAAATCAGTAAAGCACATCTCACAACTCATAAGCTGGGATAAACACCAGACAGGAAACAAGTATGAAGGGCAAAGATTCTTACCTCGTAAAGGAAGACATCCCAAACTCTAAGAGTTATATGAAATGGAAAGGAATATGAGAAAACCGTGATAAACCATTGACTTGCATACATGCTCGGATTTATCATTTCTTCAATAAAATGTTCTCCCAACTTTGGCATGTGCTCTCTAACTAATCTCTCAAATTGAAACAAATATTGTTGCACGAGCGGCAAACCAGGCTGTTCAGCAAGTACAAACATTAACGTTTGTTAAATAGTACTCAGAATATACAGATTCTTTCCAGAAAATGTTCCATAATTTTGCATATGACTAGTTACTCAAAAGAAAGAAAAATATTTCTGAACAAGTTGCGAAACATCTGCCCAGGAGAAAAAGGAAGTAATTTTGGTTCAATATTTAAGTATATCCAAATGAGAGGAAAAAACTATAGTATAAGATAACATAAACATATCAGAACAAAAAAAAACTCCCATTCACGACTCTGAAGTAAAGTCATATGAGTTGGCTGCCACAGGCAACAAAAATCATCAAAGAAGTTTGTTCACCTGATACAAGCCTTCCATTGGTGCATGGACAGCTCCTTTTAGCAAAGCTACAATTAACCAAAATGCATCCTCCTCGCTCATATAAAGAAGCAGCAACCCTGCTATAAATCCCATTCCCTGCATCATGATCGCGCAAAAGTAACAGCATGTTAATCCAGAGAATATGTTCATCCCTAGGTAATATGCTGGCGGGGTGTGAACACAAACCTGCACATATCCAACGTCCCTATCATAAACAGAGTACGCTTTTAAAACGTTATACAGAGATCTTTGACCTGGGCCATGTCTCTGTTGGAAGAAAACATGAGATGGAAATGTACGCGATATGTCACGAATAATGTCCAATTCTGATGTTGATGTCTCGTATATGACCAGAGTCTGTTCAAAGAAAACATAGTTACATAAAAAAATCCCACTCAAGTCTGGAATAAGTACAATAGAGGCACCTGCACAGAGTGCAGCTAAATATGAGCTTGAATAAATATGATCAGCAGTAAGTAAAATCCTTATAAATAACCTGCAGAATTTAGCTATCTTATTCTCCTAACAGCACATGTAGATCGAAAGAGATAAAATGTATAAGATACACCAAAGGAATTTTGTGATGTACCCCTTCAGATCTACTAGCTCGTTGTAAATAAATTACTTGATAGAAAGCCTGCAGTTAAACTTTAACCTAGTAGTTACTAATGAAGTATATTAAAAATGATAAAGAGGTATGATCAATTCATCTAAGTGGTATATGATATGAGGAGTGGGAGTGAATACTAGGAGATATAGATCATTTTTACATAATTAGTTTACACTGGTAAGGTTAAAGTAGTACTATTAGATTCGTCATGAAAAATACTATGCATACAAAAAATAATGGTTCAAAGATACATGTTGTGGACTTCTAAAATGACATCCAGTTATGAACCGATGGACTATTTTAAGAAGAATTAAAAAGAATCTTATCAGTTACCACTATAAGAAGCAGCAATACCAACATTAGCGCCAAATGATTCAACCAGAAGGATGATTATGAGTACCTCATAAACACCAGGATTCATTAGCAGGAGGTCCCTGCTTCCTGAAATCAACTGCCAAACAAGTCCTCTAAGACAATCAGGAATTCCTTTCCTTATTCTTCTTTTGACCACATGAGGATTCCTCCTACAATAATGCTTCCATTCGCTACCACCAGTGCCTATCATCTTCCTCCACTTTCTTATCTTCCTTTCCTCTCTACAATATCAAAAAGAATTGCCCGTGAGTCAGATTGCTTAGAGAAAAGAAAAGTTTACAGCTAATTTAGATAAGCCTGATGCATGCAGCAACATGGTACCAGAGTACATAAGCCAGATAGTAAGTACGAGGTATACTTTATCATACAAGGAGTCAAATATATGACAACCGTTCTCACAAAATTTGCTAAGAAGGTCCATGCATAATAAGCATATAAATGTATAAACTACAGAAACAGATATGGCTATGTCGCAAGAAACATAGAATCAAACGTCACTCGGTTGGCTAGTGGCATAAGAGTGCACACCCAGTCCAGCGTTTTAGACCTGGCCTCCCCTGTAGATCTATTTTTTTAATGCCACGCCACATAGAAACGAACTAACATATTCATAGAAAGAGACAAGGTAACTTATAAAGAAGATTTACTGACTCAACTAATCAAACATATGAGGACTAACAAGTAACAAGAGACCCCTGGTCATACCTTCCGCGTTCATGTGTGGATCTGCTTTTCAGAACGCCCTCCTGAGAGTTATTTTGTTCAGTCTTTATAAATCCAAATATGTCCACGGACCGAGAAGAATCTGGTCCAGGTTCTATGTCATTGACTTCATTCTTCTTATCCATTTCAGTGAGTACTTGATGATACCTTCACTATATAGCGAGAAAGATACCCCGTCATTTATTTTGAGGTAACTGCATATGAATTTGAGTAAACTTGTGTCTGCAAATAGTATGGACTATATAAAATCAAAGGGAACCAAATGATACAAAAGCACATCTGCAATAAAATGTAGCTAACAGACGTCATCAATTCAGATTACTACATTGTTTCTCACTGTCAACATTAATAATGAAGAAATATCAGATGTACAATGGATACACATGTCCTCCTTTGCAATGTTGGAACATATTAAAGGTTAATCTAAACAAGGGATGTACGAAGTTTATTGACTCATCCTACTAATCACTGCCTGACCAAAAAATCAAATACTCGTAGCAAATAATACTTTAACTATAATCAATATCATTCTACCAGGTATGCGTAGGGCATGGGGTCAGTTGAACCCTCAAAACCTTGAGAATAAATATGCTGACATAAGCAGGGAAACAGATGCAATGTTCATCATATGAATGGCTATGAAGTCAACTGAGACCGAACAAACAATTGAATACTTGAAGCAGCAAAATGTTGGGGAGGAACAACTCCACTGTGTTGCTACAACGTGGACATCACATTTAGTGAAGGAACCGCTTCAACGTGTTGCGCTAGATATCGCTCTAGGGGCAGGGCTGCCAAGAGTTCAATTCAAAACTCTCAACACACAAGATCTAGTCCAAGATCTAAGACAGAACACAAGGTTCTATTTATTTGATAGGTAGGGGTACATAGTCCAATTACATACGTAGAGGTTGGACCTCTTTATAGGCTGCATGAGCCTTCACTACTTAGCTCTACTTACAACTAGAGTGTTCTAGAGAACACTACATAAGCTAGGGAAAGAACTACAAATATTCTAGTTACAACTTATAATGAATACTCTGGAAACCACTACAACACATGTTACTAGAGGACCATATTACCTAGAATATAGTACAAGTGTGTAGAAGCTAGTACTAGGTATTAGTTCGGTTTTCTTTATTTTATTTTCTCTTTTGTACCTCATCATCCTCCCCTTGTTGTTTAGAACTCGACCTCGAGTTATCTTCATAGAGTGCTTGTTCTGGATGATAAAGAGCCAAGTCTGCCATATTAAATGTGTTGGGGATTCCCATCTCAGTTGGAAGATCTATCACATAAGCATTATCATTTATCTTCCTTAGAATAGAGAAGGGTCCATATTTCCGCCGTCTAAGTTTCCCTTTAATGTCTAAGGGCGGTCTTTCTTTCCGGAGGTATACCATCACCTTATCATCAACTTGGAATGATTTTAGCCTCCGTTTGTAGTCGCTTTTCTCCTTCGCCCTAGAGCTATTACGATTTGATTGGTTTGGTAGAATGATGATCTTCCGCTTGTTCCAAGTGAAAGAGTAAGAATTTTTCTTCCCTTTGTGTGTTGTATCCACATCAAATTGCCAAGGTCTCCCAAGAAGAACATGGCTGGCATCCATATCAACAACATCACATAACACATTTCAGCGATAGTACGTGGCAGGTTGCATTGTTTCGTGACCCTCATATCCACTCCTTTCTTGATCCATCCAATAGTGTAGGGGTTTGGATGATCATGTGTCTCAAGCTTTAAATGGTTCACCAAATTTTGAGAGATAAGATTTTCACAGTTGCAACTATCAATCACTAATTTGCATACCCTGCCATTCATCGAGCATCTGCTATCAAATATTTTCTTCCGTTGTGCATTGTCGGGTTGTGGTGTTGAGCACACGAGGAGCTGAATCATGCATATCACCTCTTCTCCCTCCTCTTCACAAACATCTTGTCCTTCTACATCTTCAGATTGATATTTTTCGTCGTCTTTGCCATTATGGATTGTTGTGTTGAAAAATTTCCTCAATGGGTAGTTGCTAGATACGTGTCCCTCTTCACCGCACTTGTAGCATTTCATCACTTGCTCTGCCCTACTCTTGCCTCCAGCTTGCTTTGGGACAGGTTGTTCCGCCGATAATGGAGTCTTACTTGCCCTTCTTGTCCACACCAACCTTTCAGCCTTTAAGGCTGGAGCTTGTGCTTGATCAATGGACCAAATTTGTTGCATCATCAAATGGTTCTGGATAGCATCATTGAGCACATTGACATACCTTGCAACTTGTTGATCTTCGGTTTCAGCAAGGTTGCACCTCACTTGTAGCCTTAGAAACTCTTCTGTATATTATCTGGAACGTATATTCTGAAACAGTCCTATTACCTTGGGCACAATTCTGAAACTGAATGAATAGGATCTGATCATAAAACCTCCCTTTCAAAAGGTTCTTCATTTGCCGCCAAGATCGCACACGAAGTTTTCCTCTTAGTCTGCAGTCTTCTTGAAGGCGATGCCACCATGCACCAGCTCCCCCTTTCAGCTTGTATGCAACCAAAGAAACTCTACGGTCTTCTGGAATATTCATTACCTCAAAGAAAGTCGCCACCTCATACAACCAATCAAGGCACCCCTCAATATCAACATTTCCGTTAAAAATGGGGATCTCAGCTCTCACCTTCTATGTATCCCTCGCATATGTAGAGTTGTGTACTCTCGGATATGTATAGAGATCAGGTTCTTCAAGGCCCTCATCATATTCAGGTTCTTCAAGGCCCTCATCATATTCGTCACCTTCATAAGCTTCAACATACATTGGCCTCCTTGAAGTACGCTGAACAACATGTGGATGAGGTGTTTTTGCTTCAAGATGACCCCCCATTCTTCGACGCCTATCATCTGCCTCCTTTGATGATTCTTCATTGGCAACGGGAGGAACACCCTTTCTTACCATCTCAACTAGCTGATCAAATCTGCGGTTAAGATCTTCACGGAGCGCATGGATTTGTTGATCTACAACATCCACTGTTTTCCCCAATTCCTCCATTGCTTGGTGCAACTCTCAATGAGGAAACCAACAGCTGGACCGGATTAGCAAAGCAATTGTTGAAGGAACCGCTTCAACGTGCTGCACTAGATATCGTTCTAGGGGCGTAAGCTAGATATCGCACTAGGGGCAGGGATGTAACGAGTTCAATTCAAAACTATCAACACACAAGATCTAGTCCAAGATCTAAGACAGAACACAATGTTCTATTTATTTGATTGATAGGTAGGGGTACATAGTCCAATTACATAGGCAGAGGTTACACCTCTATTTATAGGCTGCATAAGCCTTCACTACTTAGCTTTACTTACAACTATAGTGTTCTAGAGAACACTACATAAGCTAGGGAAAGAACTACAAATATTCTAGTTACAACTTATATTAGAATACTCAGGAAACCACTACAACACATATAACTACAGGACCATATTACCTAGAATATAGTAGAAGTTTGTAGAAGCTAGTACTAGATATTAGTTCGGTTTACTTTATTTTATTTTCTCTTTTGTCCCTCATCAATACTACTTGAAGAAAACTCGATCTCAAAAACAATGTTCCAAGAAGGCTAGGCAAACTCCCTACCTTCGGTGGAAGGATCGTGAGGGAGAGCCCTTATAGAAGACGGGCGGGGCAGGTGACAGAGCCTCTGAATCACACGGGGCACGTGAATTTGGAATATGAAAAGAAAAACAAACGCTCTACAGCTGCCAGCCTCCGCTCGTGTCTATTATTTCTTATCCGTCGACCGGAGCTGCCCGGCACGGTGAAACGAGGACCCCAAATAGAGAGGGAGGGAGGGAGGGTGGGCGGTTAGCGGCAGTGGTGGCGATGGGGGCAGGGGCTGTGGTTGCGGAGGAAGGGGTGGGCCGTGGTGGACGCCACGGGGCAGCTGTCGACGGGGGGTAAGTGGAGCTGGTTGCGAGGAAGCGGAAGCAAACTAGCGCATTATTCGCGTCATTGTTTTAAAAAGATCTGATCTGACGCGTCCGAGTACCAAACAACAGTTTTTTTTCTTGAGTGGACGACTTGACTATTTTGAAACATCTTGGAGGTATGACACTCGGAATAGTTTAGGTACATGTGATGCACTTCACTCGTTTACAAATTTGTAGAAGTTATATTTACAAGTATGATCCAGCATTCGAAGATAACCGAGCCATCATCCATGGATCCACCTTGAAAGAAGAGGGAAAGGCTTCTTTCTTTATAAGGGCTGGTCTGTGTGGCCTAATTAGGCTGAAACCTCAAAAAAAAACCGTAGTCTGGTACTTGGACGCATAAGATCAGATCTTCTTAAAACAATGATGTGAATAATGTGCTAGTTTATGTTGTCTTCCTCGCAACCAGCTCCACCTAATAACACCCCCCCCACACCCCCGGCCCGCCCGCCCCTCGACAGCTGCCCCCGTGGCATCCAGTACGGCCCACCCCTCCTCCGCAACCACAGCATGTGCCACCATCGCCACCGTAGCCGCTAACCGGCCACCCTCCCTGCCTCTGTATTCGGGGTCCCCGTTTCACCCTTGCCCTAACCCCCCGCCGAGCAGCTCCGGTCGCCGGATAAGAAATACTCGACGCGGGCGGAGGCTGGCATTGGTATCAGTAGAGGGTTTGTTTTTCTTCTTCTGATTCCAGATTCACATGCCCCGTGTGATTCAGAGGCCCCGATCACCTCCCCCACCCGTGTCTCCTACAAGGGCTCTCACTCACGATCCTTCTACCAAAGGTAGGGAGTTTGCCTAGCCTGCTTGGAACGTTGTTTTTTAAATCAGATTTTCTTCTAGTAGTATTCCATTTATGAGCAGTTGCGTATTGGAATTGTACTAATATATTCCATTGTTTGTTCGGTCTTAGTTGACCCCATATCTATTTTTAAGATGTACATTGCATCTGGTTAACTGACAATGCTTATATCAGCATGTTTATTCTCAAGCTTTTGAGGGTTCAACTGACCCCATGCCCTACGCATACCTGGTAGAATGATATTGATTGTAGTTAAAGTATTATTTGCTACAAGTATTTGATTTTTTGTTCAGGCAGTAATTAGTAGGATGAGTCAATAAACTTCCTACATCCCTTGTTTAGCTTAATCTTTGATCTGTTGCAACATTGCAAAGGAGGACATGCGTATCCATCACAAGAGATAGAAAGAAACAAAGATAGAAAAAAAAAATGAGAGATGGGCTTAGTTGATAAAGAATGAAAAAAAGAATAAGTGACAGAAATAAAAAGTAGACAAGACTGACAAAAAATGAAGGAGGACAAGCGAATGAATGAAGAGACGAAGAAAGACTAAAAAAATACTAACACAATGCACGAACTAGTGATGAATTAAGGACTACTGAAAAGAGAGAAAGTCAGAAAGACACGATGAAGGACTGACTAACTGAACTAGTAATGAATGCTAACAGACTAAAGACAGATACATATCGAAAATAAGATAGTTAACTGAGACTCACTGAATTAATGGAGAATGAGGAAATGAAGGAAAACACTGAATGTGAAATGTATTCCTAGCAACACAAGTTGAATCACTGACATAATACAGAAAAATTATACACTAAAAAAGCATGAAGCTTTACTTGGTAGAATGATTTTGAAGTAACTGCAAGGGTAGAGAAGTTTTTAAGAGATTTTTCTCATTAACCTAGAGGGATGGTGGTTATCTCCGATTCAGGTCAGCATCCAAGCCGATGGTCTTTTTGTGGTCTTCTTTTCTATCTCCCATAGTCACATTCATGCTTTTTTCCCGCTCTCCTCTATTTCTTTTGTTGCAACAAGATGCTTTTTGCCCCAGGTGTTTCTTCCTGTCAGGAAGATCTTCACTTGCGACACAGGAGATGCGTGTGCCTATCTTAGCGTTTTTACCAACTGAGCCAGACAGAATTTGTGAGCCCACAGGCTCATCTGCCGAATCGCGTAAAAGCCCAGAGACTACGACAACAGGGGAGGCCGTTTTTTGTTGGATGGACTGAGCACTCGGTACAAATTAGCGTTATTGGATTTAGTGGGTACAGCTAAAGACAGATACATATCGAAAATAAGATAGTTAACTGAGACTGACTGAATTAATGGAGAATGAGGAAATGAAGGAAAACAGTGAATGGGGAATGTATTTCTAGCAACACAAGTTGATGCACAAAAATTATACACTAAAAAAGACAAATCAAAGCTCATGACATTAACTGAGAAATGAATAAAGGATGACAACAAAATTATACACTAAAGACTCAACAAAAAGGGTAAGTTACAGAAGGCTGAGAGAATTTGTCTGCAAAACAATGACGAAGAGGACATTAAATGAGAAATTATGACAGCTGAAAGAATGAAGAAAGAGACAAATGAATTAATAAAACAAACAAATGCAGAGATAGAAGGTAACAATGGCGACAGAAACAGAGAAAAGAAGTAGGAAAGACAAGTAAAATTGGGGCTAAAGAAAATCAATGATGCCATCACTAACTGAAACTTAAGACTAAAGACTAAGAATGACTACATCCACTCTAAGAATGACAAAACTGAAAACCAAAATATTAATTAACCATAAGAGACAATCATGCTTTGCGAATGAACACGCAAAAACCCTTCAGCTGTGGACCAGGATGCATGGGGTGCACCTGACGAGTGAGCCAGACAAGCTTGTCTGGCGGTGGACGACCAATGGCCAGTACTCCTCTAAGACCTGCTACTATGCCCTTTTCCAAGGGTCGTTAGTCTCGGGGTCTTGGAAGTTGAACTGGAGATCTTGGGTGCCGCCCGGGGTGAGGTTCTTCATCTGGCTAGCTTGCCAAGACAGATGTTGGACGGGTGAGAGACTCGCACGCTGCCAGTTGCCTCATCGGCCGCGATGCGTGTTCTGTGACCAGTCGAAGGAGACTATGTCACACATTCTTACAGGGTGCCCGTTTTCGCGGATTATCTGGCATGAGGTCCTATCTTGGATCCGATCTACTGCCAGACCTCCCGTTGTTGAAGGGGACTTCGCGGAGTGGTGGACGATGGTGGTGCGATCCAACCCACGTCATATGCGCAAAGGAACCTCGTCGTTGATTATGCTCATGGCATGGTGGGTATGGAAGCATAGGAACGCGATCGTCTTCAACAACGAGCTGCCTTCAGTGGTCTCCCTAGTCGACACGATCAAAGCCGAGGCAAGATCATGGGCGGACGCGGGAGCACGAGGGCTACGCCAACTTCTCCCTTAGACTAGGTTTCTTCGGTTGAGTTGTATGGCGTGGGTGTTGGTCCATTCTTCGGATTTGTAAATACAACTTCTTTTTTCTATCAATGCATCGAAACGCAAAGCTTTTTGCGTTTTCGCGAAAAAAAATGAACAGGCAAAAAACTACTAATAGCCATATAAAATTTCTTACTTCTAGAACATTTTTAGTTCACTAGATGTATATAGCTTTGTCATCATACTAATAGAAAAATATTACGTAGTATATTCAATTATAGCTGATGTACTGTATGGATACTTACGAACTAGGTTGTGGTTTGTTAATGGAAAAAACTATTGAGAATATGAAACTCCATACACTAGTGCAAAATCAGGCATAAATCTGGCTGACACTACATCAGCTAAAAGATGAACCGGATGATTTTCAGAAAACCTAGTCAACTCAACAAATGAATGATACTTTGATTTGGTTCTAAAAATAAAACTCAAAACCCGAAGATACTAGCTAAAAGGAAAAATGAAAATTACAAAGAGAAGGTGTATCTACAATTTTTATCATTTTTTCGTAGGATAAGCAAGCCTTATTTTCTTAGACATACCAACTGAGCGCTCAACTAAACTATAGATTAACTAATGTAGGGCCCAACTAAACTATAGATTAACTAATGTAGGGGCCAACTAAAGAAGTTGAAAATGAATTCATTATGGAAATGACGCATTTGAAAAATTAGCACTAAGCATCCAGGTAGATGGCTAAGTACCATCATTAAATCAACAAAGATCCTTTGGAGCAACCTTCTTGTTAAATAATTCACCAATCTGTCGCAGGGTCTTCTTTTTGGTCCGGTGAGTGGCACAAATAGGTTGAATTGTTCCTCAACAAAAATCATCTTCAACATAAATGAGAAGGTTGTCATTCATATCACTAAACCCAGCTAAGAAAGAGAATAATGAAATAATAACTTCGGCATACAAGAGCTGGACGATGGAAACTGAACGTCAAACTACAGCACGTATCATGCATGATGTGTAAAAAAACATGAAGCAACTCCTCATATATGAATGTACATCAAGTATTAGAAGCATCCATATGAACCAACACTTACTAAATCATGACAGGATAACATGGCAGAGGGGAATGTGTGCAGTACAAATATCAGAAAGCATTACAACTTTACAAGGAGGGAGCCGGAGTAGCACAGCACAATAAATCCCCGAACCAGATCCAGCAAGTGAGACCTAAGATTTACTCTACAGAAGAAGAAGAAAAGCAAATCAGACTAATGGGTGAGGAAGCTCACGTTGAGTCTTAGGAACGCGGCCCTGCTGTCGTCCTTGTTGCAGCCGGTGTCGCCTGGAGCTCTCCTGGCTGCTACGTGCTGGCGGAGAGGAGGGAGCGGATGGAGACGAGCAGGATACTGGGGCAAGACGCCTGGGTCTTGGTTCGCCGATGCATTCGTTCTCCGCCGGCGTCGCCTGGACCTCGCGCCCCTCACCGGAGAGGAACACGCAGAGGAAAAGCTTAAAAAAAAAACGACGCTGAAACGAAAAAACGTGTCCGGGTCCCACAAAAAAAAGACAGGCCCATATAAGATCGCTGCCGCATAAATCTTTAGAGAAAACAAGACCACAAAAGTGATTGTTGGTGAAATACAAAACAGCCAGCGTAAAATAGCAGAAATTTATATCTTACTATTTTATATTGGAGTTGATTGTAGATCGTATAACACGTTTGATGAAGAAATTAGGACGATCTGAGCCTTACAATCTACATCTGACGGTCATCTTAATTTTTTTACTTAGCTTAATTACTATTCCCTGCCACCGATAAGTGAAAGATACCGTCTGAGACCAGCCAAGGAAAATAGAACCGACGGCCCCGACCTTCTCCCATGGAACCCTAGCAAGCTAGCACAGGGTCTCGTAGCCGCCACCCCTGCCCCTCACGTCTCGCCCCTCGCCCAATCGTGCTCTCGCCGCCACTAACAGCCCAAGTTGGACCATCCTTCTACGAGAGCGCCTACAGCTTGACGCTTCCCAACCTCATCCCTTGACGCTGGCACTGCCCACCCTACAGTTTACTGTCGCCGCCATCCTAGAATCCACCAACGCCGATGTCACCTCTGAAATCCATGACGCTCCGCCATAGCCCTTGATCTGGATTGCGCCTACTCCCGTACCTCAGCTAGGTGTGGCCTGTCTCCATGGCAAAGCGCACAGACGAAGAGCGGAACGAGGATGGTGTACAACGGAGTGATGAGGTTTTCCCTTCTTCCTCAATACATCTACTGATGCGCCAATGTCTATCTCTTTGCTCAATTCATATGTTTACATTTTTCTCAATGGATCTAAAAATTAATGTAACATTGCTACTTTATTTCACATGCGATGTATAGTCAGCTTCTGAACCAAAAGCACTAAACACAGAAATTATCGGTGCGGAGAGGCATGCAACAAATATCTCTGAAGCACGCTCGTGTTATTCATGAGAGGAAGGTGAGCTCGAAATTTCAAATTCCTTATGGTTGATGCATCAAATGTGAAAACCCATTCACACTCAATAATTGAACTATTATGTTGCCTGCTTATGCTAACTGATTGGTAGTTCCACACGAACCTGGGGTGTCTTAGGAAGCGAAATGTGGCTAAGTTGCTGCAATTGTGGAGGTTCCTCATGCCAGGCTGAGTGATGACAAATGTGTGTGTCTGATGGAGGAAACATGACTGCACATTGCATTTCTTGTGTTGTTAACTGGCCATGGTGTTTGATGCCATAATGTTTATTTCTTTGAATATTTTTATATGTGCTTAGGATACTTCAATGGTGTGGTATAGTGTAGGGTTGAGCTCGCAGAGGAGGCCATACGATATTGGATCAGCCCCCTCTGAATCAAGAGAACCGTGACTTGCAGGAGCATGCGAGGCCGCCTATGCCACTGCCGTTCCCTGCCATTACCTGTGATGTTGCCACCTCCCGGTACGCCGCAGATCCCTACCACCTCCCGTGATGCCACAGATCCCTACGGTCGTAGCTCTAGATATAGCCTGCCACACATGTCACATATCCCTACCATCGTAGCTCTATATACAACCTTCCACACGACAACGTCCTTCACGTGAAAGCCATTGTTCCCTGTGAACATTGTCATCTTCAGTGCAACAGTTCCCTTTTTAGGTTTGCACATGCAGTTTTTGGTTTTCTTCGGTGCTTCGATATGGTTCAGATTTTACAAATCTTAGTTGTCATGTGTCCTGCAACATTTGTAATCCCAAGTGTGTATTTAAATTGCTTGAACCATGTAAGTAAGGCTAGACAATTACAAATCTTCTTGCATTTATTTTCACTTTATTCTCTAAAGATTGCTTTCAATTATATTGCCCCTTCTTAGTTTATAAAATCTCCTTTTATTATCACGCTTAGATACACACTTAAATTGCCTTGTTTTCCGCAGGTTTGGAGTTGGGGACGAGCGCCCCAACGGCTTTAGAGGGACGCATTATCATGGCATGGTGGCACCCTGACTTGACGCTGGCAGAGATGATAACGACGGAGAAAGATCAACCGGCGAGTATATGGCTAGATGTTGGAGAGGGAAAGATCAATTGGCGAGTATACGACTAAGTGTGTTAACCCATCTAAAGGGGGCAACAAGAAAAACGGGTTACCAATGTCGATTTAATGTTAGCTTCCAAAATCTTTTCATAGCTACAAGCTTACAAGTATTTATTTTCAGTGCTACCTGATTCAAGCTCATTGTCATACACCTTGGGTAGTCTAGAGAGTCCGACTAAGCTAATTGCACAACTTTGTGATCATATCTGGAGAGTCATGTATAATTTATTCTGGAAGCAATATGCAGTTCATCTGCAACATGTTTTAAGTATAAACGTGTTCTCCGATGGCCTAAGTCTATGTGCATGTTCATGTACATGATTGATTGTAAAAATATTACTTCAGTGAATATTTGGAAGTGCATAAGTGACTATGTTTTAGTGATTGAGATGTACACCAAGTTTTTTGTGTTGACTTGGATCAAAATATATTGAAAGTAAGCGATCTTCTTTCTTTACCTTTTGAGAGAATTGTTGCAGCGGAACAAGTGGACTAATGCTGAATTGAAATCAGCATATTTCTAATTTTCTACAACCAAAATAAGGATAAATCCTAGCATGTTTCTATGGTAGAAATCATACTTTTTTTTTTTGGAATGGTGGGCACGTATAATTTTACTTTATCTGTTGCACTTGATGGGCACTTTGCTATACACCTAATTTTTTTCCTTATATTGTGTTTGCATTTGCTAAAAAACAATTTTGAGCCGTAGCAACGCGCGGAACCTCCCACCATTCAACAGACTGAACAAAAAAAAACCACCCCAAGCTCTACTCCCGAATCTCCAGACCACTCGCCTTTGCTGATTCCAAGGCCAAGCTCGGCCGCGGCGACACCGTTCTGGTGGACATAGCAACTGAGCAGGTTGCATGCCATGGCAAAGCTGGCCGCCCTCTCCCCTTACCTCGCGTAAGCCGCTATCTCCACTTTCCTTTGGCTTGTAGGTGCACCAGTCTGACGATGACGAGCCAGGGAGCTAGGTACTGGAGGAGGTCTTTCAGCGATATGGCGACGGTAGGTCATCCGCGGGCGAGATGATAAGGTGTGGCGGCGGCGGTACCCTATGGGTCGGGGCGTTGTTGCCCTTTACTTTTGGTGGTTAAGAACCGGTATTTTCCACTCGTCGGTGGCAGATGCGCGTAATTATCAGTGAGACGATGTACACCATCGGCAAGGTACCGTGAGATATACATTGGACAACTTGGATGATCCGAATCTCCTTCACCAAACGCGTTGTACGGCGACTAACTTCAATATAGTACTGTAGATATACACCGGCCCCATTTACATGTCTTGCCGTTTACATACGTATACGGTGGTAGAGGATGAGTAGAGTATGGACTGCCGTTAGTACTATGACTGTACTTGGCTGACAAGGTGGGGGCAAAGACAGTAACAGCTGATCCATATGATTTTCCTTCTCACCTAATGATCCCAAGCCGCTCACTGACAAAGTGGTCCACTCTCCCTCGTCTGCCTTTCTCATTCTCATCCATCGTCTGTCTCGTCTGGGAAGAAAGAATCTTGAACTCGTTGGCTCACTCCTCGTCTTCCCAAATCTCCGCTCCCCAAGGTGAGATCCCATCATCTCATTCCCAAATCCTCCGCAAAACCCACCAAAATCTTCCACAATCCCTCCAATTTCCCACGGATTCGCCACCGAATGCCTTCAGTCCTAGCCCAAATCCCACACCCCCCACCAGTTCAAATCTGAGCCCCGCATTCCCCAGATTCCCACGCCAATCCGCCGCAATGGCGGCCGCGGTCTCCAAATCCGCCACCAAGGCCCACCCCCGCTCGCCCACCACCGCGCCTCCGACCCCAAACCCCGCCCCCACCTCCTCCTCCGCCGCCGCCGGCGCGGCGCCGTCCAAGAACGCGGCCATGGCGGAGCTCAAGTCGCGGGTCTTCTCCGCGCTCGCCAAGCTCGCCGACCGCGACACGCACCACATCGGCGTCGACGAGCTGGACCGCTTCATCCGCGCGCCGCCGTCCCCGGACGCCGTGCCCATGCTCCTCCACGCGCTGGCCTCCGACGCGCAGGGCCTCGCCTCGCCCGCGCGCCGCGAGTCCACGCGCCTCCTCGCCATGCTCTGCGCCGCGCACCCCGACGCCGCCGCGCCGCACCTGCACAAGGTCATGGCGCACATCGCGCGCCGGCTCAAGGACCCGGCCTCCGACTCCTCAGTGCGCGACGCCTGCCGCGACGCCGCGGGGCAGCTCGCCGCGGTCTACCTCCGCCCGCTGGCTGCCTCGGCCGCTGGCGATGCGGGGAATGGGACGGTCGCCCTCTTTGTGAAGCCGCTCTTCGAGGTCATGGGAGAGCAGAGCAAGACTGTGCAGAGCGGGGCTGCCGCCTGCTTGGCAAAGACGGTGGAGGGGGCAGGGCCGGGACCTGGGGTGTTGGGGATGTTTGGCAAGCTTGGCTCCAGGGTTTTCAAATTGGTCGCCAGCCAGGGTGTGCAGGCCAAAGGGGCACTGCTCAATGTCATTGGAAGCCTAGCTCAGGTATACGCTTATGGTCTCCCTATTTCTTTTGTCTTGCATGCTATATACCTGATGAATTGACATATAGGCGATCAAAATAAGGTTCAATATTTATTAATTTTAGGCCTTTTAATTGGTGTGGACTGCAATTTTGCAGCTTGTATGTTGAATTTAATATCTTAAAGAATCAAGATTAAAGTGTATCTTCATATGAAGTGTGTGAAGTTGGGATATTTAGCACTTCATGTCCTGCCAGAGGGTATATAAGACCGTGTTTACATTTTTAATACTGTTTGGCCCCATAAAGACATGAGCAATGCAAAATACATCGTTGATATGATTTATAAGGTTTAAATAGAAGCTTAGCTAACCTTCTTGATGCATCCAGTAACTCTTTCATTCTTTCCTTTTTTGCAAATGATTATGAGACATTTTTTTCTATTGCCTCCCGCAAAATGGTGTTTAAATTTTGGAGTTTCAGTTTTCTTTTTGATATATGGGATATACCTATGCATTCATTGCTGTACTAGCTGAGACTAAGAAGTAGAAGGATGCTCTTTTAGGACCTACTCCTATTGCTCACTAGCTGTTTGAGCCACATTATTTTATTGTGTTAGTACCATTTTACAAAGTTGGGAGTTAAAGCTCGAATATTTAAGAACTTTATACCTTTTGATAGATGACAACTGGAAGTTTAGATACTATATGTTGCATCATATCTGTGAGCATTAATTATTATTTTGGTTGATATTACTAGGCTCCAACGCGATAGATCTTATGGACCTAGCCAAGTGTTTGGCATATATTTTCTGGTTTCGTTCATAAGACACAATGCTGAACTGCTTTTTACGACTTTGCGGAGACCTGTGTTTTTGGTAAACAGTCACCCGGGCCTGGTCACTGCGACATTAGTTATAATTAGGAGCATCATATGGTCTTGTAACTTGCTTCCTATGCAATTGCTAATTTTTCTGCATATTTCGTAGATCACTGCAAGTCTGCAACGATAGAAACTATCGCTGGCCACTGGCATTCTTGTTTAGTTTTGATAATTGATTTCCTCCCTTTCAGGTTGGAGCTATCAGTCCCCAGAATATGCAACAGACACTGCAAAGTATCCGTGACTGTCTTGAGAACAGTGATTGGGCTACTAGAAAAGCAGCTGCTGACACATTGTGTGTCCTGGCTACCCATTCAGGCCACCTGATAGGTGATGGGGCCGCTCCAACCATAGCTGCTCTGGAGGCTTGCCGTTTTGATAAGGTAATAAATAAACTACCTCACTAAGATTTGGGATATGTTGCTGTTCCATGCGTTTTCAGATGCCCACTAGCTATACACACAATCCATTGATAACTTGTTCCTGTAAACAAAATTCCAGGTAAGGCCTGTCAGAGATAGCGTGACTGATGCAGTACAGTTGTGGAAGCAATTGACAGGTGAAGATACAAATGGTATCAACCTCTCTTTTGTTGAACAACCATATGTAATTATTAGGGTGTTACTATATCTGTATGTCATGCTTAATGTTAAGCAATTTGCATGCAGCAGATGGTAAAAATAAGGAACCAACTGGCAGTGAAGCGAAACTGGATTCGCCTAGCAACAATGAGAAAACAAAGGGCAGTAGCATAGCTGAAAAAGCAGCAGTTCTCTTGAAGAAAAGACCTACACTAAATGACAGGGAACTAAACCCTGAATTTTTTCAAAAGCTTGAGACTAGAACCACAGATGATTTGGCTGTTGAGGTGGTAGTTCCCCGCAAGACTCTACAATCTCATTTGCAAAGTGAAGATGATCCAGACGAAGCAGATGGCGATCCTATTGGTCCTGCTAACAGCAATGGCTCAGCAGATGATGAAGGAAGTCTCACTCAAGTGCGTGCTAGCTCTAATTTTCAAAGTGTTAGAAATAAATGGGCTGGCCAAAGAGGAAATAGAAACAAAGATGCAAAGGGTAGGGTATCTAATGCTGAAGATAGGTGTGAAACAAGTGCAAAAGATACTACACCAATGACTATCCCAGGAGATGGCCCTTTCATAAACAATAAAACAAACTGGTTGGTGATACAGAAGCAGCTGTCGCAATTGGAGAGACAGCAAACAAGTCTCATGAACATGTTACAGGTTAGTCTTGTTCAGGTTTACTCAGTACTGAATTCTTTCCAGCACAAATTCTGAATTTTGATTTTTTAATTTACTTCTAAGAGTATGGTCATAAAATAACAGAGCTTCTTAACTTCCATATTGATGATAAGTTATATTCTGTCTTTAAAATTTTAATCTATCTGCAATTGTTTAAATGGAAGTAAAGTTTTAATCAGAGTTTGCATTCAGTGATCACATGGATAGGTGTGCACGTCTGCGTTTTCCATTGATCCAAACCGTATAGTCCACTTTTATCTTGTTTTCCTAGTAGAACACAGTTTTTTGGTGTACAAAAGTGGTTTCATATTTTGGGTCAAAGTCAACTCACAAACATATTTTCCGTTAACTTTGATAAAAAAATTCGAACCAAAAATCTGAAATCACTTTTGTACACCAAAAAACCATGTTCTACTAGGATAAAACTGGATTATACGGCTTGGATGAATGGAAAACAAGACGTGACACCTATCCATGTGATCACCAAGTCTATTTTGTTTAGTTATATTGTGTTGGTGCTTGTGCCAAGCTGCTGCCAATCTTTTGATATGACAGTTTTCATGAAGCCACATATTACTGTGATGTGCTACTTATGAGAGAATGTAGCTTATTAGACATCTCTGGGAAAGCTACATAATATCACTTGTTTTTTACACATTTCAGGATTTCATGGGAGGATCTCATGACAGCATGGTTACCCTGGAGAACAGAGTACGCGGTCTTGAGAGAGTTGTTGAGGAAATGGCTAGAGATATATCACTATCGTCAGGCAGGAGAGGTGGTGGTTCATCTCCCGGCAGATCATCTGCGAAATACAATGGTTTTCATGAGTATTCTAATTCAAAATTTGGTAGGGGCGGTGATGGAAGGATGGGATATGCAGATAGATATTTTTCTGCAGATGGTATGGCTTCTGGCGTAAGAAGCCCGTCCTGGAGACCAGATTCTGAACAATGGGATTCATATGCTTATTCTGGATCACGAAACGGAATGAATTCCAGAAGAGGATTGGATTCATTTTCATCTGACAGTAGGGTGCCTAGAAATGGTAATGATCAAGCAGGTCCGAGGAGAGGATGGGACAAAGGACAGGGGCCATTTCGGTTTGGGGAGGGTCCTTCTGCTCGAAGTGCATGGAGAGCCTCGAAAGATGAGGCGACACTGGAAGCTATTAGAGTAGCTGGTGAAGATAATGGAAGTTCAAGAGCTGCTGCCAGAGTTCCTATTCCTGAACTGGATGGAGAGGCTTTGAATGATGACAATCAGGGGGATGGAAGAGGCCCAGTTTGGGAGTCCTGGACTCGTGCGATGGATGCTGTTCATGTTGATGACATGGATTCGGCTTATGCTGAGGTTCTTTCAACTGGAGATACTGAACTACTTGCAAAGCTAATGGAGCAAACTGGACCTGTCGTCGATCAACTGTCAAACGAGGTTGCAAATGAGGTCTTACATGCTGTTGGACAATTTCTTGTAGAAGAAAGCTTCTATGATATAGCTTTGAGCTGGCTTCAGCAGGTAAACTACTGTATTTCATTTTAGGAGCAAAATTTTCTATCTGAAGTTGCTGGGATGTTTTGGACAGTAGTGACAACTATAATAGGGAAATGTCAAAGTAGAGTTTTCTTCTCATGCTAAAACTGGTGCTTGACCAGGGGAAAAAAATCAATTCTGTCATTCATGCTATGCCTGCGGTACAGAGCTCTAAAGCACATTTCAGTGTGAATATGTTAAAACAGTTGCATATCGTTCTTATATGTCGTGCATAACTCCCACTCTCAGATGATTCCCATACGATATCCAGCGGCCGAGAATCCTCAGAACTGGAGGTCGCTGAGAACCTGGGTTGCTAACCCAGCTTACAGCTTAGAGGAATTAGTTTACGAAATTTGATTTGGTGATATGATGCTTACCTGAAGTTAGCAGAGTGTAGATGAAGATACTGACGTTTTCCTGAATTCTCAGTTCTGCATAGTATATCTGTCAATATTCAGACAGTGTGCTCTTATATTTGTCAATTTGGTGCTCAACCAGTGTTCCAATTAGCAATCTGAGTGGAATCTAATTAGCAATCTGAGTGGCATCTAATTAGCAACCAGTGTCCTAGAAACCAGCTCCCGCAAGACAGGTGACACCTAAATGAGCCTAGGTCGGATAAGCGGGCAAGCAGGCTTGTGCCTTTTAGAACAGGCATCTACAATGAGTTTTTCTGCCAGTAACTACATAATTAACTAGATAACTAAGTTAAATGAAGTATGCTTAACATATGTTGGTAGAAAATCAGTTGGATAGAGAACAAAAGTGCAACAGTTTGACAAGTGGTCCTTTTGCCTTCTCAAACAGACTTCTGGCTTTTCATTTGGTCTAGAATGAAGGTCACTCATATTTACTGGATTGCTACAAGGTTGAAGGAAAAAAATATTGTGAAGTATGTGAATGATAATTATGCTTTCTTCAGTGATGAAATGGGTTCTATTTGTTAAATACTAGTTTTTTTTGCTCTGTGTTGTTTGCTTGGCAAGAAAGCTATTGATTAAACATACTTGTGAAACTAATGTAGATGCAGTTGTTTCTGTTTACTCCTTCCTCAAAATATAGTGCATATTAGTTCTGTCCTAAGTCAATATTTTTATTGATTGATCACAGATTTATCTAGATTTGCATGTATCTATACACTAAAACACGTCTAGACTCTAGATACATGAGTATCTAGACAAATCTGGGACAAGTAAATTCGGGGCAGAGGGAGTACCATCTGAGATACCAAATAAATACTTATGAAGCCAATGCAGTAACTTATGTTATGTTCAGGCAGAGTTACTACTGCCAAATGGTATACTCCCTCTGGCCCTAAACACAGGTTCAATGAATCTAGACACATTTTAGCCTACATCGTGTAAATGTGTGATAGGTATTTAAGGTTGCAGGGAGTAGTAACTTTATAGATTTTAACAATAGTGATTGCTTCTCATTCTCTTTCTGCGAAATGGTAGGCTGTATGCTGGTCAGACAATGGTTTGTGAAAATTGATGTTTCTTTGGGGACCTTGGGTGCAATTTTTACTGGAAGAGATGTTAGACTGATCTGGTTGTTCCTGTACTGAGATCAGGTTGTTCCCTTTTCAGAAAAAAAAAAGAAAGAGATCAGGTTGTTCCTGTACTGAGATCAGTCTGGCATGTTGTGGTTTAATTTTAGCTGAACACTTGAAAACACTACTTGAGCAGCGTGTGTAATTCATACTTGTCTTGGTTGTTGATGCAGTTAGCTGATCTGGTAATGGAAAACGGATTCGACTATCTTGGAATCCCACGAGATGCGAAGAACGACCTCTTATTTGGACTTCATGAAGCTACCGCTATTGAGCTGCCCGATGATTGGGAGGGTGCAGCACCTGTCCAGATAATGAAGCAGCTAGCCTCGTCATGGCGCATCGATCTGCAGCAACTTCTAAATTAGAGACATCGGTTGCTTACATGAGTTGATTTCATTTGTTCATTATCCCCTGTCTTTTGGTTTGCTCTGTTGCTATTGTAGGAGTATAATTAAATGATTATATATATGAGAGAATGAGAGTGGAGAAGAGGAACTGTGTTGACATCATGACATGTATTGGTGTTGTTGGGTCTTGGGTGGTGATATGATGTTGATATTGTCTTCCCCATGTGTATCTCATATTCCAGTTTGTGGAATCATTTCTTGTCTTGTACTAGCTGGGCATCTCAGCGTCTGTAAGTCGTCAACGCGTGCTAAGATTCCGTGTATTATTCCTAGAAAACTTGGACATCTGTTACCCATGTTCTATACCTGCTAATAAAATGTCCACGTGAGCTGAAATCTGATGGAAAAGAAGGGCCTCATACACTTCCTAAGCTATATATTTTCGTAAGCCACTAAAGCCCGCTTTGCAATGCATCAATACCCACGCTCTCTAATGGATTACTTTCCCATAGCGGTGGCACTGATTGCCGTGGTTTCATCCATAGCCATCATCCAGCTCCTCACCAGAGCCAGCAAACCATGTGCGGCTAACCTGCCACCGGGCTCCCTCGGCCTGCCGGTGATCGGGCAGAGCCTCGGCCTCCTCCGCGCCTTGCGTAGCAACACCAACGACCAGTGGATACAGGAGAGGATCGACAGGTACGGGCCGGTGTCGAAGCTGTCGCTGTTCGGCACGCCGACGGTGCTCATTGCAGGTCCGGCGGCCAACAAGTTCGTGTTCTTCAGCAGCGCGCTGGCGACGCGGCAGCCGCGGTCCGCCCAGCGGATACTCGGCAAGAACAGCATCGTGGACCTCCACGGCGCCGACCACCGGCGCGTCCGAGGCGCGCTGCAGGAGTTCCTCCGGCCGGACATGCTCAAGATGTACGTGAGGACGATCGACGGCGAGGTCCGGCGCCACATCGACGAGAACTGGACGGACCGGGCGACGGTGACGGTGATGCCGCTGATGAAGACGCTGACGTTCGACGTCATCTCCGCGCTGCTCTTCGGCCTCGAGCGGGGCGCCAGGCGGGACGCCCTCGCCGGCGACTTCGATCACGTGATGGAGGGCATGTGGGCCATCCCGGTGAACCTTCCTTTCACGGCGTTCAGACGGAGCCTCGAGGCCAGCGGCAGGGCTCGCCGGGCGCTGGAGGCGATCACGCGGGAGAAGAAGGAGAAGGTGGAGCAGGGCAAGGCGTCAAGGAACAGCGACCTCATCACCTGCCTGCTCAGCCTGACGGACGAGGATGGCGAGCGGGTCCTGAGCGACGAGGAGATCGTCGCCAACGCCATAGTCGCCCTCATCGCCGGCCACGACACGACGTCCATCCTAATGACGTTCATGGTCCGCCAGCTCGCAAGTGATTCGACTACCCTCGCCGCCATGGTCCAAGGCAAGTAACCATTTCACTCTAATTACACGTTTGTTCATGCATCCGGCAAGCAATCCATGGTCATATATGCTGTGTCTGTCTCGTGACACAGAGCACGAAGAGATCGCCAAGAACAAGGCTGACGGAGAGGCTCTCACCTGGGAAGACCTGGCCAAGATGAAATTAACGTGGCGAGTCGCGCAGGAGACACTTCGCATGGTCCCTCCCATCTTCGGCAACTTCAGAGTAGCACTCGAGGACATCGAATTCGACAGCTACTTGATCCCCAAAGGATGGCAGGTCATATCACCGTAGCATCACTAAGTAACAACTTCAGAGAAACCTGAACTGAAGACGCAAAACTGACTCTTACCGTTTTCAGGTGCTTTGGACGGCAAACGCGACACACATGGACGCGAGCATCTACCACGAGCCGGCCAAGTTTGACCCGTCCCGGTTTGAGAACCAGTCAGCATCGGCGGCGCCTCCATGCTCCTTCGTCCCCTTCGGCGGTGGCCCGAGGATATGTCCCGGGATAGAGTTCTCTAGGATGGAGACGCTGGTCACTATGCACTATCTGGTGAGGCACTTCACATGGAAGCTGTGCTGTAAATCCGACACTTTTGTCAGGAACCTCTTGCCGTCCCCGCTGCATGGTCTACCCATCGAAATCGAGCACAGGACCTCTGCTTGACCGGCAACCAGAACTCGTAATTATACCAGCATTGAGGTCGGTCGCATACAAGCATTTCAGTATTTCAGCATCAAATCTCTGTCCAAGGTGTGAGCTTTAAGCTCTTGATCGAGCGGCAAATGTGTTTTTGCGCGTAAAAAACGGAATAGGAAAATATACTACTCCCTTAGTTCAGGACAAAGATTTGGTGCACATGAGCACCTGTGATCTCACTTCAAAAAATAAATTAAAAATCATATTTCTAAGCTTTACAAAAATCTGAAAATAAATCATGATGTAGCCGGTATTGTATCCCACAATCATGTAAATTTTCAACTGAAAATAATGTGTATTTTAGGCTGCACAAAAATAACAAATACATAGATCTGAGTATAGTGAGTCAAATCTACAAAAAGAGAAAATATTTTGTCATTTTTGTATAGGTCAAAAAACAAATCATTTGAAATTGAGATTTTGTAGGTTAGTGGGGTACATCATTAGGTACTTTTAGAATTTTTGTTACATTTTTTAAACATATAAATATAATTTTTGAATTTTTTAATCTGGCAAGAGCACTGGTGCTCAGGATCCAATATAACTTTTCGCTTAGTTCACTATTATAACATGTTTTAGATATATCAATATAGACTAGATATAGACTAAAATAAGTAACCTACAGGCTCGAACGTCTCTAGATACATAATTTTTTTATTTTTAGAATATCTTATTATAATAGCTAAGGGAGAAAGTAAGAAATTAAGGTGTTACCTTTCGTCTCAACAAATGGACCCTGAAGACGGAAATTCAATTCGGCTCCCGGGTGTGCACCCTCTACCAAAAAATCATATTTCGAAAGGTCGAAAAAATTTAACAAATTTTTTTACATGTACATCTTCATAATATATATGTTCGTTCGTCAAGTTTCACGAAAAACCAACATTTTTTGTGGTCTATATAAAAAAGAAAAAACTTATCTTGTGAAAAGCATTATTTTTAGCACTGAGTTTTGTCTTTTTACACACGTCACATGATAAGTCGATTTTTTATGAAACAACTTTGTAAGCGTGTAGCACGAGAAGCTTTACATGCGAATTTTCGGTTTCAATTTTTTTAAAATTTAAAATATATGTAAGATGCATTTCAAAATAGAGGGATCATATGCTCCCATGTTCCAAAACACCACTCCCCCCTGAAGATTTTCAGCTTCTCTAAGGTGCAGGTGCTATTATGTAGCCATTAGTCAAGGTCGAGCTCTAGCTACTCATATCCAATGCCGTGTTATGATAATATTGTAAAACATGAGACCTTTGAAATCATCATTGTAGTGGCAGATCATTGCCCCCTCCTGCTGGACTGTACCTCAAAACCCGCAGGGCGGAAAAGGTTTCAGTTCGAACGTTTCTGGCTAAGGTTGGATAGGTTCAGTGAGGTGGTACAGAACAGTTGGGATGAGGTGGATGGAGACCCGGACCCTTTCCGGATGCTCACCGCTAAACTGAAACGGACGACGCGCAGCCTTATGAGCTGGAGCGGTAAGAAGGTTGGTTCGGTTAAGCTGCAGCTGATGATAGCGCGGGAAGTTGTGCTGAGGTTGGACATCGCCATGGATTCTCGACTGCTATCTCCGGATGAACGTCGACTCCGGGCCCACCTAAAGCACGCCTACTTGGGCCTAGCCTCCCTTGAGCGCACTATGGCCCAGCAGAGGGCTAAGATCGCTTGGCTGAGAGAGGGCGACGCCAACACATCATTCTTCCACCAGCATGCGGCTTATAGGCGCCAGAAGAATGTGATCCGCGCGGTCATTTTCGACCATGCGGCCATGGCTGAAGCGACCTTTACGCACTTTGAGGGTCCGCTCGGGACATCGGTAGACCGGTTGCACTCGCTGGACTTGGACTTTCTGGGTACTCACTCAGAAGACCTCTCCGAGCTTGAGGCTGCGTTCACTGAGGATGAGATTTGGGAGGTGATTAGGCGCTTGCCGCCAGACAAAGCGCCAGGCCCGGATGGATTCACGGCCGAGTTCCTGCAGAAATGCTGGAGCACGGTCAAAGGTGATTTCATGGCAGCGTTCGACAAGCTGTTCACGATGTGTGGGCGCGGGTTTCAAGGCCTGAACCAGGCACTGATGATCCTGCTCCCTAAGCGTCCGGATGCGGCGGCGCTGGGTGACTACAGACCAATTAGTCTAATCCACATCTTCGCCAAGCTGGTGGCAAAGACGATGGCTTCTCGGCTAGCACCTAGGATGGAGTCGCTGGTGGATCGTAACCAATGTGCGTTCATTCGCAAACGGTGCATCCATGACAACTTTATGTTGGTACAGCAGACAGCTAGATTCTTACACAGACGGAAGGAGCCGCGGGTGATGCTCAAGCTAGATATCGTTCGTGCGTTCGACTTGGTCTCGTGGGGGTTCCTCATGGAGATCCTTCGCAAGATCGGGTTTGGCCCTAGGTTCCGCGGGGTGGTGTCCATTTTGCTCTCCACGGCTAGTACCAGGGTGATGCTCAATGGTGAGCCAGCCCCCCCATCTGGCATAGGAGGGGTCTGAGACAAGGGGACCCCCTGTCGCCATCGCTGTTCGTCTTGATGAAGAACTCGCTTAACAGGCTGCTGGCCAAGGCCATTGAGTTGTGTATCCTGAAGCGTCTGGCTCGGTGGGACTTGGTAACATCGGTGTTGCTATACGCGGATGATGTGGTGATCTTCTGCCACCCAGATGAGTCGGAATTGCGCGCCGTCCGCGGCATTCTAGAGCTCTTTGGGCAGGCATCAGGATTACGCACCAACTTCGCCAAGTGCTCGGTCTCCCCGATTGCCTGCTCGGACGAAGAGGCTGCTAGCGCAGCTGAGCTCATGGAGTGCCAGCTGGCGCAGTTCCCGGTGAAGTACCTCGGCATCCCGCTCTCCATCAGGAGGCTGTCGGCTATATCTTTCCAGCCCCTGGTGGATCGGCTCGCCGACAAACTCCCCACTTGGCGGGCATCCATGATGCCCAGGGCGGGGCGGTTGGCGCTGATACGCGCGGTCCTTGCGGCTATTCCCCTGCATCAACTTATGGTGTTGGGGCTGGACAAGAGGACGCTGAAGCAGGTCAACAAGATCCTGCGCGGCTTTCTCTGGGCTGGGAGGACGGATTCCAATGGCGGTCACTGCCACGTCAACTGGTCCAGGGTCTGCCGGCCGCCTCGGCTGGGTGGTATGGGAATCCCCGACTTGGCACGCACCGCGATCAGTCTGAGGGTGCGTTGGATTTGGAGGATGCGTACAGACCCCACGCGGCCATGGCGTGGGCTCGACATGCAGTTCTCGAAGGTGGAGCTTGATGTCTTCATGGCCTCCACCTTCATGGAGGTTGGCAATGGGGAATCCGCGCTCTTCTGGGAGGACAAATGGTTGGACGGCAGGTCCATCAAGGAGATGGCGCCAGAGGTGTATGCGCTGGTACCTAAACGCCGCCGGAAGGCACGTACGGTTCGGGAAGCGCTGGTTGATCGCGCTTGGATCCCTGACATTGTCGGAGCGTCGAGTGCCCTAGCTATGTGGCAGTACGTACAACTCTGGGGAAGACTCAGGGATGTGCAACTATCGACGGAGCACGATAGGATGATATGGCGCTGGACGACGGATGGCCAGTACACTTCTCGTTTCTGCTATGACACCCTCTTTCAGGGGAGCCATCACCTCAGGATCGTGGGAGCTGAACTGGAATTCCTGGGCGCCGCCAAGAGTGAAGTTCTTTATCTGGCTGGCCTGCCTGGATAGGTGTTGGACGGGGGCCTGCCGCATGCGCCTAGATGCCCGCTGTGCGACCAGGCTGTGGAGACCATGACACACCTGCTCACTGGGTGCTCCTTCTCCAGGGTGGTCTGGTACGAGGTCCTCTCGTGGATCCGATCGACCTCAGGACCTCCCACGGTAGAGGGCGACTTCGCGGAGTGGTGGTCGCTGGTGGTGCGGACCGCCCCTCGCCAGCTGCGCAAGGGCACTTCGTCGATAATCATGCTTACGGCGTGATGGATATGGAAACACCGGAATGTTGCGGTCTTCGACAACGCACTTCCCTCGGTGACGTCCCTATTCAACGACATTAGGTCCGAGGCGCGTCAGTGGGCGGACGCGGGAGCCCGGGGTGTTCGCCAGCTCCTCCCCTAGATTAGTTTCTTCTCTTGGGTTGAGTTGTAAGGCGTGGTGTGTGCCCTAACCTTCTTTCTATCAATGCATCGAAACGCAAGGCTTTTGCGTTTTCGTGATTTTTTTTTTCCCTACTGGCTTCTCCCAGAACGGTTTGTATGTGATATTTCTCTGAACCCTCCTTCAAAGCTACATAGCTAGTAGCCCCTGTGCTCTGTTTATGCTCATATGCGCCGTGCGCCTAGACAGCATAAGTTAGTTGAACTTTTGTTCTGAAAATGCATTTTTCCATTGAGCCCGCGAGAGGGCCTCACTACTTTTTGTTTTGACATGGAACACTCTATTCCATTAAGACACGGCTAAATCGCTTGTCACCAGACGTGTTACAGAAATAGGGTAGCTCGACACCCACATAGTATGTTCTCCATGAGCTACACCTACACCCGAAGCGGCTAATTCATGAGCGGACTTATTACAAACTCTACGGGCATAGACAACACTAGCCTGGATAAAATTCATTCAGAGTCTGAACTTTAGATCACTAATCAAGACACCTAGGGATGTATAATCGTAAGTATTTAACGTCACAGCTTGCTAGAGAGTAGAGATTGATACAATCAGTTTCAAAAATTACCCGTCCCATGTTGAGATGTTCTGCAACCTGAATCGCATTTGATAAAGCCATCGCTTCAGCGTGCATGGCGTGATTAATTATCGACAGGGATCCAACAACAGCAAAACAAATTTCCGAAGATGAATCTGTGCATATTGCGCCCCGACCTCCAGATCTCGTTGTGTGATAAAACGGTGCATCTATATTTATTTTGACGAAATCTGAGGCGGCGGTTCCCATCGACATTCAGATGACCCCATTGTATTTTGCTTCTTAACTACTTCCACTCATCCACATATGGTTGAATACTTAACTGAAACTGATCAACCGTCAGGTGTTGCTCGCCATGATTCCCTCTATTTCTCTCAAACCACCAACTCCAAAGGAAAGCAACCGTGAGCAGCAGGTCATCATTTTGCGGTCCTAGAACTTCCTCTAGTACCTCCAGGGATGCCAACATGGTAGCAGTTTAATGCGTACATCTTCCAAGAGTATACTGCGCCATCTTTGTTTCGCAAATTTGCAATTTAGTAAGAGATGACCCCCGTCCTCAAAATACGTGTGGGCATTGGACCTTCCAAATTTTTGTAGAAACTTCGTGCTTCAACGACACCATATCTGAACCTTGTCCTTCCTGAGAGACACACATCCTCTTCACCATCTCAATATGGACTTTGTAAGCGGATTTTACTGAAAAAATTCCTTTGCTATCAAAGTGCCACGCCATGAAATCTTCAGCTTGATCTTTAAGTGGAATACTCAAAATGGTTGGAACATCAGTTAGATGGAAGTGTTGTTCAATCAGAGCATGATTCCAATTACCTGTAGCTGAATCAATTAGCTCAGATACCATTGTTAACTCACATCCCCCTCTATTTGTCGACGGACTGCCTAGTAGCTCCCCTCCCCCAACCCCCCGGTAACCATGGATCTTCCCATATCCGGATATTAGTGCCGTCACCGATACGCGATATCATATCCTCCTTAAAAAACCCCAACCCTTTTAAGATACTCCTCCAGACATAACTCATACCCACCATTGGTTTAGCTTCCAATAGATCACCATTTGGGAAGTGCATGACACCAAGTATCTGGGCACATAGGGACTCTGGAGCTTCTAGAATCCGCCAGCATTGGCGGGCTAGCATCGCCAGATTCAACGAGTGCCGGTCTCGAAAGCCCAAACCCCCTTCTGCCCTAGGACGTTTCATCTTCTCACACCCTACCCGGTGCATCTTCTTCATCTCCTCATTCTGTGACCACCAATAGCGACTATATGACCAGAAATTGGTTATATGATTCGGCTGGATTAATTAGTGTGGAAACTTTTGAAACATCAAAGTGTTAACGTCATATGGGTTATTCAAGAGTTGTAGAATAATGAAGGTGAGAAGAAGTAGATCAATTAATAGCTTCGAGTATCTGCCTTCTACCCGGATCCTTTGTCACGTATTGTTCATAAAATTTTACAGATATGTTAATCTCAAAAATTTACAGATATGATAATTCCAATGAAATATTAAGAATATTTTCACCAAGAACAGGTGCTTCCAGTGTAGAAAAACAACACTTCTGTGGCACAAAACAAAAAATGTCTGCCTGAAAAAAATGCCGTAATTAATTTCTTGGATTTTACTCATTGAAAACAATACATAATTTTCAAAATTGTCTACTTAAGAATGAGATTAATTTTATAGATTGGAGGTGCACCACCGAAGATGTTAGGTGGAAGCATGCAAATTCGTTCCAATAATGACGTGATGACCCAGGCGAGCCAGCATATGCTGGCTACATTAACGGACGTGAGTCACGGTATCCTTTTACGGAAGCATGCAATTATTAGTCCACAAATAACAAAAATTGTCACACGGGGACTGGTTAAGATCGTAGGGACCGTCTGCTTCCAATCCTATGGCTATGCACATGTCCCATGGGAAGCAATAAAACGGGATCCGATTCCTAGTGGTGCCCGGTGGATAAAGCTAGATTTACGGTTTGGTTTCAGTATTTTCTGCTTCAGTGTGAGCTTAAATCGCAAGCGCTTCTGTTTTGGGTTTAGAGCATCTTTAGCAGACACGCTAAACTTTAAACTCCAAATACATGTTTTCAGTTACTTTAAACGCGTTTTGCAGGCTAAAAAATAGCGCGCGAAAAATGGTGTTATACGGGTCACATTTGGCGCGTGCGCGTCGTTTTTTCAGCCCACAAACAAAACCACAACACATGGTTTTGCAAATATTGGATATATCAATCACAATCAATCAATTGATACAACAAATATTTTAGTGTCATACAATACAACAATAATCCAAATTATACAAATGTTTTAGTGTCATACAATACAACAATAATACAAATTACAACAAATAATTTAGAGACAATATGAATCAAATGATACACCAACAATTTAACAAATAAAAAATTATTGGAAATACAAACAAATCCTAGTTGTCGTACCTCTGCCAATTGTGATGAATGAGACCGAGCTGTTGTTCTGCTGACCTGGCATTCTCAATCTCACGGTATGTTTCAAGAAATGCCCCAACAGTATCCGGATTTCTAGAAGGTTTGACCTGGGTGCCAACATTATCAAAGAAAAATGATAAGTTCAAACCCTCTCATCCTCGATGATCATATTGTGTAGAATTACACAAGTGGTCTTGATGTCCTTGAGGGTTTGCATATCTCAAAATTAGGATGGACCTCGGACTATTGCAAATCTAGCTTGCAAAACACCCAAAACCCTCTCAATTTCTTTTCGGGTTGCGTCTTGTGTTTTTGCAAACTCGGCTTCAACTCCGCTCGTTGGAAGCTTGATGCTCTTCACAAATGTAACCCAATCCGGGTATATACCATCAACAATGTAGTACCTCATTGTGTACTTCCTTTAGTTGACAGTGCGGGGCATCACCTTTAGCTAGCCGGGCAAGAAGATGGGATCTATGCAAAACATTGATATCATTGAGAGAACCCGGCAAATAAAAAAAAAACTATACCAAATCCAAAGATCGTGTGATGCAACTAACTCAAGCACGATCATCGGTTCTTTGCTCCTAGCACAATACAAGCATTGCCAAGCTTTTGGACACTTCTTTCATGTCCAATGCATACAATCAATGCTACCTAGCATATCTGGTCAATCTTGGTGTTCGTTCTCGGCCATTAATCTAATGACATCTTATTCGTTGGGAGCTCGAAGATACGTCAGCCGATACAAACGGATCATAACTTTACAAAACCGATGGACGGATTCCGTCGTCATATCTTCACCTATGCGAAGATACTCATCGGCATAGTCCGCCGGAATGACGTAGCCGAAGATGCGCATGACGACGGATATCTTTTGGTGATCACTGAATCCTATGAGTCCGGCTGCATTCCTCTTGCACTTGAAGTAGCGCGTATTGCTCTCGCATGCATCAACGATCTTGTTGAATAAAGATCTACACATTCGGTACCGGCGGCAAAAGAGATGAAGCGAGTATGTGGGTACCTCGGCGAAGTAATCCCGCATGAGCAAATTGTGCCCAAGAGCGGGGTTCTGGGGGATGCACAGCCGCCCCATGGTTGACATCTTCCTCTTCTTCGGCCTCACATCCAAGATCTCCTTCGCTGCGAGGATCACGACCGTTTGCTCCAAGTCGTCGTCTTCGAGCAACTCCTCCAAATCGGAGTCATCGGAGGAGGAACAATCCTCCATCAAAAATGGCACTCACGGGTCCATCTACAAAGCGCAACAGCAAAGGAGTTATTACGGGAGCTCGGCGGCGCCTACGAGGAGTTGGGGAGAGTTACATACCTTGGCCGCGGCGAGGCATCCGTGGCGGCGGTGAATTCGTGGCCGATTCCGATGGATGTGTTGGGGATGCGGGCGCCTCGACGGGCGAAACTAGCGCAGCGACGTGGCGCGAGTATTTCTACCGGGCAATTCGGAGGGGACGGCCCACCTAGGCCGAGATCTGCGTCGGTGCGCTGCGGTGGCCGCGGGAGGTGGGCAGAAGGGAGAAAAGGGAGGAGTTGAATATTTTGTCGCGCCAACGCAGGGAAGGAGATATGGTTCGCGCTCGCACTGCCTCGTGAAACCGGGAACTTAGGATTTCCACGGCGCGAAACTGAATTTTGGTGTTCCCATGCGGTGTTCTGGATTGACATTTTTTTTTCTCCAATCCACCAAACAGCGATTATTATATGAATGGATCCACATGCGGCTAGAGATGCTCTTATATGCTCATCCCAAGTTGTAGTGCAGTGGCTTCGGCACGGCAGCTGTGGCCTGTGGCCCAGCTAGAGATGGGCTGTAACGAGTGGTGGCCACAAGCGAGCAGTGTGGATTCACTGTTAGTTGTGCTCAGCACGACATGCGTATGCAGAAAAGAAAATGCAGAGGTACAAAATGAAAATAAATGCCAAGTGCAGGCGCACTACCTGAGAGAAGCACAATTACTGCTAAGTGCAAACTACTAAGAACAAAACCCTGGATAGATATTTAGAAAGGGCGCTGGAGTTGGATCGTGATGTTTTAGCTTTTTGAATGCATTTGCTTCTTTTATTATGAAATAGAGATCTTTAATGTATTTTAAAATGTTAAAGAAATTCAAACAGAAAGTCTACATCTTCACATGCTACATGCAAACAAAGTTTTTTCATAAAAAATATCAACTTACTGTTTGGGCCGTGTAAAAGATAAAATTTGGTTCTAAAAATAAAGTTTTTTTGTGAGGCATGTTCTCTCTTTTTTACATCGACCATAAAAATATCAGTTTTTTGGCAAAACTATATGAACGCACATATAATATTAAGATGTGCATGCAATTTTTTTTCTAGGTGGAGGGAGCATATGCACCCGGGAGTCAAATTGAATTTCTAAATGAAGTTTTGCATCTGTGCTGATATGTTTTGACATATAATACATGAATAGTAAATAAAACGAAATACTTCCTCCGTATGAAGATGTCTCAACTTTATCAAAATTCAGATGTATTTGGATACATCTAAATTTGTCCAAAGTCAAGACATTTTTCTTTTATGAAGGGAGGGAGTGCTAATTCTGGTTATTTACAAGGATTGCTTGGATGCTTGGTAATGAACTTAATACTGGGCAGGTAGTCTTGATTCAGTCGATCATGGATCATGCTGATTTCTTTGCGTGTATCTCAGCCGCTGCCGTCCGCCCGGCCCAAATGTTGAACCATCCTGCCTCCTGCCAATACCTGCACGACCGTGACCAGTATAGTGACGATCAAAGATGCGGCGATATCTGCGGTGACTGGTGCTGTTCCTGGATTGCCGATTCGTGAAGCCCTCGCGCAGCAAACTTCGTGTGCTTGGCCGTCTCATCCCGTGCCAATCTGCAGGTGAGCTGCGCCTATTGCTGAAAGGAAGCCTTGGCTGCGGCAGAAACCTGGCAAAAGCACGCCTTTCATCTGGCCAATTGCTAGGTGATCCTAGCCTTCCATCCAGCCACCGCCTAGGGGCACCATGTCGGTTATCTGGTGATTCTATTGGGTCTCCAACAGGAGACCACCACTCATCACCACTTTCTTCCCCAGAATCTTGATCAGGGGACATGGTATCTCTAGTCTCAATAACATAGTCACCAACTATTATTGCATCAGGATTCTGTGACCTTATTGCGCTTATCACATCACCAAACTCCTGCTCACGCTCAAGGCGATCCCAAGATCTTTTCCTTGAGATATCTACATGAGCAGGTTTCACAAGCAAGTGAGCTGTCCTAGCATGTTCACGCAGCTGCTCATAGGTTCCAACAAATTTGCAGGAATCATGGGAGCATGTCCTCAACTTCTCATCTAGATACTTTCTGGCTTCTCCAGCAGGAATCCAGCCAGATACTGATCCTCTACAGAGAGGACACTTCAGGTCAGCTGAAATTTGCATGGCATCATGGCATTCTTCCATAATAATGCTCCTCTCTCCTACAGATAATGTTGAATTTACAGATTCTTGGTTATTAGCATTATCAATGTGCCTTCTGAGGCTTGGGCTCAGCAAATGTCTGGAAATCGTACTATAGTGAGCTCTTGGTTGGACTGTTCTGTTATTGGAGTTTGAAAGCACCAAAGAGGTTGAGTGTGAATCACAGACCTTACTATCTCCATTCATTTCTCTGAACCGGTCTAGGCAGTTAGAGTGTCGATGGCTTGTGTTACAAATATAACATCTGCAGCCATTCTTGTACGAACTGCATATAAGTAAAACAGCATTGTGTGGTTGCTCCATACAAATAGGGCAAGAAATCCTGTCCCATTCCATATGCAGAGCAGTGCATGATGTGACTGTAGATCTGTTACTTTTCTTACTTGTCATCTTGAAATCAACTGTGTTGAATCCACTTTATCGTTAGAATTGTTTAAAGCCATAACTACTCAGTGACTCAAGATAGATATTTACGCAGGTTAAAGAAAAAACATTTATCTTCCAAAACATAGCCTGATTGATATACTGACTTAAGCATTAAAACCTTTTTTAATGGTAAAGAAGAAGGAACTTTATTACTTTACAGTATTTACCCAAATAAACATTAAGGGAGGTGTTTATTCTGCAACGACAGAGCTTAATAAAAAAAGATTAAAGATCATCTAGGAAGGATCAAAATATACTGTCCAAATCAGTGTTGCCCTAAGGAGATTATCGCGGTGCGAAGTAACTCATGCCTTGGAAAGATATCAATCAAAATCCAAGGAAGTTCTTGCGCTAATGGTAAACAGCTAATATCCCTGTCAATACATGTTGCATTAAGAAATAAACATTAATGAAGTTTAATACTCCCTCCGTCCCATAATAACTTGCTCAACTTTGTCTAGATACAGATGTATATAGATACATCCATATCTAGACAAAGTTGAGCAAGTTATTTTGGGGCAGAGGGAGTATGTTAAAACTGTTGTTATATTACACATGTTAGTATGAAATATGAATTGATAGACTTGAATCTTTCTATGCACTATTTCCAATACATTGACAAGATCAAAAAAAGCCATCACAAAAAGGTAAAGTTATTAACCCCATGATGAAAAGTTCCATCATAAAATGGCACGTTAGTTTTCAGAACTGAAATAAATCCTACAGTAAGGTGGCTACAACAAGGTGAGCAAGGAGTGATGGTTTAGAAGCAAGATAAATGTGCACCTTCAGAAGAGAAGAAGATAAAACAGAGGTTTGAAGCACAAGAGAAAGTCCATTTAACTCTGTGAAGGGTTAGCACTAACCTACAAGAAGCAGGACCATGCACTACTTCAAAGCCAAGAGCCGTGACGTTTGTCGGACAAACAGAAACCCTGAAATGATTTTACACCATCAGTATTGCAATATAATAATATACACTAAATATATAACAACTGATGGTTAGAATAAAACTTCCAAATGTGGAGTTATTTTGTATGGGTAAGTTCAAAACAGAGCTGACTGAAAGAAAGAATTCCTTTCACCGCACAACACATATGAGTTCAATTTGAAACATTGTTACTTGGCTTCTAGCACACAAAGGAATCAAGCATGCCAATTTACATATGACTATACAATTGAAAACCTGAAATTTCCCAGGATTCTACATTTAATCATAACTAAAAATATTAGGGAGAATGCAGCATTTCTCACTAGAAATTTGCATAAATAATAGACTTTTGCCAACTTGATTCTGACCGTAGTCTTGAAAATAAGTTCAAGAACCACAGCTTGAGCCATAAGGCCCACGAATATAAACTTGAGTAGTAGTTTAGCATCATTAATGCCTACAAAATAGATTTAGAATTGGAGACAGCTTGTATCACACCAATTAGGGTAAATATCTCCAATATGATATTAGAGTTGTATGTTTTTCCACAGCCACGCTTCTAAGAGGATAGCCTATACAAAATCGCCTAGAGAAGCCTATGTAATACTAAAGATTATGTACCCAAAAAAGATTCGTGCAATCTATTTGAATCCCCGCGTATTTATTTTATATTTTAATGACAGGGACATCAGCCCGCGTGAGTTCTTCCCTCTCTCGATTCCTCCAGATCATCACAATTCCCAATCCCCTGTTATCATCTAACGCATCAGCAACTAAATTCCCTTCCTTGAGAGACAAACTATCCAGTTCACGCGAAGAAACCTACCAAATCGACGGCCCCCGATACCAAATCTCCGGCGGCCAACAATTCACACATCGGGTCGATTTAGCACCGATCGGAGGCAAAAATCATCGCAGAGAAACAGGAATCGACGAAGAGGGGAAAACGAAAGAAAGTAAACGGAGGCGAAATTGTTACGGGGTTTGACGAGACCGCAGATCGGACTCTAGGCCGTCCCCTCTTCCGCTGCCTTTTCTTGGGAGTCTTTTCTTTCGGTTAGTATTTTTTATTTTCGTACCCGCGGAACAGGTGGGAGAGGTGGGGGTGGTTGCTGACGCGCGCTTGGGGTGCGGTTATATAGTGAAGTGACCGAGACGGGAGGGCTTGGGGTAAGAGCCCCCAAAGCGTCCCAAACTGATTTGGGGCGCCGTGGATAAAAAAACGGTTCTAGTCGCAGAAACTCAATTCGGCTCCCGGGTGCGTATGATCCCTCTACCATAAAAACATATTTCCAAGTGTTAAAAAATTTTGACAAAAAAATTTACATGTACATCTCCATAATATATGTGTATTCGTCAAATTCATGAAAAAATAATATTTTTTGTAGTCTAAGCGAAAAAGAGAAATTTTATCTTGTGACAAGTCTTTGTTTCAGCACCGAATTTTGTCTTTTTATACACGTCACATAACATGTCGATTTTTCATGAAACGACTTTGTGAGCGTGCAGCACATGAAGATGTATGTGCGAAATTTTTGTTTCAATTTTTTTGACATTTTAAAATGTGTCTAACATGTATTTCAAAATAAAGGGAGCATATGCTCCCATGTGCCAAAACATCGCTCCCTTCTAGTCGCGCCTTTCAAAGCTGATTTTTTGTCCGGCGCGCTCCGATACGGTGTCCGTCGCTCCGAGTCTGTCCCCGTCCCATAGAGGACGCTTACCGAGCACTGCTCGGACACAACGAGCGGCGACGCGCGACGCGGGCCCGACACGTCGGCGTGCACGGAAGCCTAAAACCCGTCGCCTACCTTTGGTCAACCGACGTTAATGGCGTCCCTGGTTTCCCAGGCGACGCAGGGACGCGTCTCGTCGTGCATGGCCGCGTGGCCGTCCGCGCCGGCGTTATTGCGTGCAACCACCCGCTGCCGCCGCTCGGTTCGTCCCAATCTCTCACCGCTCCAAACCTTCTCGTCGCCCCCCCTAGATCTTCTCCTCGCCGCTCCAAACAATGTCGACCTCGTGCTCCCGCAAGATCGCCGCGGCGAACGGCTTCGGCCGCGGCAACCTAACCGTGCCGGAGGCGTGGGCGCTGTACCACGCGGGATATCATGTCCCGCCGGACATGCGCCAGCTGAGCGGCGCGGCTGGAAGATGGCCGTGAACGGCATTGGCGTCCCGCCGCCGCGGCCGGGCCACGGAGCAATGGAGGGACGGCATCCAAGGCCGGCGGGCTCAACTCACGCGCCGAGGAGCGGGCGGATCCGACATGGGCGGCCAGGGACAACGACGACGGTGGGTCACGTACTTCAAGGCCAAGTACGACGTCGAGATGCACAACACCACCGGCCTCATCGGCGGGCCCAACATCTGGAACATGGACGTCCGCGCCTGGTGCGGGGCGTTCCGGGGCGCACCTCGGCGAGCGTCATCCGCGTCATCCGCAACGGCGCTCCAAGGTTGGAGACGCCGCCGTCACGCCGCCGCCGTCTCCTCGAGGAGGACCACACGCAATGGCAGCCGAGGAGGACCACGTGCTCGTCCTCCTCGAACTCTTCTTCCTCGGGGCCGGCCCGTATCGACGCCGTCCTCGTCGTACGCTCGGCGCCCTACACCGTCCCCAAACGCGCGGTGACGGAGGAGCCGGGCGACGCCCATCAACACGAGGCGTGGCGGCGGCGACGGCCGCGGCCGGCAAGAAGGCGTGGCGCAGCCCTCCTCATCCGAAGACGAGAGGTGAAGGAGGAGCCGGGAGGAAGCGGCGCGAGCGGCGGCCGTCGTGTAGGTACGAGCGGCGACAGCGCGGCTCATCGCCGACGAGCGACGACCCCGAGGATTGCCCGGGTGATGAGGACATCCCATCTATTGATACAAGCCGTTGATACCTACAACCACACAAATACAAGGACCAATCACTCGGGCTCGTGCCAAACAACTTAACTATCAGGTACTTTCGTTTCTTGGAACTATTCCTCACATACATGAGAATATGATGTTGCCTAAATCAGATTTGTTTGTTACTCTAGGTATGATGGACCTAGCATGGATGAGGAGGACAAGCATTGGAGCATGATCACGCATGGAGGAGATGGCAGCAAGTATTTGAGGATTGAAGATGACACCACAAGTGGAGATTTCAGAACTTTCAAGCCACCATAAGAAGAGATGAAGATATGGACGAAATATAGAGTTTCACACTTCATAATTTCGTCCATAGCATAATATGGTGCTGCGTCACCTTTAGTTTTGGGCTAGGCCCATGTCATTTTCGCAGGAATTAAGTCAGTCACTTTTTAGAGTCCGTATTGAAGGGGGAAAGGCCTTCTAGGGTTTGGTTCGGCCACCATACGTATGGCTGGCCGAAACCCCACCTTTTCCTCCTTTAAATACCTCCATAGCCGTCACGTTTAGACTCGGATTTTGATTAGACTAAAAGTTAGCCATTCTTGCAACTCTCGTGTACTTCTTTTGAGGCCAACGCCCCGAGAACAAGACCGACTATTCGGAATCCCACCTTTTTCAATAAAGTTTTCATCTTTCATCCGCAATATTCTGATTGCATCATTAGTTCTTACTTGTTCTCGATTTCAGGTAGGACATAAGACCCTCGCTGGTCAGGCTGATCGTGCATCCGCAAGATCAGTAACTCCCGGAGATTGTCCTAGCGATTGCATTGGCGCACGAGCTTTGCACGTGTAGTCGGACCGTCAAGCACGAACGCCACCAACAAATCGATCTATCTTCATCTCATCGAAAGATCGGACACCTTTGTCCTATCAAGTGGTATCGAGATTTCAGGTTGCTCGGTGAGATTTATAGTTTTTCTAGTGTAGATTGCATCTGCCATCATACCCATAAACCACGAAAAAGCCAAAAAAAAAATTTAGGGTTTAGATCATATCGTCCCATAAACCCCCTGCCACGCCTTGCATTGTCTTTTCAGTTTTGCATAGTTGAATTTGTGTCTGCATCTTCGTGTCGAGTTGCTGGTCTTAGTGTGTCTAGTTCCTTTAGAGTTTCGAGTTCTAGTCATTTTAGTCACGCCGCCGCCGCCACTCGCACCATGTAACATCCCAACCTTGTTTATCTAAATAAAGGAGTGATCATGTGCATTTCATGCATTTAGTTTGCATTTGAGCAAAATTTGCATCTCAATTTTCTAATTATGCAAAGTCCTTCTCTATTTCTTGTCTCAAATTCAAACAGATTTTATAAAATAAGCCACATGCATGGTTATGTTGTTACCCAATAAACCCATGTGTGTGTTTATAGTTATACGCAAATTTGAGTTCAAACAAAATTCAAACATATTTGATTTTGGTTTAGACTTTGAAGAAATAAAAATCGAGAAAAATAGGAAAGGAGGAGAGAGAGCTCTCTTCTCTCTCCTTAGGCGCGGCCCATCTCTCTCTCTTTCTTTTCTCTCCGGCCGTAGCCCAACCTGGCCCGGTGGCCCAGCAAGCCCAGCAAACCCAGCCCGGCAATCTTTGCAGGGAGTTTTCGGCAAAAATTGCCTTCGTCCCCGCCGGTTCCAAGCGACTCGGTGGAGAGGCTGCCGCCGCCCGATGGCTGGCCGGCCCGATGAGCTCCACCGCCCAGGTGGCCTACAGGAACCACGCCGCCGGCAGCCCTCCTAACCCTAGCGCCCCACTTATCCCCCTCCCCGCGGTCCCCGACGCGCACGAAGCCCTAACCCTACACCTCACGGATGGCCGGCCTCGCTCTAGTCGCCGCCGCAGCGAGCCTCCTCCCGGCGTCGCCGACATCGCCATCGCCACCGCGGTGAGTACACTGAGCCTCCCGGTGCCCTCGGCTTCTCTCCTCTCCCTGCGCGTATCGCCGCCCCATGCTGCCACCCGACCGGCCTGCGCCGCATCCTCGCATCGCCGGTCGTGCTCCGGCGACCAAAGGCGAGCGGCGCCGCCACCAGCGCCTCGGCGCGTTGGGCGCTTCTTTCCCCCTCGCGCGCCCTCAATCGTGGCCAAAACGGCCGATTGAGCTCAGCCGAAGCTCAATTGCGAGCTCATGGCCGGTGACGTCATGATGACGTCGACATGACACCATAAATCTTTTTTCCATTTTACGTAATTATTTTCGGTAATTAATAACTAATTCATTTTAATTCAGAAAAATACAAAATTATATACCAAAATGATCAGAAAAACATTTCCTAATTGTTTATCCATGTTTCATACATGTTTGACCCAATTAAATGTGGACCCTTGATGAAACCCTAAATTGACCCCCCTTATGTCGGGATCGATGCCGAACCCCTCTTAGTTTCCGTCGATGCACCTAGGGTTACCCGAACCCCTTTAATATGGCATGTCATCATATTGTATGTGCATTGCATTGTACCTTGTCTTGATCGTGCTATTCCTTTCCGGTGTTTGGTTCTTCACGATAGGGACCAGACTTGAGCTTCGAGATCAACGCCGCGAAGAAGCGACACCGAACAACGAGGGACAAGGCAATGCCCTAACCTGGTTCATATATGGTTTCAAAATGCTTTAATTCTGGTTCTTACATATTGCATCCGCTTCAAATATGTTTTATCGGCAGTTGTAGATATCCTATGTGTGCATATTCCATCCTTGTAGCCCAGAGTTCCTGATCCACCGCTCCCAGCAAAACTAGGTCTGAGCTTGTTCGCATCGCTAGAGCCGTATATGTGTTATGCTTAGCCATGTTTAGCTATTGAAGTCTGATCCATCCGGTTGATGAATCAGATCTACGAATGAACCTAGTTTGTCAGGATGACGTGGTAAGATCAGAGATGATGTTAATAAATATGCTAAAGGCTTGGATGGGCCGCCACATGGGGATGTGGTGATTTGACTCGTTCTCGCCGATACTAGGACTGAGGGTTCTCGCCTTCGGAACCAAGGCGAGCGTGCAGCCACCACCGGGGCCCATGGGAACCCCTTGGCCCGAACACCTAGCTTACCCATGAGTCAATTAGTTTGCGAGTTCCATTTGCCATACGCATGGGGAAAAGGTGGAAAAGGTTTTCAAAGTGCATCATACGGGCGTGGCGGGCTGAAGATGCGGAGGCATGAGCTCGGATCCCTGCGCACAATGACCGAGACCGCCTCGAAGAATGGCTACCTCTGGAGTGATGGAGCTCCCAGTTCGTTTTGACTCACCGGTCAGCAGAAAGCAAAGGGAAGGTTTTGGTCGACCACCCTCTGCCGGCACGAAGCGTGTACATGACGAAGCTAAGAGTCGGTCGGCACGTGTGGGTAA
>NC_061514.1:248475520-248539480 GCF_022539505.1 Lolium rigidum | reverse complement strand
CAACGAGTCCTCTAGTATGACATAAAGTGTGCATAAAACATGTAGGTATCATCAATAATATGGCATGGAACATAAGAAATTATCGATACGTCGGAGACGTATCACCCATGAGTCAATTAGTTTGCGAGTTCCATTTGCCATACGCATGGGGAAAAGGTGGAAAAGGTTTTCAAAGTGCATCATACAGGGCGTGGCCGGGGTGAAGGATGCTGGAGGCATTGAACTGGATCCCCTACGCACAATGCATGACCGGGACCGCCTCGAAGAATGGCTACCTACGATGACGGAGCTCCCCAGTTAGTTTGACTCATGGAATAGGCGAAGTAAGGGAAAGGTTTTGGTCGACCATCCTCTGCCGGCACGCCAAGGAAGCGTGTACATGACGGCGCTAAGAGTCGGTCGGCACGTGTGGGTAAAGTTGTACACCCCTGCAGGGTAAATCTTTTCGAAAAGCCGTGTCCACGGTTAAGGACGACTTGGTGATGGATTATGTGATCATAGACAACTTGAACCTAATCGTAAAACCTGATATCTATGTGTGATTAAGGATCCCTTCTCGGGGTGTCGAGGGGTGATCCTAGGTGATAGGTTCGAGGTGATGATGAAGATTCGGTGGATTCAACTCTGATGATCTTAGAGCTAGAGTTGATATCGCTCTCTTATCCCTTTTGAAAATGGTCTGAATAGACGAGCTTACGCTCCCTCCTTGTTTACAATGGAAAAGCGGCTTCTACGCAAAATAAGCTCCACATAAAGCCTCGCATACCCGCTTTGCTAACGAGGTTGTACTAAGTCTTCGTTGAGTCCCTGTACTCAGCCTTGCATGCTTTGTTTCGGACGAAGTCCTTCCAAGTCGATGGTGGCTTCTACCTTGACGTCGACGAGTAGTTCGGAGTTCCTCGGGCGGCGGCTCGAGACTTATGGGCTGGGACGTCGCCTTATGTTATGGCCTCTTAGGCCCTTTGCGATCTTGTTATATAGATAACATAATTTGCTTTCCGTTGCTTGTTGAATTGTGGTCGGTGACCTCTGCTTGTAATAAATTTGGATCTTAACTCTGCTAAGAGTTGTAATATATTTGCTTTCAGTCGTAGAGTCACTGTTGTGTTACCGATTCTCACCCTGTAGGCCCTAGAGATCTAGGTTAGGCTTATGCCAGATGTAATATCTGGGTTTGTCTAGCCTTGACCTCCGGGGTCGCGACACACCATACGCAGATCACCGCCGTCATCTCCATATACACCTGCCACATACTTCCGCCATCGCCATATATACATCGCCATATACACCTGCCATATACTTCCGCCATCGCCATATACACCTGCCATCTACCATATACCCCGTTTCCTACCGCGACACGGATTGTTGTTGTTTCTCAGTCGCGACAGAGTCCAAGTAGAATTAGGTTTTATTGTTTTTGCTACTTAGTTGTTGCCTTCTAATTTCGTCTATGCTATAGAAAAAAAAAATTCCGTGAGATAAGTTTCGGCCGCCGGTAAAGAATTGTGAAGGAGAGCAAAAAAAAGTCTGGAACCGCCTCCGAAATTTTTTCTGGCTACACTGGTTTTTCACCTTGGCGATCACTTTTCGCCACTGGCCGTTATAGCGACATATTTTTGGTGCATGCGCGCTTTCCGGAGCACTTTCCAGAAATTCCGACAAAAAAATTTCTAAGGCTATACTGTTTTTAGACCCCGGGGATCAGTTTGAGACACTTGCCATCATAGTGATTTTTCGCACCTCGGTTCGCCACATCATCGCCACCTAATCGCTGCTAGTTGCTTGTGTGCCGCGCCGTGACCTCGTTAGTGTTATAGGCTGGCGTCTCTAGTACGGTCTAGCCTAGGACTAGCACAGTACCGTTGTTGAGCATACTTTTAATACTACATTGCTGTTTTTACAATTGCTGTTTTGCTACCATATTAGCCTTCCTACAGCTCTACATATTGTCTCCACGTGCATTGTGTCGACACCTGGTAATCGCTTTTGCAATCTTTGGAGACGCTGATCCTTGTTGGTTGCAGTATCACCTTCCTCCTGTTTGGTAAGAACTTGTAAGAGCTTTGTATTTTGCTTGACGAATTGCGCGTGAATCACCATATTCCGTAGTTTGTAGGCATATACATTTATGCTTTTTGCGTACTAATCATGACATGACCTGTTGATCCGGCCGCTGTTGACCCGGCCAAGATGACGAGTGAAGAGTTGCATGCTCACTTCACCCACCTTTTGGGATGGCATGCACGCGACGTTGATGCGTGCATTGGTGATGTGGACGCCAAACTCACCGACGCGCTGGATAAGCTGGATGGCCTCGAGACAGCCTTCAACTCCAAGTCGACGCCAAGTTCCAGGAGCTCTTGACTCTGTTGCCGCCACCTTGCGACAACGTGCGACGACGCGCGCGTCGTGTTCCTCGTGCGGATGTGCCTGCGGGTACCGCTCCTGCTGCAGCAGTCGCACTTGACGCGCCTTCTTATGAAGGATATGAAGACTATGAAGGGGATGAGGACGAGATGGTAGATGAGAACGTGTTGGACGACGAGGAAGTCGAACAACCTGCACCTGGTCGTCCACGACAACTGAACCGTAACGCTCGCCCACCTCCATGCCCGGTACGTGATGATGATCATGTTGCTAAACTGAAACTGAATATTCCACCGTTTGAGGGTAGATATAATCCTGATGCATATCTTACATGGGAATTGGAAGTAGAACAACGCTTTGCATGTTTAAAATACCCTGATCACTTGCGTGTTAGTGTTGCTACTTGTGAGTTCAAAGATTTTGCTTCTATTTGGTGGTCTGAACATTGTAGAGCACATCATGCAAATATTCCTACTACTTGGGTTGGTTTAAAACTTGCTATGCGTACTCGTTTTGTTCCTCCACATTATCAGCGTGATTTGCTGAAAAAAAATTCTCGCTTAGAACAAGGAAAAAATTATGTAGAAAACTATTATCAAGGATTGGAAACTGGCATGATTCGATGTGGTATTGTAGAAGATAATAAGGCTATGCTTGCACGTTTCTTTGGTGGTTGAATAAAGAGATTCATCATATTTTAGATTATAAGGAGTACAACACTATTACTCGCTTGTTTCATCTTGCTTGCAAAGCTGAACGTGAAGTGCAGGATCGTCAACCACCATGGAGAAGAGCTAATGTTTCTGCAGGTCGTACATCGTTGTGGTCTCCGCGACAATCAGAACCACCATCTCGTGGGGCTGCACCAGCGCCTACTACCTCGAAGTACACCGCGCCTGCATCACGAGCACCACCGGCTGCTACTCCACCACCATCTGTTGGTCCTCCTCGGAGTTCATCTTCGATGGCCTCCACGGGGAAGACGCGCGACATTCAATGTCGCAAATTCTTGGGATTTGGACACATAGAGAGAGAATGCAGAACCAAGCGTGTGATGTTGGTGCGTGAAGATGGAAAATATGTTTCTGCAAGTGACTTTGATGAAGATACATTGGCTCTTATTGCTGCACGTGATGGTGCCAATTCTGATTCTGGGAGAGAGATGGAGGTAATGGAAGCTGACACTGTTGATCAGTATAGGAGCTTAGTTGCACAGCGTGTGTTGAGCGTGCAATTGAGCAAATCTGAGCATGATCAATGCCACAATCTGTTTCAAACAAGAGGCGTTGTAAAAGAGCGAGCTATAAGGATCATCATTGATGGAGGGAGCTGCAATAATCTGGCCAGCGTTGACATGGTAGAGAAGCTTTCGCTACCTACGAGACAACGCACACACCCATATTACATTCAATGGTTTGAGAGCTCTCGGAAGCTCATGGTAACAAGAACTATACATGTGCATTTTACTATTGGTACATATCCTGATTTTGTTGATTGTGATGTTGTACCTATGCAAGCTTGTTCTTTGTTACTTGGTAGACCTTGGCAATTTGATAGAGAATCTGTTCATAATGGTAAAACTAATCAGTATTCTCTTATGCATGATGGAAAGAAAATTGGTCTCAAACCTATGACGCCTGAACAAATATTAAAAGATGACCTTGCTAGAGCTAGTAGAGTAAAAAACGAGGAGAGCAAAAATCAGATTGTTGCTGCAGATTTTGTGCCACATAAGACTAATACTAAATCTGATTCGAACCATGCTACTGAAATTCGTTTGAAAAATCCTTGTTTGCTTGCTAGAAAATCTGATATTGCTGAACTTGATGTGAACAGTACTCAATGCTATGCTATCATTTGCAAAGAAATTCTGTTTTCATTTGAGGATATGCCTCCTTCTTTGCCACCTGCGGTTGCTAACCTTTTGCAGGAATTCATTGATGTGTTCCCACAAGATGTTCCACCTGGATTACCACCTATTCGTGGGATAGAACACTAGATTGACTTGATTTCAGGAGCTTCGCTGCCCAACCGTGCGCCATATCGTACCAATCCTGAAGAGACCAAAGAGATTCAGCGACAAATTCAGGTTCTCCAAGATAAAGGTTACATTCGTGAGTCTCTTAGTCCATGTGTTGTTCCTATTATCTTGGTACCTAAGAAAGATGGTTCTTCACGCATGTGTACTGATTGTAGAGCTATTAATAATATTACCATTCGATACCTTCATCCTATACCTCGTTTAGATGATATGCTTGCTGAATTGAGTGGTTCTATTATGTTCTCTAAAGTTGATTTCGTTGTGTTTACCACCAGATTCGTATGCAATTAGGAGATGAATGGAAAACAACGTTTAAAACTAAGTTCGGTTTATATGAGTGGTTAGTAATGCCTTTTGGTTTAACTAATGCACCTAGTACTTTCATGAGACTAATGAACGAAGTTTTACGTGCTTTTATTGTACGTTTTGTGGTGGTATACTTTGATGATATTCTGATTTATAGCAAATCTTTGGAGGCTCATTTGGATCATTTACGTGCTGTTTTCAATGTTTTATGTGATGCACGTTTGTATGATAATCTTGAGAAGTGCACCTTTTGCACCAATCGAGTTGCGTTTCTTGGCTATGTTGTTACTGCGCAGGGTACTGAAGTTGATCCAGCCAAGATTGAGGCAATTGAGAGTTGGCCGCAGCCAAAGACGGTCAGACAAGTGAGGAGTTTTCTTAGCCTCGCTGGTTTCTATAGGCGCTTTGTGAAAGATTTTGGATCCATTGTGTCGTTGCCTATTCAACGGTACTCGAGAGGAGGTATCCTCGTGGAGGGGAGAAGAAGTAGGGGCCATAGGGCGGAGAGTCCTCGGGACGGTGGTACGCGATTTACCCAGCTTTGGAACACCTGCTCGAAGACAGGGTCTACTACTTCTTGTCTGGAATTATCTGGGCGCTTTCGCGTTGTTACAATGAGTTGTGGTTATCTCGCTTCTAGCTCGAGATCTCTCCTCAGGGCTCCCGGGATCCGGCTTATATAGGCGCCCGGATCTAGGGTTTCTACGGAGAGTCTGATACGTCTCCAACGTATCTATAATTTCTGATGTTCCATGCTTATTTTATGACAATACCAACATGTTTTGTTCACACTTTATATCATTTTTATGCGTTTTTCGGAACTAACCTATTGACGAGATGCCGAAAGGCCGATTCTTTGTTCTGCTGTTTTTGGTTTCGGAAATCCTAGTAAAGAAATATTTTCGGAATCGGACGAAATCAAGACCGAGGGCCTTATAATTCCCGGAAGCTTCGGAGCACCGGAGAAAAGTCGGAGGGGGTGCCGGGGGGCTCCACACCACAGGGCGGCGCGGCCCAAGGGGCGCGCCCCCTATGGTGGCGCCACCCCGTGGCCCTCCGACTCCGATTCTCGGCCTATATAATCGTCCACGACCTAAAAACATCGACGGAAAAGACGAAACTCCGAGAAAGACTCCGGGGCGCCGCCACATCGCGAAACTCCAATTCGGGGGACAGCGGTCTGTTCCGGCACCTGCCGGGGCGGGAGTTGCCCCGGAGCCATCTCCACCGCCGTCTCCACCGCCATCTTCACCGCCATTGCTGCCTCCATGATGAGGAGGGAGTAATTCACCCTGAGGCTGAGGGCTCTACCGTAGCTATGTGGTTAATCTCTCTCTGTACTCCAATACAATGATCTCGTGAATTGCTTTGCATGATTGAGATCCATATGATGAGCTTTGTATCGCTACTAGTTTATGTGCTACTCATGTGATGTTATTAAAGTAGTCTATTCCTCCTACATGGTGTAAAGGTGACTAGTGTGTGCACCGTGTGGTTCTTGTCGTAGGCTATGATCATGATCTCTTGTAGATCGTGGAGTTAATTATCATTATGATAGTATTGATGTGATCTATTCCTCCTTCATAGTGTAATGTGGACGAGTGTGTGCACTATGTTAGTTCTTGGTTTATTTTGCAATGATCTATTATGCTCTAAGGTTATTTAAATATGAACATTGAATTGTGGAGCTTGTTAACTCCGACATTGAGGGTTCGTGTAATCCTACGCAATATGTTCATCATCCAACAAAAGAGTGTATGTAACACATAAGAGAAAGAGTTATTTATTATGCGATCAATGTTGAGAGTGTCCACTAGTGAAAGTATGATCCCTAGGCCTTGTTTCCAAACATCGAATCTCCGTTTATTTACTGTTACTGTTGCATGTTTACTCGCTGCCATATTTTATTCAGATTGCTATTACCACTCATATACATCCATACTACTTGTATTTCACTATCTATTCGCCGAACTAGTGCACCTATACATCTGACAAGTGTATTAGGTGTGTTGGGGACACAAGAGACTCCTTGTATCGTGATTGCAGGGTTGCTTGAGAGGGATATCTTTGACCTCTTCCTCCCTGAGATCGATAAACCTTGGGTGATCCACTTAAGGGAAACTTGCTGCTGTTCTACAAACCTCTGCTCTTGGAGGCCCAACACTGTCTACAAGAATAGAAGCTCCCGTAGACATCAAGCACTTTTCGGCGCCGGCTGCTGGGGAGGTAAGGTAAAAGGTATTCACATCCTCCGACTACTAAGCTATTTCCTAGCACTGTTGCCGGTGTGTGAGTGCTCGAAGCTATCTCCTTTAGATTCACGCAATTGCATCTTTTTGTTTCTTGTTTTTATTTTCACTAGTTAGGCATAATGGAAAACAACAAAAAAATTGGTGAGCTTTTTAATCTTTTTCCTGATTTAGAATTGTTTGATGCGAAAATTAAAAAACCTATGGAACCTTATTTGCATGCTAGTAGCGATGTTATTAGTATGAATGCAATTACTGCTAATGCTATGGAGAAGTCTAAGCTTGGGGAAGCTAGTTTTTGTGATATTTTTAGCTTCCCATCTTTAGGGGAGAAAATTTGCTCTGATAATACTTTATCTCCCATATGCGATAACTCTAATTATGCTTGTGATATTTTAAATGCACCTACTGAAAGTATTCCATATAAAATACCTATGAAAATTATTGAACGTGTTATGGATAACCGCTATGAAGGGGATGGAACTGTGCATCCTGGAGATCATTTACTGTTTCTGCATGAATTATGCGGGTTATTCAAGTGTGCAGGTATCTCTATAGATGAAGTAAAGAAGAAGTTATTCTCTATGTCGTTGTCTGGTAAAGCGGCGCATTGGCATAAACTGCTGAAGGATGAGCATTCTCTTGATTGGAAGGATATTGTGCCTCTATTTTATTCTAAATTCTATCCTCCAAGTGAAATTCACAAAGACCGAAACCGAATATATAATTTATGGCCTCATGATGGAGAGAGTATTGCCCAAGCATGGGAGAGATTGAAGTCTTTAATGCTCAAATGCCCCAATCATGAGCTTCCGAGGTAATATCATCATTGATAATTTCTATGCAAGACTTTCTTTTCAAGATAAGACCTTGCTTGGATGCTACTTGTTACTGGATCATTCACGCGCAACAAAGAAGAGTTTAAAAGGGATCTTCTTGATCGGATTAAGGAGAACGCTGAAGATTGGGAGAACGACAAAGGTAAAGAGTCAGGTATAAATTATGATTATGAATGCATTGAAACTTTTATGGATACCGATAAATTTCGAAATTTGAGTGCTACTTATGGTCTTGACTCTCAAGTTGCTGCAAATCTTTATAAAGCCTTTGCTTCTCATTTTGAATTGCCTAAAAATAATTTTGATAAGTATCATGAACCTTTTAAAGAGGCTTGCATGAAGAATGAAATTGTTGTTAATTATTGTAATGAGCATGCTCACACTCCTAAGAATGTTATTTCCTATAAGCATGTTAATTTTTGTGGAATACATAGACCTTGTGGAATTAATCAAATCAAAGATGAATATTGTATCCATCATGCTAATGAAAAAACTAGAAAGTGGTTTAGGGCTCTAGATGATCTTGGTAAAAAAGTTTGTGCCCTCTATCCTTTTATTTGTGAAGTTTGCCACGAAGTGGGGTCATTTTAATTTTCAATGCTCCTCCAATGATAATTTGAACCCAATGAGTGCTGCAAATTTGTATTGTGATGATGAAATTACTCCTAATCAGCATGATGAACTTACTTTATTTTTGGGGTGTGAGGAACTATCAAGAAAAATCTCTTTGTTACATATGAGTGATCTTGATATTGATGATGTCCTGCATGGGTGTTTTTCTTATTGCATTGATAATAGCCATACAAATACTTACATACAAAATATTTTAGAAGATGATACCTTGCCAAAATATGATAGGACCGTTGTGTGTTTTCAACTAATTAATGAAAAGGAGGGATCCTCCCAAGTTTCTTCTATTGTTTCTGAAAGTAAATCAGGTTATGCGGACAAGCCACCCTTCAAGCCTCTTCCTCCTAAAGAAGGGAACAAGAAGAAGGGAACGAAGAAGAAGAAGAAGAAGAAGAAGGAGAATAAAAAGAAAGAGGTAACGGCGTATCCCCGCGTGAATGAGATAACGCTAGGTAAGCGTAAGTATGTTGCTCCTAATGATTATTATGATAATGAATCTGAATACGATGATCTTCCTATGCCCTTTACATACATTAGCGATCATGATTTGAATGAGCACACTACTTTTGATATTACAAATCTATGGGAAACTAATTCTGAAAATGATGATAATAATTGCCATAGTGTCAGTGCTATCCATGCTTCCTCCCATAATGATATAGAAAGCTCTAAGCTTGGGGAAGAGGTGTTTGAAAATCCTTTAGCTACTGGTCATTATGATCTTGATACATCTCCTTCTACTAACAATGATGGTGTGGACACAGATAAACCGACTGTGAAAGATAACTATTCTATTTCCTATGATGATACTGTGCCCCCGATCTCTGATGATTATTATAAAGAATGCTATGATATAGGTTCTAACTATCCTTATGAAACTTTTCATAGTCATGATTGGATTACCAAAAACAATTCCCTTAATATGCAATTTGTTTACCATGTTCAAATTCTTGATAATAATCTTACTCCAATTACTATTAATGAGAATAACTCTTCTTATGCCAAATTTAATGATACTTCTATGCATATGAATCATGATAAGAATGTTTTAAGTGATGGGTATATTGTGGATTTCATCAATGATGCTACTGAAAGTTATTATAAGAGAGGGAAATATGGTTATATGCATTTCAATAATATTAAGTTTCCCCTCTTTATGTCGAAAATCTTGAAGTTACTCGTGTTTTATCCTCTTATGCTTGTCACTTTGTTCTTCATGAATTCATTTGTGTACAAGACTCCTCTTCATAGGAAGCATGTTAGACTTAAATGTGTTTTGGATTTGCTTCTTGATGCTCTCTTTTTGCTCCAAATACTATTTCCTGCGAGCGCAACATTAAAACTGCTGAGCCCATCTTAATGGCTATAAAGAAAGAACTTCTTGGGAGATAACCCATGTGTTATTTTGCTACAGTACTTTGTTTTATATTTGTGTCTTGGAAGTTGTTTACTACTGTAGCAACCTCTCCTTATCTTAGTTTTGTGTTTTGTTGTGCCAAGTAAAGTCTTTGATAGTAAAGTAAATACTAGATTTGGATTACTGCGCGAGAAACAGATTTCTTTGCTGTCACGAATCTGGGTCTAATTCTCTGTAGGTAACTCAGAAAATTAAGCCAATTTACGTGAGTGATCCTCAGATATGTACGCAACTTTCATTAAATTTGAGCATTTTCATTTGAGCAAGTCTGGTGCCCTTTTAAAATTCGTCTTTACGGACTGTTCTGTTTTGACAGATTCTGCCTTTTATTTCGCATTGCTTCTTTCGCTGTGTTGGGTGGATTTCTTTGTTCCATTACCTTCCGGTAGCTTTGAGCAATGTCCAGAAGTGTTAAGAATGATTGTGTCACCTCTGAACATGTGAATTTTTAATTATGCACTAACCCTCTAATGAGTTTGTTTCGAGTTTGGTGTGGAGGAAGTTTTCAAGGGTCAAGAGAGGAGGATGATATACTATGATCAAGAAGAGTGAAAAGTCTAAGCTTGGGGATTCCCCGGTGGTTCATCCCTGCATATTTCAAGAAGACTCACGCATCTAAGCTTGGGGATGCCTTGGGCATCCCCTTCTTCATCGACAAATTATCAGGTTCCTTCTCTTGAAACTATATTTTTATTCGGTCACATCTTATGTACTTTACTTGGAGCATATGTATGTTTCTTGTTTTAGTTTTTTTTTAATAAATGCTTGTGTGGGAGAGAGACACGCTCCGCTGGTTCGTATGAACACATGTGTTCTTAGCTTTTAATTTTCATGGCGAAGGATGAAACTGCTTCGTTAATTGTTATATGGTTGGAAACGGAAAATGCTATATGTAGTAACTGGTATGATGTCTTGAATAACTTGATACTTGGCAATTTTTGTGCTCATGTTTAAGCTCTTGCATCATATACTTTGCACCTATTAGTGAAGAAATACATAGAGCTTGTTAAAATTTGGTTTGCATGAGTGGTTTCTCTAGAGTCTAGATATTTTCTAGTGAGGTGTTTGAACAACAGGGAAGACAATGTATAGTCTTATAATGCTTGTAATATGTCTTTTATGTAAAGTTTTGATGTAATAGTTTATGCTTGTGTTTGCTTCAAACAACCTTGCTAGCCTAAGCCTTGTATCGAGAGGAAATACTTCTCATGCATCCAAAATCCTTGAGCCAACCACTATGCCATTTGTGTCCACCATACCTACCTACTACATGGTATTTCTCCGCCATTCCAAAGTAAATTGCTTGAGTGCTACCTTTAAAATTTCCATTCTTTACCTTTGCAATATATAGCTCATGGGACAAATAGCTTAAAAACTATTGTGGTATTGAATATGTACTTATGCACTTTATCTCTTATTAAGTTGCTTGTTGTGCGATAACCATGTTTTCCGGGGACGCCATCAACTATTCTTTGTTGAATATCATGTGAGTTGCTATGCATGTCCGTCTTATCTGAAGTAAGAGAGATCTACCACCTTAATGGTTGGAGCATGCATATTGTTAGAGAAGAACATTGGGCCGCTAACTAAAGCCATGAATCATGGTGGAAGTTTCAGTTTTGGATATATATCCTCAATCTCATATGGGAACACTAATTGTTGCCACATGATTATGCATTAAAGAGGAGTCCATTATCTGTTGTCCATGTTGTCCCGGTATGGATGTCTAAGTTGAGAATAATCAAAAGCGAGAAATCCAAAATGCGAGCTTTCTCCTTAGACCTTTGTACAGGCGGCATGGAGGTACCCCATTGTGACACTTGGTTAAAACATGTGTATTGCGATGATCCGGTAGTCCAAGCTAATTAGGACAAGGTGCGGGCACTATTAGTATACTATGCATGAGGCTTGCAACTTGTAAGATATAATTTACATGATACATGTGCTTTATTACTACCGTTGACAAAATTGTTTCATGTTTTCAAAATAAAAGCTCTAGCACAAATATAGCAATCGATGCTTTCCTCTTTGAAGGACCATTCTTTTACTTTTATGATTGAGTCAGTTTACCCATTTCTCTCTATCCTAGAAGCAAACACTTGTGATTAACTGTGCATTGATTCTTACATACTTGCATATTATACTTGTTATATTGCTTTGCATTGACAATTATCCATGAGATATACATGTTACAAGTTGAAAGCAACCGCTGAAACTTAATCTTCCATTGTGTTGCTTCAATGTCTTTACTTTGAATTTATTGCTTTATGAGTTAACTCTTATGCAAGTCTTATTGATGCTTGTCTTGAGAGTATTATTCATGAAAAGTCTTTGCTATATGATTCAATTGTTTACTCACTGAATTAACATTGTTTTGAATCGCTGCATTCATCTCATATGCTTTACAATAGTATGATTAAGATTATGTTGGTAGCATGTCACCTCAGAAATTATCTTTTATCGTTTACCTACTCGAGGACGAGTAGGAACTAAGCTTGGGGATGCTGATACGTCTCCAACGTATCTATAATTTCTGATGTTCCATGCTTATTTTATGACAATACCAACATGTTTTGTTCACACTTTATATCATTTTTATGCGTTTTTCGAAACTAACCTATTGACGAGATGCCGAAAGGCCAGTTGCTGTTTTCTGCTGTTTTTGGTTTCAGAAATCCTAGTAAAGAAATATTTTCGGAATCGGACGAAATCAAGACCGAGGGCCTTATAATTCCCGGAAGCTTCCGGAGCACCGGAGAAAAGTCAGAGGGGTGCCAGGGGGGCCCCACACCACAGGGCGGCGCGGCCCAAGGGGGGCGCGCCCCCCTATGGTGGCGCCACCCCGTGGCCCCTCCGACTCCGATTCTCGGCCTATATAATCGTCCCTGACCTAAAAACATCGACAGAAAAGACGAAACTCCAGAAAGACTCCAGGGGCGCCGCCACATCGCGAAACTCCAATTCGGGGGACAGCAGTCTCTGTTCCGGCACCCTGCCGGGGCGGGGAATTGCCCCCGGAGCCATCTCCACCGCCGTCTCCACCGCCATCTTCACCGCCATCGCTGCCTCCATGATGAGGAGGGAGTAATTCACCCCTGGGGCTGAGGGCTCTACCGTAGCTATGTGGTTAATCTCTCTCTCTGTACTCCAATACAATGATCTCGTGAATTGCTTTGCATGATTGAGATCCATATGATGAGCTTTGTATCGCTACTAGTTTATGTGCTACTCATGTGATGTTATTAAAGTAGTCTATTCCTCCTACATGGTGTAAAGGTGACTAGTGTGTGCACCGTGTGGTTCTTGTCGTAGGCTATGATCATGATCTCTTGTAGATCGTGGAGTTAATTATCATTATGATAGTATTGATGTGATCTATTCCTCCTTCATAGTGTAATGTGGACAGTGTGTGCACTATGTTAGTTCTTGGTTTATTTTGCAATGATCTATTATGCTCTAAGGTTATTTAAATATGAACATTGAATTGTGGAGCTTGTTAACTCCGGCATTGAGGGTTCGTGTAATCCTACGCAATATGTTCATCATCCAACAAAAGAGTGTATGTAGCACATAAGAGAAAGAGTTACTTATTATGCGATCAATGTTGAGAGTGTCCACTAGTGAAAGTATGATCCCTAGGCCTTGTTTCCAAACATCGAATCTCCGTTTATTTACTGTTCAGTTGCATGTTTACTCGCTGCCATATTTTATTCAGATTGCTATTACCACTCATATACATCCATACTACTTGTATTTCACTATCTCTTCGCCGAACTAGTGCACCTATACATCTGACAAGTGTATTAGGTGTGTTGGGGACACAAGAGACTCCTTGTATCGTGATTGCGAGGGTTGCTTGAGAGGGATATCTTTGACCTCTTCCTCCCTGAGATCGATAAACCTTGGGTGATCCACTTAAGGGAAACTTGCTGCTGTTCTACAAACCTCTGCTCTTGGAGGCCCAACACTGTCTACAAGAATAGAAGCTCCCGTAGACATCAGAGTCCTACCCGGAATACAAGTTGCCTAACTACGGTACAATATCTTGCAGTGTACGTCAAGGATCCGCCTTCCATCAAGGTCGTGCTGGATCTGGATACTTCATGGGCCTTCATGGATCCGGCCTCCTTCGTAGGTCGGTTGGGATCCGGCTCCTCGTTCCTGGGCTGGACTTCATCCTTCAGGATCTACAGTAACTGGGCCGCCCGGTGGGCCATATGCCATCACCACCATCTGTGGGCCACCCGGGCTTGCCGGAATTAGATGGTGGTGATGGCATATGGCCCACCGGGCGGCCCAGTTACTGTAGATCCTGAAGGATGAAGTCCAGCCCAGGAACGAGGAGCCGGATCCCAACCGACCTACGAAGGAGGCCGGATCCGTGAAGGCCCATGAAGTATCCGGATCCAGCACGGCCTTGATGGAAGACGGATCCTTGACGTACACGGCAAGATATTGTACCGTAGTTAGGCAACTTATATTCCGGGTAGGACTGCCCGTAGAAACCCTAGATCCGGGCGCCTATATAAGCCGGGTCCCGGGAGCCCTGAGGACAGATCTCAAGCTAGAAGAGAGACAACCACAACTCATTGTAACAACGCGAAAGCGCCCAGATAATTCCAGACAAGCAGCAGTAGGCCCTGTCTTCGAGCAGGTGTTCCGAAGCTGGGTAAATCGCGTACCACCGTCCCGAGGACTCTCCGCCCTATGGCCCCTACTTCTTCTCCCCTCCATGAGGATCCCTCCTCTGGAGTACCGTCGAATAGGCAACGACACATTGCTGCGCCGCTGAATGAGCTTACAAAGAAGGATGTGCCATTTGTGTGGGGCGATGCACAATAAGAAGCCTCCGTGATATTGAAAGATAAGTTAACACATGCTCCATTACTCCAACTTCTGATTTCAATAAGACTTTTGAGTTTGAATGTGATGCTAGTGGAATTGGTTTGGAAGGTGTGTTATTACAAGAGGGCAAACATGTTGCCTATTTTAGTGAGAAATTGAGTGGGCCTAGTCTGAACTATTCTACTTATGATAGAGAATTATATGCGCTGGTTCGGACATTAGAAACTTGGCAACATTATTTATGGCCTAAAGAATTTGTTATCCATTCTGATCATGAATCTTTGAAGCATATTCGTAGTCAAGCTAAGTTGAATCGCTGCCATGTGTAGTGGGTTGAGTTTATTGAATCTTTTCCTTATGTTATCAAACATAAAAAGGGTAAAGATAATGTTATTGCTGATGCTTTGTCGCGCCGTTATACTATGCTATCTCAACTTGACTTCAAGATTTTTGGATTAGAAACCATAAAGGAACAATACTTGCATGATGCTGATTTTAAAGATGTGTTGCTGAATTGTAAAAGATGGTAGAACATGGAACAAATTCGTCCTCTATGATGGATTTGTGTTCCGTGCTAACAAGCTATGCATCCCAGATAGTTCCGTTCGTCTTTTGTTGTTGCAGGAGACGCATGGAGGCGGCTTGATGGGACACTTTGGTGTGAAGAAGACGGAGGATGTACTTGCTGCACACTTCTTTTGGCCACGTATGCGTCGAGATGTTGAGAGATTTGTGGCACGCTGCACTACATGTCAAAAAGCTAAGTCTCGACTTAACCCACATGGTTTATATATGTCTTCTTCCTGTTCCTAGTGTACCTTGGGAGGATATTTCTATGTATTTCGTTTTGGGTTTGCCTCGAACACAGAAGGGGAGGGATAATATCTTTGTTGTTGTGGATTGGTTTTCTAAGATGGCACACTTTATTCCATGTCACAAGACTGATGATGCTACACATGTTGCTGATTTGTTCTTCCGAGAAATTGTTCGTTCACATGGTGTGCCAAATACTATTGTTTCTAGTTCCTTAGCCACTTTTGGAGATGTTTATGGACTAAGTTGGGGACTAAATTGCTGTTTAGTACTACATGTCATCCCCAAACTGATGGACAAACTGAAGTAGTAAATAGAACATTGTCTACTATGATGCGGGCTGTTTTGAAAAAGAACTTAAAATTGTGGGAAGAATGTTACCTCATGTTGAATTTGCTTACAATCGTTCGCTGCATTCTACCACTAATATGTGCCCATTTGAGATTGTGTATGGTTTTGTTCCACATGCACCTATTGACTTATTGCCTTTACCATCTTCGGTGCAAAATAATTTGGATGCTACACAACGTGCTGAATTGATATTACAATTGCATGAGACTACTAAAGACAACATAGCACGCATGAATGCTAAGTATAAAATTGTTGGGGATAGAGGAAGAAATCATGTTGTGTTTAATGTTGGTGATCTTGTTTTGTTGCATTTGCGCAAAGATTGTTTTCCTGAATTGCGCAAGTCTAAACTAATACCAAGCGTTGCTGTTCCTTTTAAGGGGTTAGAGAAAATAAATGATAATGCATATAAACTTGAGCTTCTTGCATAATTGGGTCCGGTTAGTCCTACATTTAACATTGCAGATTTGAAGCCTTACTTTGGTGAAGAAGAGGAGCTTTCGTCGAGGACGACTTCAATTCAAGAAGGGGGCATGATGAGGACATCCCATCTATTGATACAACCGTTGTACCTACAGCCACACAAATACAAGGACCAATCACTCGAGCTCGTGCCAAACAACTTAACTATCAGCTACTTTCGTTTCTTGGAACTATTCCTCACATACATGAGAATATGATGTTGCCTAAATCAGATTTGTTTGTTACTGTTAGGAATGATGAACCTAGCATCGATGAGGAGGACAAGCATTGGAGCATGATCACGCATGGAGGAGATGGCAACAAGTATTTGAGGATTGAAGATGACGCCACAAGTGGAGATTTCAGAACTTTGAAGCCACCATAAGAAGAGATGAAGACATGGACGAAATATAGAGTTTTACACTTCATAATTTCGTCCATAGCATAATATGGTGCTGCGCCACCTTTAGTTTTGGGCCAGGCCCATGTCATTTTCGTAGGAATTAAGTTAGCCACTTTTTAGAGTCCGTATTGAAGGGGGAAAGGCCTTCTAGGGTTTGGTTCGGCCACCATACGTATGGCTGGCCGAAACCCCACCTTTTCCTCCTTTAAATACCCCCATAGCCGTCACGTTTAGACTCGGATTTTGATTAGACTAAAAGTTAGCCATTGCTGCAACTCTCGTGTACTTCTTTTGAGGCCAACACCCAGAACAAGACCGACTATTCGGAATCCCACCTTTTTCAATAAAGTTTTCATCTTTCATCCGCAATATTCTGATTGCATCATTAGTTCTTACTTGTTCTCGATTTCAGGTAGGAATTAAGACCCTCGCTGGTCAGGCTGCTCGTGCATCCGCAAGATCAGTAACTCCCGGAGATTGTCCTAGCGATTGCATTGGCGCACGAGCTTTGCACGTGTAGTCGGATCGTGAAGCACGAACTCCACCAACAAACCGATATATCTTCATATCATCGAAAGATCGGACACATTTGCCCTATCACCAGGGCTACGAGCGGCGTTCTTGGCGTCGCTCAATGACAAGGATGCCTGGAGGGGCGACGTCGAGACGGCGATCGCCATGTCCATCCGCGACTCCGGCAAGCCGCTCATGGACCTCACCGACGACGGCGAGGCGGGGCCAAGCGGCACTGGTGAAGGACGAGCCCGTCGACGAGCCCGACGAGCGCGTCAAGCAGGAGGTCATCACCGACAACATGTACAACTTCCACCAGTACTACGACGCCTCTGGCCGCCGCAAGTACTTCTAGATTAGGTTTAGTTTAAATTTAGTCAAATTTCGTTCGAATCTATGTATATATGCCAAATTTGGATGAATCTAATCGAATCTCGCTTAATTAAAATTTACGAATTTTTGTTTGGGGGACGCGGCTGGGCAGCGACGTCCCCCAAATGCGGCACGAACGAAACACGTCCCCCAAACGCTAAATCCGGCGCGGTTTGGGGGACACTTTGGGAGACGCGACTGGAGATGCTCTAAGGATGGCAATTCTATCCAAAGGGGTATCCGTAACCACATGGGTACCCATATCCTAACCTTAGAGCATCTCCAGCCGTCTCCCCGACGAGGCCCCCAGGACGTCGTTTTGTCATCCGGATGGACGAAACGGCCCAGTCGCGCCCCCGGTTCCTCGTTTTCGTCCGGATTAGGCCTTTCATCCGTCCGGAGAGCCCAGGCCATCCCCGCCCCGCCCCCGGGAGCGCTCGGGGACTCCGGACGAGAGAAAAGCGCGGGAAACACCGAGGAAACTTCCCACGCGTCTGGTGGCCCCAACTTGTCGGCGAGAGAGACCGATCGTCATCCTCATCGCATCGTCTTCCGCGCGCTGTAAAAGCCTGCCGCCGGTCAGTTGATGTCTACGGGTGCTTCTATTCTTGTAGACAGTGTTGGGCCTCCAAGAGCAGAGGTTTGTAGAACAGCAGCAAGTTTCCCTTAAGTGGATCACCCAAGGTTTATCGATCTCAGGGAGGAAGAGGTCAAAGATATCCCTCTCATGCAACCCTGCAACCACAAAGCAAGAAGTCTCTTGTGTCCCCAACACACCTAATAGGTGCACTAGTTCGGCGAAGAGATAGTGAAAAATACAGGTGGTATGAATAAGTAGTAGCAACGGCACCGAGAAAAGTGCTTTGCCCGGGACGAGTAAACAAGCGGTAGTAGCGCAGCGATAGTAACGCGATAAAACAGTAAATAAGCAGCGATAGCGATATTTAGGAACAAGGCCTAGGGATTAGACTTTCACTAGTGGACACTCTCAACATTGATCACATAACGAGAATAGATAAATGCATACTGTACACTCTCTTGTTGGATGATGAACACATTGCGTAGGATTACACGAACCCTCAATGCCGGAGTTAACAAGCTCCACAATTCAATGTTCATATTTAAATAACCTTAGAGTGCATGAAAGATCAATTCGACTAAACCAAGTACTAACATAGCATGCACACTTGTCACCTTCATGCTATGTAGGAGGAATAATACACATCAATACTATCATAGCAATAGTTAACTTCATAATCTACAAGAGATCATAATCATAGCATAAACCAAGTACTAACACGGATGCACACACTTGTCACCATTACACCGTGCGGGAGGAATAAAACTACTTTAATAACATTGCTAGAGTAGCACATAGATAAATTGTGATACACAATACATTGCAATCATAAAGAGATATAAATAAGCACTTCACTACGCCATTCATAACGGTGAGTAAGTATTACGTGAAATATAGCCTAAGAGACCCACACGGTGCACACACTGTCACCTTTACACACGTGGGACAAGGAGTCTCCGGAGATCACATAAGTAAAACTCTCTTGACTAGCATAATGACATCTAGATTACAAGCATCATCATATGAATCTCAATCATGTAAGGCAGCTCATGAGATTATTGTATTGAAGCACATAGGAGAGAGATGAACCACATAGCTACCGGTACAGCCCCGAGCCTCGATGAAGAACTACTCCCTCCTCATGGGAGCAGCAGCGGTGATGAAGATGGCGGTGGAGATGGCAGCGGTGTCGATGGAGAAGCCTTCCGGGGGCACTTCCCCTGCTCCGGCGGGGTGCGGGAACGGAGACTCCTGTCCCCCGGATCTTGGCTTCGCGATGGCGGCGGCTGCGGAAGGTTTTCCGTATCGTGGTTCTTCGTCTCGGGGGTTTCGCGACGGAGGCTTTAAGTAGGCGGAAGGGCGAGTCGGGGGCTGACGAGGGGCCCACACCACGGGCGGCGCGGCCCCCTTGGCCGCGCCGCCTTGTGGTTTGGCCACCTCGTGGCCCCACTTCGTATGCTCTTCGGTCTTACGGAAGGTTCGTGGCAAAATAGGCCCCTAGGTCTTGATTTCGTCCAATTCCGAGAATATTTCGTTACTAGGATTTACTGAAACCAAAAACGGCAGAAAACGACAGCGGCACTTCGGCATCTTGTTAATAGGTTAGTTCCAGAAAATGCACGAATATGACATAAAGTGTGCATAAAACATGTAGGTATCATCAATAATATGGCATGGAACATACGTCGGAGACGTATCATCAGTCTTCGCCGGACGCGTAGCTTCCACGCGGCAAGTTAATGTCGTCGCCTTGGTTTCACGCGCGTTGATACGTCTCCAACGTATCTATAATTTCTGATGTTCCATGCTAGTTTTATGACAATACCTACATGTTTTGCTCACACTTTATAATGATTTTATGCATTTTCCGGAACTAACCTATTAACAGATGCCGAAGTGCCAGTTCCTGTTTTCTGCTATTTTTGGTTCCAGAAAGGTTGTTCGGGCAATATTCTCGGAATTCGATGAAACAAAAGCCAAACATCCTATTTCACCGAGAAGGACCAGAACACCGAAGGGGAGTCGGAGAGGAGGCCCAGGACCTCCAAACCATAGGCTGGCGTGGCCTAGAGGGGGGCGCGCCGCCCTATGGGGTGGGCCCCCCAGGCACCCCCTCGCGCCGCCTCTTCGCCTATATTATCCCTCGTGACCTAAAAACCCGACAACAATTGACGAAACTCCAGAAAGACTCCAGGGACGCCGCCGCCATTGCGAAACTCCGTTTTGGGGGACAGAAGTCTCTGTTTCGGCACGCCGCCGGGACGGGGAATTGCCCCTGGAGTCATCTCCATCGACATCACCGCCATCTTCATCGCCGTTGCTGTCTCCCATGATGAGGAGGGAGTAGTTCTCCCCGAGGCCGAGGGCTCTACCGGTAGCTATGTGGTTCATCTCTCTCTCCCATGGTGTGATCTTTATGTGGTCATGAGCTTTGTATCACTATTAATCTATGTGCTACTCTAGTGATGTTATTAAAGTAGTCTATTCCTCCTCCATGATGTAATGTTGACAGTGTGTGCATCATGTAGTACTTGGCGTAGGTTATGATTGTAATCTCTTGTAGATTATGAAGTTAACTATTACTATGATAGTATTGATGCGATCTATTCTCCCTTTCATAGCTATTGTTGACAGTGTGTATGCTATGTTAGTGCTCGGTCTAAATTGCAACGGTCTATTATGCACTCTAGAGGTTACTCTAATATGAACTCCGGATGTTGTGGAGCTTGTTTACTCCGGCTTGAGGTGTGCTTTTGTAGCCCTACACAATGAATGGTGTTTGTTATCCAACAAGAGAGTGTAGAAAGTAGCATTTATTTATTCGGTTATGTGATCAATGTTGAGAGTGTCCACTAGTGAAAGTATGATCCCTAGGCCTTGTTTCTAAGCATTGAAACACCGTTTCCAACAAGTTCTGTTACATGTTTGCTTGCTGCCATCTTTATTTCAGATTGCAATTACTACTTACAATCATCCATTATACTTGTATTTTACTATCTCTTCGCCGAACTAGTGCACCTATACATTTGACAAGTGTATTAGGTGTGTTGGGGACACAAGAGACTTCTTGTATCGTAATTGCAGGGTTGCTTGAGAGGGATATCTTTGACCTCTACCTCCACGAGTTCGATAAACCTTGGGTGATTCACTTAAGGGAAACTTGCTCTTGTTCTACAAACCTCTGCTCTTGGAGGCCCAACACGTCTACGAGGAATAGAAGCGTGCGTAGACATCAAGCTATTTTACGGCGCCGTTGCCGGGGAGGTAAGGTAAAAGGTATTCACATCCTCCGACTACTAAGCTATTTCCTAGCACTGTTGCGGTGTGTGAGTGCTCGAAGCTATTTCCTTTAGATCCTGCAATTGCATCTTTTTGTTTCTTGTTTTTATTTTCACTAGTTAGGCTTAATGGAAAACAACAAAATAATTAGATATCTTTATGAACTTTATATTGAATTAGGACATGATGTGTTTGAAGAGAGAATTAAAAAACCCATGGAACTTTGTTTGCAAAATAGTTGTAGCAATGTTATTAGCATGAACTCTTTGAACACTATTATTGCTAATGCTATGGAAGAATTTAAGCTTGGGGAAGCTGGTTGTGATATTTTTAGTCCCCCAAGTTTTGAGGAGAAAATTTTCTTTGATGATACTTTGCCTCCCATTTATGATGATTATAATGATAGTGGTATTTTGGTGCCACCTACTATGGAGGATAAAGTCTATTATGATTATACCATGCCTGCAATTTATGATGATTACAATGATGGTTGTGATAGTTCTACTCCCACTATTACTAATAAAATTGATTATGCTTATGTGGAGAGTAATGATACTTTTATGCATGTGAATAAGAATGCTTTATGTGATAGTTATATTGTTGAGTTTGTTCATGATGCTATTGGAAATTATTATGAGAGAGGAAAATATGGTTGTAGAAATTTTCATGGTACTAAAACACCTCTCTACATGCTGAAAATTTTGAAGTTACTCGTGTTTTATCTTCCTATGCTTGTCACTTGGCTCCTCATGAATTTACTTATGTACAAGATTCCTATGCATAGGAAGCGAGTTAGGCTTAAATTTGTTTCACACTTGCTTTTTGATGCTCTCTTTGCTTCAACTCTCATCCTTATGTGAGCATCATTAAAATTACTGAGCCCATCTTAATGGCTATAAAGAAAGCACTTCTTGGGAGATAACCCATGTTTTTATTTTGCTACTATTTTGTTGTGTCTTGGAAGTTGTTACTACTGTAGCAACCTCTCCTTATCTTTATTTTATTGCAATTTTCTGCCAAGTAAAGTCTTTGATAGTAAGGTTGATACTAGATTTGGATTACTGCGCAGAAACAGATTTCTTGCTGTCACGAATTTGAGTAGGTCTCTCTGTAGGTAACTCAGAAAAATCAGCGAAAATTCATGGGTGATCCTCAGATATGTACGCAATTTTCATTCAATTTGATCTTCTTCATATGAGCATGTTAAGTGCCTCTAAAAAATTCGTCTTTACGGACTGTTCTGTTTTGACAGATTCTGCCTTTTATTTCACATTGTCTCTTTTGCTATGTTGAATGGATTTCTTTGTTCCATTAACTTTCAGTAGCTTTGAGCAATGTCCAGAAGTCTTAAGAATGATTGTGTCACCTCTGAATATGTGAATTTTTGATTATGCACTAACCCTCTAATGAGTTTGTTTTGAGTTTGGTGTGGAGGAAGTTTTCAAGGGTCAAGAGAGGAGGATGATACAATATGATCAAGAAGAGTGAAAAGTCTAAGCTTGGGGATGCCCCCGTGGTTCATCCCTGCATATTTCAAGAAGACTCAAGCATCTAAGCTTGGGGATGCCCAAAGCATCCCCTTCTTCATCAACAACTTATCAGGTCACCTCTAGTGAAACTATATTTTTATTCCGTCACATCTTATGTGCTTTACTTGGAGCGTCTGGGTGCTTTTATTTTCGTTTTGTTATTTTCATTCTCTGAATAAATTCATGCTTGTGTGGGAGAGAGAAACGCTCCGCTTTTTCATATGAACACTTGTGTTCTTCGTTTTACTTTTAATGTTCATGGCAAAAGTTGAAAGCTGCTGCATTTATTGCTATTTGGTTGGAAACGAGAAAATGCTTCATATTGTCTTGAATAATTTGATACTTGGCAATTGTTTTGCTCAAATAGATCATGTTTAAGCTCTTGCATCATGTACTTTGCACCTATTAGTGGAGAATTACCATAGAGCTTGTTGAAATTTGGTTTGCATGATTGGTCTCTCTAAAAGTCTAGATATTTTCTGGTGAAGTGTTTGAACAACAAGGAAGACAGTGTAGAGTCTTATAATGCTTGCAATATGTTCTTATGTAAGTTTTCTTTGTACCGGTTTATACTTGTGTTTGCTTCAAACAACCTTGCTAGCCAAAGCCTTGTGCTGAGAGGGAATGCTTCTCGTGCATCCAAAACCTTGAGCCAAAACCTATGCCATTTGTGTCCACCATAACTACCTACTATGTGGTATTTTTCTACCATTCCAAGTAAATTGCTTGCGTGCTACCTTTAAAAAAATTCATTCCTTGTCTTTGCAATACATAGCTCATGGGAAAGTAGCTTAAAAACTATTGTGGTAAAGAATATGTAGCTTATGTATCTTATTTCTTATAAGTTGCTTGTTGAGCGGTAACCATGTTTCTGGGGACGCCATCAACTATTACACCTTTGTTGAATATCATGTGAGTTGCTATGCATGTTCGTCTTGTACGAAGTAAGGGTGATTTATCATGATCAAATGGTTTGAGTATGCATATTGTTAGAGAAGAACATTAGGCCGCTAACTAAAGCCATGTATCATGGTGGAAGTTTCGGTTTGGACATTAATCCTCAATCTCTTATGAGAATATTATACGTTGTTGAATGCTTATGCATTAAAGAGGAGTCCATTATCTGTTTTCTATGTTGTCCCGGTATGGATGTCCTTAGTTGAGATCTATCAAAAACGAGAAATCAAATGCGATCTATCTCCTTGGACCTTTGTACGAGGCGGCATAGAGGTACCCCTTTGTGACACTTGGTTGAAACATATGTTATGCAATGATAATCCATGGAAATCCAAGCTAATTAGGACAAGGTGCGAGCACTATTGGTATTCTATGCATGAGGCTTGCAACTTATAGGATGTCGTATGCATAACACATATGAATTATTACTACCGTTGACAAAATTGTTTCTATGTTTTCAAAATAAAAAGCTCTAGCACAAAAATAGTAATCCATGCTTCCCTCTGCGAAGGGCCTTTCTTTTACTTTATGTTGAGTCGGTTTACCTACTTCCTTCTATCTTAGAAGCAAACACTTGTGTCAGCTGTGTGCGTTGATTCCTACATACTTGCTTATTTGCAATCATCATATTACTTTGTGTTGACAATTATCCATGAGATATACATGTTGAAGTTGAAAGCAACTGCTGAAACTTATATCTTCCTTTGTGTTTCTTCAAAACTTTCTACTAAGAATTTATTGCTTTATGAGTTAACTCCTATGCAAGTCTTATTGATGCTTGTCTTGAAAGTACTATTCATGAAAAGTCTTTGCTATATGATTCAGTTGTTTAGTCATTGTCTTTACCATTGCTTTGAATCACTTCATTCATCTCATATGCTTTACAATAGTATTGATCAAGATTATGATAGTAGCATGTCACTTCAGAAATTATCCTTGTTATCGTTTACCTACTCGAGGGCGAGTAGGAACTAAGCTTGGGGATGCTTGATACGTCTCCAACGTATCTATAATTTCTGATGTTCCATGCTAGTTTTATGACAATACCTATATGTTTTGCTCACACTTTATAATGATTTTATGCATTTTACGGAACTAACCTATTAACAAGATGCCGAAGTGCCAGTTCCTATTTTCTGCTGTTTTTGGTTCCAGAAAGGTTGTTCGGGCAATATTCTCGGAATTCGTCGAAACAAAAGCCAAACATCCTATTTCACCGAGAAGGACCAGAACACCGAAGGGGAGTCGGAGAGGAGGCCCAGGCCCTCCAAACCATAGGCTGGCGCGACCTAGAGGGGGCGCGCCGCCCTGTGGGGTGGGCCCCAAGGCACCCCCTCGCGCCGCCTCTTCGCCTATATTATCCCTCGTGACCTAAAAACCCGACAACAATTGACGAAACTCCAGAAAGACTCTAGGGACGCCGCCGCCATCGCGAAACTCCGTTTCGGGGGACAGAAGTCTCTGTTCCGGCATGCCGCCGGGACGGGGAATTTCCCCCGGAGTCATCTCCATCGACATCACCGCCATCTTCATCGCCTTTGCTGTCTCCCATGATGAGGAGGGAGTAGTTCTCCCCCGAGGCTAAGGGCTCTACCGGTAGCTATGTGGTTCATCTCTCTCTCCCATGGTGTGATCTTTATGTGATCGTGAGCTTTATATCACTATTAATCTATGTGCTACTCTAGTGATGTTATTAAAGTAGTCTATTCCTCCTCCATGATGTAATGTTGACAGTGTGTGCATCATGTAGTACTTGGCGTAGGTTATGATTGTAATCTCTTGTAGATTATGAAGTTAACTATTACTATGATAGTATTGATGCGATCTATTCCCCCTTTCATAGCTATTGTTGACGGTGTGTATGCTATGTTAGTACTCGGTCTAAATTGCAACGGTCTATTATGCACTCTAGAGGTTACTCTAATATGAACTCCGGATGTTGTGGAGCTTGTTTACTCCGGCTTGAGGTGTGCTTTTGTAGCCCTACACAATGAATGGTGTTTGTTATCCAACAAGAGAGTGTAGAAAGTAGCATTTATTTATTCAGTTATGTGATCAATGTTGAGAGTGTCCACTAGTGAAAGTATGATCCCTAGGCCTTGTTTCTAAGCATTGAAACACCGTTTCCAACAAGTTCTGTTACATGTTTGCTTGTTGCCATCTTATTTCATATTGCAATTACTACTTACAATCATCCATTATACTTGTATTTCACTATCTCTTCGCCGAACTAGTGCACCTATACATCTGACAAATGTATTATGTGTTGGGGACATAAGAGACTTCTTGTATCGTAATTGCAGGGTTGCTTGAGAGTGATATCTTTGACCTCTACCTCCCTGAGTTCGATAAACCTTGGGTGATTCACTTAAGGGAAACTTGCTGCTGTTCTACAAACCTCTGCTCTTGGAGGCCCAACACTGTCTACAGGAATAGAAGCTTGCGTAGACATCACGCGTCTACCTCTATTTATCACCTAACTACCGCGTCTGCCCCGCATTCACCTCGCTCCCTGCTCTCACCTTCCCCAAATCTTCCCCGATCTCGAGCGAACTAGCGGCGATCAAGCAATGGCGAACGACGGCGCGACCAACAATGGCTTCGGTCGCCGCTCTCTGCACCAATGGGAGGGGCGGCTCCTCCACATGGCAGGCTACCCGGCGCCGCCGGACTTCAGGGCGCTGGGAGGATGGCGCCTCAGCGTGGGTGGCGTCCCGATCCCGCCGGCGCCGATGGGTCGGGTCGCCCTCGAGGCGGAGATCGACGCGGTGCTCGTCACTCTCAGTGACGAGCAGCGCGCGGAGCCACGCATCTTCCCCGACAACTACAAGGCGTGGACCGACTTTTTCCGGCGCCGGTACGAGCGCGAGATCGCCGCTTACGACGGCCCCCTCCTACTCCCGCTAGGACCAACGCCGCCGGCCGCCACCGGTGGTGGAGCGCACCTAACCGCACCCTCGAGGGTGGGAACTACCCCCCTCTAGGGATGCCGCCGCTGGAGGTGGCTACCATGTCACGCCGACATGGTAGTTCCTGGACGCCGAGGAGGATGACGCCGTCCTCCTCCTCGTCCGGGTCGAGGTCCGCGTCGAGGTCCAGCGGATCTGTGCCCTCGACCTTCATCAAGAAGGAGTCGGCGTCTCCACCACCAACAAGAGGCCGCAGGAGCGGCGCCCTCGTCATCCGCGACCAACCCTCCTCTCCACAGCGCGGGCGGAAGAGGAAGTCGTCGAAGAAGGAGGCCGCCGCTGCCGCCGCCAACCAGCTCGCCGAGGAGGAGGCCGATGACCCACAAGTATAGGGGGTGTATCGTAGTATCTTCGATAAGTAAGAATGTCGATCCCAACGAGGAGCAGAAGGTGTTGACAGGCAGTTTTGATGAAGGATTCACTGTAAATGCTCACAGACAAGTATTCGGGGGGTTTTGATGTAACAGATGAATAAAGTACGAGTAAGTAAAATGCGAGAGAAATAATTGCAGCGAGTGGCCCAATCCTTTTTAGCACAAAGGACAAGCCGGTTTGTTTACTTATAATGACCAAACGTTCTCGAGGACACACGGGATTTTAGTCTAGTGTTTTCGCTACCTACAGTTGATTAATCTTCATTGTTTTGATAAGTGTTGTGTGGGTGAACCTATGCTAATGTACCTCCCTTCCTAGGACTAATACATACTTGTGATTATACCCCTTGCAAGCATCCGCAACTACAAGAAAGTAATTAAGATAAATCTAACCACGGCCTTAAACTCTGAGATCATGCGATCCCTCCTGCATCGATATACCAACGGGGGTTTAGGTTTCTGTCACTCCGGCAACCCCGCAATTGGCAAACGAGTACAAGATGCATTCCCCTAGGCCCATAAATGGTGAAGTGTCGTGTAGTCGACGTTCACACGACACCACTAGAAGAATAACACCACAACTTAAATATCATAACATTGAATATTACTCAACCATAGTTCACTACTAACAATTAGACTTCACCCATGTCCTCAAGAACTAAACGAACTACTCACGAAACATCATATGGAACATGATCAGAGGTGATATGATGATGAATAACAATCTGAACATAGACCTTGGTTCAATGGTTTCACTCAATAGCATCAACAACAAGTAGAAATCAGTATCGGGAGAGTTTCCCCTATCAAACAATCAAGATCAAACCCAAATTGCTACAGCGGTAACGATGTCCAGCGGTGGAGATGGCGGTGATGATGGTGGAGATGATGATGATGGTGATGGAGATGATGTCCGGCTCGATGGCGGTGACGATGGCGTCGATTTCCCCCTCCGGGAGGGAATTTCCCGGCGGATTCCTGCCCGCCGGAGAGCTCTTTTCTCTCTGGTGTTCTCCGCCCCGCGAGGCGGCTGTAACCCTTCGTGAGGATTCCTCTGTGGCTTAGGTCTTCGGGACGAAGGGTTTCGCGAAGAAAAGGAGGCGAAAAGAGGCCGAGGGGGCTCCACACCACATGGTGGCGCGGCCGGAGCCATGGGCCGCGCCACCCTATGGTGTGGGCCCACCTCGGGTCCAGGTGGCTCCCCCTTACGGCTTCCTCCGTCATCCGGAAAAATAGGATTTTTGGTAAAACTTCCTTCCACGAGTTGATCTTCCGAAATATTGCATCTGACGGTGCTTTTTCCAGCGAGAATCACGGCTCCGGTGCTCGATCTCCAAATAATCATGAAACATGCAAAATAGATGAAATAACATAAGTATTGTGTCCCAATATGAAATATATCAATGAATAACAACAAATTATGATATAAAATAGTGATGCAAATTGGACGTATCAACTCCCCCCAAGCTTAGACTTCGCTTGTCCCCAAGTGAAACTGAACTCGGTAAACAGGTCCACATGTTTATGGAGTGAAGAGTCGATAAATGAAATACGGACAAGAAGCATCATATTCATTCACACAAAACATTATAGTAAACAATTTTCTCATACAACTCAACTTGAAACAAGTATAAGGTAATCACAAATAAAGGTGCATAAGAAATCATAATTGGTGATGGCAAACTTTGTTCTTGGTCGGAGAACGATTAACAGATTATACTTATCTATTGAGCGAGCGCTCTTATAATAAAGCTTATGGTAAACTTGCATACTCAATCATATTAATCATTGATGACTTTCAAAGCTATATTCATTCGGGTAAAACTTGTACTAAACAAGAAAGAGTAAAGACATGATGAAGCAAATCACAATATAATAGTTTAATCACAACAACTCAAATGCTTGCTTGAGATGGAGGGAAGTAGGTTTACTTGACTCGGCATAAAGTAAAAGACAGGCCCTTCGCAGAGAGGAAGCGAGAGATTAAATCATGTGCTAGAGCTTTTTCAGTTTTGAAAACATATAAAGAGAATAAAAGTAAAGTTTTGAGAGGTGTTTGTTGTTGTCAACGATCTGGTAGCGGGTACTCTAACCCCCTTGCCAAACGAGACCTCCAAAGAGCGGCTCCCATGAAGGACGTTATCTCTACCGGCAAGGTAGATCATCCTTCTTCTCTTTTGTTTGCACATGTATTTTAGTTTATTTAAGGATGACACTCCCCCAACCTTTGCTTACACAAGCCATGGCTAACCGAATCCTCGGGTGCCTTCCAACAATCTCATACCATGGAGGAGTGTCTATTGCAAAATTAAGTTGCTTAACGATGAATCAGGGCAAAACATGTGAAGAGAATTATTAATGAAAGTTAATTAATTGGGGCTGGGAACCCCGTTGCCAGCTCTTATTGCAAAATTATAAGATAAGTGGATGAAGCCACTAGTCCATTAGTAGAGGCTGCCTAACAAGACTGAAAGATAAAACACCACATACTTCCTCATGAGCTATAAAACATTGACACAAATAAGAAGTAATAAGTTTTGAATTATTTAAAGGTAGCACATGAAGTATTTAGTTGGAATGGCGAGAAAATACCATGCGGTAGGTAGATATGGTGGACACAAATGGCATAGGTTTGGGTTCGAGGTTTGGATGCACGAGAAGTATTCCCTCTCAGTACAGGTCTTTGGCTAGCAAGGTTAAATAGCAAGCATAGGAGTTGAGGAGAAACAAACAAATATACATGTGATAGAAACAATCATGCATCTTACTTGTAAGCACAAACAGTTTTAACTTTAGAATACTAAGCTAAGAACTGATAAGAAAGATAATAATATCTTCTACATGTACTTCCTCTATTCTTCTAAAACTCAAAGTGTTGTTGCTATTGACCATTGCTAAGTTTGCCAAAACCAAATAGATTTACTTAATGCTCCCAAAGTGGTACCAATACTAAAATCAAGATCAATCATATAGTAGAAATTGCAAACTAAAATAAGGTGTGCAATATGTAAATGATAAGACTTCTCATTAATATTCCATAACGATAACTCACACCAAGGGATACATAGACAAACTAAAGGAGAGATACTTCCACACTGCAACCCATCTCATACGATAACTTCCCTACTCATGATATGACACTACTTGATAGTAAAATAAAGGTAGTGATAATGTGATACCGCGGCACTCCCCCAAGCTTGGAACAAACCAAGGGGATGCCAATACCGATGATGAATTACTCCGTTGGCGATGGTGGTGATGAATCCCTCATGCGCTTCTTACAGATCTCCTTCAGCTTCAGCTTCTCAGCTTGGCAAATCTGCACTAAGTCTCGAAGAGATTCATTGTTATCTGAAGTCGGCGATGGCGAACCTGTGATGGGCATCAAGTAATATCCCAACATTCTACGGAGTCGGTGATTCTCCTCCCTGAGTATCTCCACTTCTCTTCTTAGAGCCCGGTATTGACCACAAAACTCATCGGTAGTCCGTAGAGCTTCTTCCAGCACAGGGAAAGAGTCGAGGCCAAGAGCAGGGGTAAAGGTCCCTGCAAGTTATGAGAGAAAGAACGTCGAGTATCAACAGATCCCACCAAGACTTGCTTACTTCCCACAGCTTGTTGCTCTTGTTTTGACGACACCCTTTTCACTTCTTCCTTCGAAGGCCCTTTGCCCTTGTTGTCGGAGGCCATGATGCTCCTAGATTGAAAATAGATCTTGGCAGAAACAGCTTGAAACAAAACACGTCGAGAAAACGATATACGGACCTCCAGGGGTCCGGGGGATTTTATAATAAAAATTTTCAGAACCAACGGAAAGTACCAGATCGAACCAGAGTCGGAAAGGGTCAACGAGGCGGCCAGACCACAGGGCGGCGCGGGCCCAGGCCAGGCCGCGCCGGCCTGTGGTGGCACGCCCTCGTGCGTCCTTTCCACTCCGTTTCGAACTCGTAATTTTTCTTATTTTCCAAAAACAGCAAAAATAATGTTCGGAAAGTAAATCGCGAACTTTTCATTACCGAGATCGTTACCTATTCAAATTCGAGTTCTGGCGGAGTGTCAATTTGTCCTTTGATGAAAGCCTCCGGTGTTTCCATTCGAATAATATCAACATCAACATTATAAGAATCACCTGAGATATAATGCTTGAGTCTTTGTCCATTCACCACTTGCGTAGCATTTCCTTGGAGAGAGCTAATTTTAATTGCTCCTGAACGATACACCTCCTCAACAACATATGGTCCTTCCCATTTCGAGAGTAATTTCCCTGCAAAGAATCTGAGACGAGACCGATACAATAGGTCTTTATCCCCAATATTAAACTCTCTTTTGATGATCCTTCTATCATGCCATTTTTTAACTTTTTCTTTAAAGAGTTTAGCACTTTCATAAGCTTCACTTCTCCATTCATCTAGAGAACTTAATTGTAGCAACCTCTTATCACCGGCAAGTTTAGGATCTTTATTTAATTCTCTAACGACTCGATAAGCTTTGTGTTCTAGTTCTAAAGGTAAATGACAAGCTTTTCCGTAAACCATTTTATAAGGTGACATTCCCATGGGGTTTTTATAAGCAGTTCTATAAGCCCATAGCGCGTCTTTCAATTTACTAGCCCAATTCTTTCTAGATTTATTAACGGTCTTCTGCAAGATAGATTTAATTTCTCTATTTGATAATTCTACTTGACCACTACTTTGAGGGTGATAAGCGGAAGCAATTCTATGATTAATACCATACTTAGCAAGAGTTTTTCTAAAACCTCCATGAATAAAATGAGAACCTCCATCGGTCATAATATATCTAGGTACTCCAAATCTAGGAAAAATAACATCTAAAAGCATTTTTAAAGAGGTCTCACCATCAGCACTTTTTGTAGGTATGGCTTCCACCCATTTAGTAACATAATCAACAAGCAACAAGTATATGAGTGTTACCTTTTGAAGAGGGAAAAGGTCCCATGAAGTCAAATCCCCAACAATCAAACGGTTCAATAACAAGAGTATAATTCATAGGCATTTCATTGCGTACGGGGATATTACCAACCCTTTGGCATTCATCACAAGATAAAATAAACTTCCTTGCATCTTTGAAGAGAGTTGGCCAATAAAAACCTGATTGCAGAACCTTTTGCGCGGTTCTATCTCCGGCGTGATGTCCTCCATAAGCACTACCATGACATTTACTCAATATCTCTTGTTGTTCATATTCGGGAACACACATTCGCATAATACCATCCACTCCTTCTTTACATAAGTGTGGGTCATCCCAGAAATAATGCCTCAAGTCATAAAAGAATTTCCTCCTCTGCTAAGCTGAAAAGGTTGGAGGCAAGTACTTGGAAACAATAAAGTTAGCATAATCAGCATACCAAGGACTGTCTCGCGAGCTCACCTTTATTACAGCCAATTGTTCATTTGGAAAACTATCATTAACGAGAACAGGATCATAAGCAATATTTTCCAATCTAGACAAATTATCGAGCAACGGGATTATCAGCACCTTTCCTATCTACAATATGTAAATCAAATTCTTGCAAAAGAAGTACCCATCTAATAAGCCTCGGCTTAGCATCTTTCTTTGTCATAAGGTATCTAATTGCAGCATGATCAGTATGAATTGTAACTTTTGAATCAACAATATAAGATCTAAATTTATCACAAGCAAAGACTACGAGCTAACAATTCTTTTTCAGTAGTAGCATAATTTCTTTGAGCACCATCAAGAGTTTTACTAGCATAATGAATAACATTTAGTTTTTTATCTACTCGTTGTCCAAGAACAGCGCCTACAGCAAAATCACTAGCATCACACATAATTTCAAATGGTAAATTCCAATCGGGAGGTTCAACTATAGGAGCGAGTTGTTAAGGCTTTCTTTAGAGTTTCAAAAGCTTCCTTACAATCATCATCAAAAACAAAAGGTACATCTTTTTGAAGAAGATAAGTAAGAGGCTTTGAAATCTTGGAGAAATCTTTAATAAATCTCCTATAAAACCCAGCATGTCCAAGAACACTACGAATACCTTTAACATCCCTCGGATAGGGCATCTTCTCAATAGCTTCAACTTTAGCTCTATCAACTTTAATACCTCTCTCAGAAATTTTATGTCCCAATACAATTCCTTCATTAACCATAAAGTGGCATTTCTCCCAATTAAGAACAAGGTTAGTTTCTTCACATCTCTGCAAAACTTTATCAAGGTTTCGCAAGCAACTATCAAAAGAATTCCCGTAGACGAGAAAAATCATCCATGAATACTTCCACAATACTCTCACAAAAGCCATGAAAAATAGCAGACATGCATCTTTGAAAAGTAGCGGGAGCATTACATAAACCAAAAGGCATACGCCTATAAGCATAAGTTCCATAGGGACAAGTAAAAGTGGTTTTCTCTTGATCTTTAGCTTTAACGAGCAATTTGTGAAAACCCGAATAACCATCAAGAAAGCAAAAATGAGTATTTTTAGATAACCTTTCTAGCATTTGATCAATAAATGGAAAAGGGTAATGATCTTTCTTAGTAACTTTATTAACTTTTCGATAATCAATGCACATTCTATACCCTACAACTACTCTTTGAGGTATGAGCTCATCATTATCATTAGGCACAACGAGTCATTCCTCCTTTCTTAGGAACGCAATGCACAGGACTAACCCATCTACTATCGGCAATAGGATATATAATACCAGCTTCAAGTAGTCGTAATACCTCATTTCTTACCACATCCTTCATCTTAGGAATTAGACGACGCTGAGGTTCAACAACAGGCTTCGCATCATCTTCCATATTAATGGCATGTTGGAAAATAGAGGGAGAAATCCCCTTCAAGTCATCAAGAGTATAGCCAATAGCACCTCGGTGTTTCTTCAATATTTGCAATAATCTTTCTTCTTCAAACTCTGTAAGCTTAGAACTAATAATAACAGGATATATTTTCTTATCATCAATATGAGCATATTTAAGATTATCAGGCAAAGGCTTTAAATCAAAAACAGGATCTTCCTTTGGTGGCGGTGTTGTACCCAAGTCTTCCACCGGAAAATCATGCTTGAGAATAGGTTGGCGAAGAAAAATCTCCTCAAGCTCATCTCTTTCTTTCCTAAAAACTTCACTCTCGCTATCCTCCAAATGTTGCTGCAAAGGATTATTAGGAACAAGAACAATAGATGCACACTTTGCTCCATTTTAAAATCATTACTAGGCAAATCAGCTTTATAAGGAGTTTTAGTAAATTTAGAGAAGTTAAACTCATAAGATTCACCAGCAAATTTAGTCAAATTTTTCTCTTTCTTGCAATCTATAATAGCTCCACAAGTATTTAGAAAAGGTCTACCAAAAATGATAGGACAATAATCACTAGCAGCAGAACCAAGTACCAAAAAGTCAACAGGATATTTAATCTTACCACATACAACTTCCACATCTCGAACAATACCAATTGGAGAAATGGTTTCTCTATTAGCCAGCTGAATAACCACATCAATATCTTCAAGTTCACAAGAATCAATTTCGTGCATAATCTCCGTGTAAAGCTCATAAGGTATAGCACTAACACTTGCACCAATATCACATAAACCATAATAGCAATGATCACCAATTCTAACGAGATATCATAGGAACACTAGCTTGTTTGGGTTTATTAGGATGTGAAACAATATTAGAAGCATCTTCACGGAAAATAATATGACCATCCTCTACATTTTCGAGTCACAAGATCTTTAACTATTGCAACAGCGAGGTTCAACTTTTATTTGTTCTTCGGGTTCTATAGGTTTCTTTTCACTTTTATGAACCGCACTATTTATAACGAGTACTCTTTCATTTTAGCAGGAAAAGGAGTTTTTTCAATATAAGCTTCAGGAATAACACGATCGGCGGTTTCAACTACAACACACTTATTAATAGATGAATCAATTTTATCTTTATACGGTTCATGATACTTAGCAAAATTCTTCTTAGGCAATTCATAATGAGAGGCAAAAGCTTTATAAAGGTTTGCGAGCAACTTGAGAATCAAGACCATATGTAGCACTAATATTACGAAATGTATCGGTATCCATAAAAGCTTCAATGCATTTATAATCATAAATTATACCGATTCTCTATCCTTGTCGTTCTCCCAACCTTCGGTATTTTCTTGGATCCGATCAAGAAGGTCCCTTTTAAACTCTTCTTTGTTGCGTGTAAATGATCCAGAACAAGAAGTATCCAGCAAGGTCTTGTCTTGAAAAGAAAGTCTTGCATAGAAATTATCAATAATAACATTACCAGGAAGCTCATGAATGGGGCATTTGAGCATTAAAGACTTCAATCTCCCCCAAGCTTGGGCAATACTCTCTCCATCATGAGGCCAGAAATTATATATGCGGTTCCAATCTTTGTGAATTTCACTTGGAGGGTAAAATTTGGAATAAAATAAAGGCACAATGTCCTCCCAATCAAGAGAGTCACCATTCTTCAGCAATTTATACCAATGCGCTGCTTTACCAGACATCGATATAGAGAATAGCTTCTTCCTAACTTCATTCATAGCAATACCTGCACATTTGAATAACCCGCATAATTCATGCAAAAACAGTAAATGATCACCGGGATGGACAGTTCCATCCCCTTCATAGCGGTTATCCATAACATGTTCAATAATTTTCATAGGTATTTTATATGGTATTACTTCCTCACCTGGCGCCTCATCCACTACCGTTGCAGTAGTAGTAGATTACCCAAATAGAAATTGAAGAGGAGATCTCTCCATAATGACTTATAGCAGCAGGCAGAAATAAAATCAGCACAAACAGTATAGGTTTTCCTTACCAATTCCGCTTACCAATAGCGCTTCACTCCCCGGCAACGGCGCCGAGAAAATAGTCTTGATGACCCACAAGTATAGGGGGTGTATCGTAGTATCTTCGATAAGTAAGAATGTCGATCCCAACGAGGAGCGAGAAGGTGTTGACGAGTAGTTTTGATGAAGGATTCACTGTAAATGCTCACGGACAAGTATTCGGGGGTTTTGATGTAACGGATGAATAAAGTACGAGTAAGTAAAATGCGAGAGAAATAATTGCAGCGAGTGGCCCAATCCTTTTTAGCACAAAGGACAAGCCGGTTTGTTTACTTATAATGACCAAACGTTCTCGAGGACACACGGGATTTTAGTCTAGTGTTTTCGTTACCTACAGTTGATTAATCTTCATTGTTTTGATAAGTGTTGTGTGGGTGAACCTATGCTAATGTACCGCCCTTCCTAGGACTAATACATACTTGTGATTATACCCCTTGCAAGCATCCGCAACTACAAGAAAGTAATTAAGATAAATCTAACCACGACCTTAAACTGCGAGATCCTGCGATCCCTCCTGCATCGATATACCAACGGGGGTTCGGGTTTCTGTCACTCCGGCAACCCCGCAATTGGCAAACGAGTACAAGATGCATTCCCCTAGGCCCATAAATGGTGAAGTGTCGTGTAGTCGACGTTCACACGACACCACTAGAAGAATAACACCACAACTTAAATATCATAACATTGAATATTACTCAACCATAGTTCACTACTAACAATTAGACTTCACCCATGTCCTCAAGAACTAAACGAACTACTCACGAGACATCATATGGAACATGATCAGAGGTGATATGATGATGAATAACAATCTGAACATAGACCTTGGTTCAATGATTTCACTCAATAGCATCAACAACAAGTAGAAATCAGTATCGGGAGAGTTTCCCCTATCAAACAATCAAGATCAAACCCAAATTGCTACAGCGGTGACGATGTCCAGCGATGGAGATGGCGGTGATGATGGTGGAGATGATGATGATGGTGATGGAGATGATGTCCAGCTCGATGGCGGTGACGATGGCGTCGATTTCCCCCTCCGGGAGGGAATTTCCCCGGCGGATTCCTGCCCGCCGGAGAGCTCTTTTCTCTCTGGTGTTCTCCGCCCCGCGAGGCGGCCGTAACCCTTCGTGAGGATTCCTCTCGTGGCTTAGGTCTTCGGGACGAAGGGTTTCGCGAAGAAAAGGAGGCGAAAGAGGCCGAGGGGCTCCACACCACATGGTGGCGCGGCCAGGCCATGGGCCGCGCCACCCTATGGTGTGGGTCCACCCTGGGTCCAGCTGGCTCCCCCTTCTGGCTTCCTCCGTCATCTGGAAAAATAGGATTTTTGGTAAAACTTCCTTCCACAGTTGATCTTCCGAAATATTGTATCCTGACGGTGCTTTTTCCAGCAGAATCCTGGCTCCGGTGCTCGATCTCCAAATAGTCATGAAACATGCAAAATAGATGAAATAACATAAGTATTGTGTCCCAATATGAAATATATCAATGAATAACAGCAAATTATGATATAAAATAGTGATGAAAATTGGACGTATCAGAGGCCAAGCGCGCGGAGGACGCTGTGGTGGAAGAGGCGATCGCCAGGTCGCTGCAGGACCTGGTGCCCGCCGAAAATAGCCTCCCCATCGACGCCGCGCTGGAGTGGTCCAGGCGGGACTGGGAGCGCTAGGAGGCGGAGCAGCAGCGATGGCTACTGGACCTGGCCGCCGCGCGGCAACTCGCCATCCGCGCTGCCGCACCAGCCGCGGGAAGGAACGTCGCGCCGAGGACCGTCGAGGTGATCAAGCTCGAGGAGAGCAACGATGACGACATCTACCGGCCGACGCGGCCACGCGCCGGCGATGCTGGCCAGGGTACGAGCCGCTGGTACGAGGCGGCGCCGCCCCAGGACGCCGCAAGCTCGAGCGACGACGATGACGGCGCAGACTACACGGCCTTCTACCGCCATTTCGGCATGTAGAAGGCTGGTTTTAGTTTAGGTTTAAGTTATCCCATCGCCGAATTCAAATATATGTACGAATTCGGCCTATTTATGTATGAACTCGCCTATATATGTTAAATATCATTGAATTTCGCTTATGTTTGAACGAGTTTCGCCCAATTTTGTCTGAATTCGCCTTATTTCATCAAAAACTTTCATCCATCCTGGACTCGCCGCAGGGAAAATGGGCCTCCCCAAGCCAAAAATTACATCCATCCGGCGCTATTTAGCGCCGGATTTCGGCCTGGGGAGCCCCAACAGCTGGGGGTGCTCTTAAGTTATGAGTATATCATGGATATAGCCTCATATCCGCAAGTTTATTATACCCTACCTATTTATTGTCAATTTCTCATGTGACACATCTACTTTTTTTGGCTTATGAGTTAGAATATGTGAATGTGTTTATTTATTTTTTATTTTTTTACTTGTTATGTACTTAAATATGTGTTATTGAGTTGAGACAATTTTTTATCAATAAATGTAAAATTATGAGTAACTTGTGTACAATTTAACCTACCCACCGGGTATCCAATAGGTATGGGTATGGATAAAGTTTTATACACATGGGTACATATATGGACATTGTACCCATTGACTATACATGTATGAGTATGATATTGGTTTACCCTGCACATACCCTATCCATTGCCATCCTTAGAGCATCTCCACCGGCAGCCCCCAAATAGGCGCCGGCAGGGGCGTCGGCACCTCCGTTTGGGGGCGCCGGTAGTGCATCCTCCATTTGGGGAGGCTGCTCCCACACCTACGCCTCCCAAACGGTGGCCCACAATTTTTTTTTCTTTTTACATTATTTTGAAACAACATATCAATCATATTTTATTCATACAATCACACAAATAGATTTAAATTATTCATACAATCAATCAAACAAATATAATTAAATTATTCATACAATCCAACAAATAAAAAATACTTAAATTATTCATAGAGGCAAATAAATAGAAATAAAATCATGCATTGTTGGCTGCTCCTCTCCTCGCCCACAAATGCGCAACTAGATTCGCCTTCAGCTGTGCATGGACACCTGCATATCGAATTGCATTGTGCATATGAAGAAAAGCAGTAAATTCTTGGGGTACATGCTCTACCTCAGCTAGTGGCCCTTGATAATCAAATGGATGATCATCCTGCACATGTGCGTCACGCTCGCTCTCCATGATCATGTTGTGGATGATCACACAGGCGTTCATCACCTCTCACATCTGTGCCTCAGCCCAAGTGAGAGCAGGGTACCTGACAATGGCACACTCAACATCCTTGCGCGCTGCTTCCTGGCATGTTGCAAAATAGGCTTCCATCTCGTTTGATGGAGAGGGAATTGTCTTCACAAATGTAGCATACGTCGGGTAGATACCATCAGCTAGATAGTACCACTTGTTGTATGCGTGGCCGTTTACCTCAAAGTTCACAGCAGGAGCTTGTCCCTCAGCCAGCCTGGCAAACACCGGAGAGCGCTGCAGCACGTTGATATCATTGTTTGTTCCTGCCATGCCAAAAAATTCATGCCAAATCCAAAGCTCATGGTCTGCCACAGCCTCAAGAATGACACTGCACTCACCAGTATGCCCCTTGTAGATCCCCTGCCAAGTAAAAGGGCAATTCTTCCAGCCCCAATGCATACAGTCAATGCTTCTGAGCATCCCAGGAAACCCTCTTGATGCATTCTTTTGCAGGATCCGAGCTGTATCATCTTCTCTTGGTGCTCTCAAATAGTATTTAGCAAACACCGCTATGATGGCTCGGCAGAACCTGTAGAGAGTCTCTGTACATGTCGACTCTGCCATCCATAGGTAGTCATTGGCTGTATCTGGAGAAGCTTCGTATGCAAGACAGCGCATTGCAGCAGTGCACTTCTGAATTGAGTGAAGCCCCACAAACCTGTGCAATCTTTCTTGGCCATGAAGTACTTGTCGTACTCCCTGACGCCGTGGACAATCTTTAAAAACAGCTCCTTGTTCATCCTAAACCAGCGCCGAAATTCCTTCGGCAAATGAGTCGCGTCGTCGTTGAAGTAGTCGGCGTCAAGCAGCATTGCGCCGGCTTCACGATGCCGGTTGATGTTCCTCCTCTTGCCTAGTTTTGAGCCGCCGCGCCGAGACACAACGAAGAAAGGATGGCGAACGCGCAACATGTTCGTCAGAATCAGCTGTTGCTGTTGCCGCCGAACAGCTTGAGCGTTCTGCTCCTCCGTGAACAGCTGCATCATCATCTCGTCGTCGCTGTCCATCGCGGAAATCGGACGAAGACCTTGCGGGCGGGGTGATACTATCGTGGTGCCGGAGAGCTCTGTTCCGGGCGAAACAGCGGCCGCCGGTCGAGGGGTGGCAGCCGTGTCGATGGACGGCGGTTTCTAGATAGTTGGCGGTGTCTATTGCAAGCAGGGGGGCCGCGGCGGCGACGGTGGCAATCTAGAGGGGTGGGAGTCGGCTCGGGCGTGTGTAGGAGGTGGAAAATCGGTGTGTCTGGCTGCCATGTGGAGCCCACACTCGTTTTCAGATGTGCCGCGAGGTGCCGGCGCGCCCGATTCGTGCCCTTGGCGAAGGGACCGGCACGGGGTTGCCGGCGATTGTATTGGGCTCCAAAACTGGCCGGCGCCATTTGGGGCGCACCGGTGCGAGACCATTTTCGCTGCTAGCCCCCAAAATGCTATCGGGGGCGCCGGTGGAGATGCTCTTAGTTTGAGTCCGGTTGGGATCGTTTTCATTTTCAGTTTGGTACCTCCTCACCTTACTTGTTCCGTCATGTGCCCGAGTGTATAGTTCAGTGCACAACCGGATGGATGGGTGTCCCTCCTGTGTGTTGTCACACATAGACAAGGCCCAGATTTGTGTGTTTGGTGCTGTCAAAACTTTGTGTGCTTGATAGGTCCGATCCGCAATCCAGCCTACCGCATCAGGGTTACATAGGCCTTAGGGCTTGTATAATTGTGATATCTTAGTAGTATCGCGTAGGATAAACACTAAAGTGGGGCAAAGAGAAAGATGAAAAAAGACGTTGCCTTCTCTTAGTTAAGAGATGATTTCTTAGCCCAATATCTCTCAGCACATATTTAGGATGGCTAGTTACTAAGGATAAGACTAAAAATAACCTAGTGTACATCGTATTTAATTGCTATATCTAGATTACGTGGCAGCTTTAAGATAAGACGGTCTTATCACACATTGCAATGCTCTTAGACGTAGCGGTGGTCACGCTGACCTGTGCGGATGGCACTGCACAACTAGAGATGCTTGAGATGCACCACCAAGTGACCTAGAGAAAACCGATGGCTCACTTTGGAAACAAGGCCTAGCTGATGGTACGGTAGGCAGCAACATTGATGGCCAATAAGAGGGTTTGTTGGCCATGATTTGGAGGTGTCGCTATTGTCTTCTTAGCGGGGCCGACATCAACACCCTTGCTATTCAATTATCATTTGAGATTGTCTCTACTATTATATTGGAGTTGGTAGTAGGTCGTACAACGCATTTGATGAAGGAGATTAGGAGCATCTAGGCCGTCTAATCTTTCATCGGTGGATCTTGTCCATACATCTCGATCTCAACTTGAAACAATTACTCCTTAGTGCCACCGCCCAAGTTCCATGCACAAAATGGTAAGATCTAAAATACATCACGCACAAAGCCAAGAAATTAGGATTAATTATGCATTCCTAACTAATAATACTGTTCTCTATTTCTCTTGACTATTTTTCATTTTCCTTAATCCGCCTTCTTTCTCGAGCGACAGCCACACCCTTGACTCTGCCCGCTCGCACCGCCAGCCGGCGCCATCATCCTCGTGCGCCTCCCGCCGTTTCCGTGCCGCACTACACTAGTGCCCTGCCCACGCCCCCGTTATTTCCCAGCCGGGGTACCCTTCTCAGACCTTCTCCTTTGCGGTGACCCAGCATACCACTGCATGTTGTAGTATACAAGTCGTTGATATGATCTTCATGAAGGAACTTCTTCACAAATATCACATCCCTCAGAGTGGTACAACAGAACTATTGCAGGTCATAACACTCTAGATTATATTACAAACATGGTCTTAACAAGTTGGTTTCTCATAGGTCCTATGAGAACACCCTAAGATACTACTGAAATACTCTTACGACTCAACTTAAAGATCATACTGAGCTCAACAACTTATTTAGGTAAGCAACTACGCTACTCGGCTCTAAGATGTCTAAGGTAAGACTCTACTCCTCCGCCTCGGTGTTGTCAGCTCCGTAGACTATTCCGTAGTCCACACCTTCCACTCCCCCTGACAAATCAGGCTCGTCGTAGACCAGCTCGTAGTCTCCTTCTGGTGCTCCGTCGTTGGCATCCACTTCATTGTCACAGTCTAGCAAGGGTGTCGAAAGAAAGTGAATACAGAGGTACTCAGCAAGTTCAAAATAGAAAAGGTGTTTGATGCACTAGCTACGACCATTGATCAGAAAATCTCAGGTCAATGCATGTTTCGAAAATATTTCTTAAAAAGGTTTATTTTATTTTGAAAACTATGTCCGCCAGTCTTCACAGGTTGACCAGAACTTCACGAAGTTCCTTTTCTGCCGCGTTCGTAGTTCCCTTCCCGGAACAAGGAGTGACAATCCGCAATTTAATACACGGTGCGTTACTTTTCCCATAAGAGAACTTATTCTTGATACCAACCGAGACGCGTTCTCGTCCACACTTCCTTGGTGTGAGGCCAGGTGTAAGATCCAAGCCAATCACTGCCTTCTTCGCGACCCTGTATAGCCACTCTTTTGTCCATCCGCACATCCCTGGTAGACATCTCCCGTTCATACGGCTTTACACTCGATGTGCTACGGACAATCCATCATAGACGGTAGAGCGCTCTCATCCACTTGGATGGGGATTTAAAAGCATTTCCCAACCTACTGTGGTGCTATCACAACACCCAGTCATTCTCTATCAAGTCCGTTGATATGCAGAAGGGAAAAGATACAGCTCACTTCCCCAGAGCCATTATAGATCTCATGGTTAACGTGATATGTATGGCGCTAGAATCACTAGACATCATTGGTGATTAGTGCTAGATGAGTAGCCCCTTGCAATGGAACCTCCACCATTAACACATACCATGGTTCCATTGCCCACCACATAGTCATATTCATAATTGGAAAAGTAACATTTATTTTCAATGCAGGAATGATAAGTATAGTACTTTTGCGAGTAAATTGATAGAAAATAATCAAGATGACATGAGCAAGGGTGAACTTGGTCAGTGACTTGCTAGATAATGCAGTTTGATGTGTTGGATGGACCTCGGGTTCTGTAAAGAAGCATCATTGTCCGGTAAGGATAATGTTATAAAATCCAAATGATGCATGCATGGGTGCATTATTTCATGTTGAATCCCTTTCCCCGGAATATTTATTAAGATTTGGATGATTTAGGATAGATTTAATTATTTATGCCTTTGGCAGTAATTTATAAGTCCTTTAAATCCTTAAATATGGTTTTCTTTAAAAAGAAAAGGATTTAAGAGTAATAGAATTTTTCTTTGGAAAATATTTATTTCAAATAAAGAATTTGAAATAATAGAGTTTTTTCCTTTTAGAAATAAAAGAAAGGCTTTGGAATAATATAATATTTCCTTTTTGGAAAACATTTATCTTTTAAAAGAAAAGACTTGGAATAACAGAATATTTATTTTGAAAATATTTGATAAACAAATATTTAAATTCATTTGGAATTTTCCTTGATTTTTATATCAAAGGAAAATTGCAAATTTCAAATTCCAAGTTCATAATTAAATTCAAAAAATTCAAAATTTTAACTTGTGTTGTTCATTTCATTTCTTATTTTATTCTAGTTAAGAACTATTTTTAATTATTAATCCAGTTTTTCTTGAATTTTAAGAGGTATTCATAATTATTTGGAATTTTACAAAGTTCAAGGGTTATTTAATTTTCTGAAATGACTAAAATGCCCTTGGGCCCACCAGGTAAACCAACTGGTTGAACAAGACCAGCCTAGGTCGGTTGGTCGGCCCACCGGCCACTCCCCTCTCTCTCTCACTCGCGAACCCTAACCCTAATCGCATGGGTGATCCCGTGGCGATGGCGTCGCCGCCACGGTCGCCGCCACTCTTCGGCCGTCTCCGGCGGTCCTAGGGCTCGCCACTGGTCGCATTCGACGTAGCGCGCGATGGTGCTCCCTTATGTCCACGTCGATTTGGTTTTCCCCTCTTCTCTGGCCATGCGCAAGCTTGCCCGTGCCAGGCGTTGACGAGTTCGTCGATGAACTCCGTCGATCTGCGCCTCCTGGACACGCTCGTGTGTTCGCCGCCTCCTACGGCGGTGGTGTATGGCTGGCACCGACCTGGCAGCGGTTTGGCGCCGCTGTGGCTAGCCTGTGCCACCGTGCCGCCATGGACATCGCCAAGTAACTCTGCTTCACCTCCTACCTCACTCTCTACTCCATCTCTTCCATCTGCTCGAGCTCTGCCTACTGAATCATCCTATGCTTGTGTTGTTGCTGCTGTTGCGCTTGCTATGCTCCCTTGATGCCCTGCATAAGCCTACTGCAGCCATGCTCTTTCTTATCTATGCTAACTGGTGCTATGCTGATGCTTGCTTGATTCCTACTGGTCGATTTAGCTAGGCCTATTGTGCCTGTTCATGCTCTGGTGCTGCTCAAATGCTTACTGGTTCTTGTGTTAGTCCTATCCTATTTGTTTATGCACATGTGCTACTCAAATGCTTACTGGTGGCCTTTGCTGTTGACAGGGGCTAGCATTGCTGACACTTGTGATGCCAGTGGTGCTCTCCTGTTCCTTGTATATGATATAATTGGTCCATTTGGATCAATGCATGCTAGTGGCTAGGTTACAGGTTCTATTCTTGAATGGTTTGTATGCTTGCCCTAGCTACTGCCATGGTTTAGTCTTGATCTAGCTGCTGCTCATGTGTTAGTGAGCTGCTGTTGTTGTCCATAGCACATTGAAGATTCAATGGCTAGGATGCAATTGGTCATGCTACTGGTTGCCTCTCAGTGATGCTATTGCTTGTCAATTGATGGATTATCTTGTATTCATGCCTTGGTGAATTATTTAATATTTATATATGAACTGCTTATGCAGTGTTGATTATATGCATGGATTTGTATGAAATGATATCTCCAATGACAACTGGAAGATAAATAAAGTCTGAATCCATTTCTGGATAATGATGACTTATGAATTTGGTTTACTGGATGGCTTGTGGTTGATGTGACCACATTATCCTTGCTACTGTTTGGGTTGCTCTCACTGTTGGATCATTTCTTGTTGGCTAAACTCATCTTTGCTTCCACAGTAGGGTATCATAATTCATATGAATGTCACTGTATTTGCCTGTGAAGAAACTATGCATAATCTGATGGTTTATTTGGCTAGGAATTTCTAGGTGGTCTCTGTAGCTTCTAGTATCTATATATTACTCTACTAGTTGCTATCTGTGCATATATACTTGTCTGTTTGCACAAGAATAGTATCTGGATGGTATTTGGATCTAGTTGCTCTATTTCTACCAGTAATCCTTGGTCAAAACCAAGTGATGTTAACCCCTTATGAGCATCTGCTCATGCTTATGCTTTGTGTCATGCTAAGAGATGGATTGGATCCATTGGATCCACTCTAGGTATCAATTATACCTTGCTCCAGCTCCTAGATGGTCATATTTGGTTGCTGTTGAGCTTTTGCTTGATGGTTTTGATCACTTGTCCTTCTCCTCCTAGCTCCTGGATGATCTTGCTCATGTTCCCATGCCTCTGGCTGGTTTTGGTTGGTTAGTTTGGATGACTGGATGATTTCTAGGGTTGGTTTTGGTGTTCTTGAGCAAGAACGGAGATGAACTTGCTACTGTTCACTTCTAGCTATGGTTTCATGCCTATCTGGTCGACTAGGTTGACTATTTCAGTTGGTTCTGTCCATTTATACTTCCCGATGGTTCTCCCTGGCCTTGACACACAACCTGTGCACTTTGGGTGACTATGCCATGGTTGTCTTGCTGTTGAGCATGCACAACAGCTTGTGAGCTGTGTGTGTGCGCGCTTGGAATTGAAACTTGAGCTCATCATTTCTCAAACTTCTGGTCTGCTAGTGCCTATCTTGCTTCTAGCAAGGTTTTGGACATTGGCAAGTGTCATTGACACTTGCATTTTAACCCCCTGGCTAGTTTCTATTTCATTTGCAGGTTTCAAGCTCAAACTGATTCAGCGACAAAGAATTCAAGACTAGTAGTTTAGGATTTTTTTATATGATGCAATACTTGTAATTTTATTTTATTTATCATTCTGTCCATTCATATATAATGAATATTGTAAAGACATGTAATTTGTGTGTATGATCAATAAAGCTCAAGGTTTTACTTATGAGCTTTTGTGTAAATTTAATATTCACTTATTCATTATTTGTTTATATGTGATGTGATTGTTGAATTATGAATTCATAATTCATTTATATATTGTTTACTTATCACTTCTTTGTTTTGAAATCAATTTGAAATGCCAAATAAAATGATCTCCCAAAACTCTAAATTTCAAAAGAGATCAAATTCATAGCACTCAAATTGCTCCAACCCTAATAGCAACGAGAGAGAAACCTCGATCCCTCTTAGGTTTTTATGCAATAAAGCACAATTTTTTTCCCAGTTTTACGATGAAATGCACATCCCATTTCTAAATCTACCCTTCGTTGATCCTATGTTCTGTGATATTACATCCTTTCCACGGTCTGGTGCATGCTCGATCAGGGTGGCACTGGGCTGCTTGCCGCCGACGGCGTATCGTACGATGAGGCTCCCGTATGGCGAAGCTTCTGCCCATGTATCCGAGAGGTCGTCGGTGCCACGTCCAGGTTCGAGGTCGTCGGACCTGCTGCGTTGAAGCCCCCCTACAACTCACCATCCCTCCAACATCAGCTTCACCACCGACGAGTGATGGATCCGACCGCCGGGGCTCTGATGAAGAGCTTTTCGACCGGATCTGCAGCACCAGGAAATTCAGCTGGGATTAGGTAATCATTTGTTTGTTCGAATTAGATGGCTCCTCAGTATCTTTCATGTTTCGTTCAAGGTTCTAAACTTGGGCAAAGACACACATGAGCGCCTCAGCGAGAGACACTAAAGTTGTGGGAGCTACTGTTGGAACTAGTAGTAGTAAGATCCTGTCTTACTAGAAGGAGAGCAACACCTATAAGTGATTTCACCAAATTCATAATTGTATCTTGTTTCCGTTCATGTGCACATCTATTTTTCTTGTTTACTATCAGAACGAAATAATTAGTTTGGAAGATAATTTTGTCATATAGTATTCTTGAAAATAATTTTGTCGTATACATTCACTGATACGTAATGTGAGAAATGGATGATGGGCATGGCCAAGTTTCTTATGAGCAAAGCAGATCAAGTTCTTAATTCTGTGCAATACTTCCTACACAATTAATATAGTTCTGACCTTTTCTCAAAAGAAATTTATTTGTTTCTCCATTCCATTTTGCTTCAGGCTCTCAAGCAGAAACAATAACATCATGTGCCTTAACTTTTCTAGCTGCCACTTGTTTCAGGTCTTGGGTCTTCTCAATGAACTAGATCATAAAAATACGCGTTGCTGCGCCCGTCCATATTTGAAGAAATAGTAGATATGGTGTACAAAAATTTGGACATTTTCATCTTTCTGAAAAACTGATAGCAATATTGAAGTTACAAAAAATTGCAAGTCCTGTTTATTCAGAGAATTTTGCATTTTGTTAGTGGAAATGAAACGTCAGCTAGCCAAAAAACAAGAGCAATTCCTCTAATTGTTACGCACTGAATGGATTTTTTAAATAGCTATGCCAATCTATAGTTTAAATATTTCCAGGGGAGTAAATAGTTCTACGAAGTCTAGGGAAATTACTCCAAAACTTAATACATAATTTCAGAAGAGCAACTAATTATATTTCTGATTCTGCCTCATGACAGTGTCACAAATAATTCTGGTTAAACATATGTAAAAATCAAGCCAACAACATTCATGACTTGATGTGATGATCACATCCTTCTAAGCTGCAACTCAGGATTATCAGTACTCCATTAGCTAGAAGATCCCTTCGTCTAAACCCTTCTCTCGCTGAAAGTAAGATGTACAATCAAGTTCTTACTGCATTTAGCATGTTGTACTGTTAAGTTCTTATGTCCATTTATGTTACCTTCTGTTGCATGATGTCACACTCAGGTTGCTTCCCTTGAACACATGTAATGATGCTACTGGGCATATTTTTTTGACATAGTCAGTCACTGGATGGATGGTAACCATGAGGAGACAACCCTGAATAGTAATGGGGATAAAGGCATGCATGCTTAGTGTATTTAGTCTATTTATTTCGTATTCTGTTTGTAGTACCATTATTGTTACCTCATTAATTGTTTACATGTGTAGTGGTGGCTGGCAAACTGGAAGTTGTCATTCAAAAAGGTATGATGAGGCCAGTGTCAACTTTTGTCGCTGCAAAGTTTGCAGCTGAATGCCACAATGCAGTCAAGAACCATGTGCATGTGCGCTCTCACTGAACGAAATATAAGGGGGATAGTAGGCTCCTCTCTGACTATTACCACATGGTTTCCGTAAGTCCATCCTAGGCGTTTTACCCCTTTGCAATATTTATATAATGTTGTTGATTTAGAGATTTCCATTCTTATGCATGTTCTTCCATGCCACTAGGTTAGGTTTGATATGGATATAAATGCTTCACCAGTAAAAACAGCGTGCAAGAGGTATCTTCAGATAGGTGTTAAGCACCAACGACACGTCTTTAAAAGAAAGCACTTTAATATCCGTCTTCTCTGCGATGTACCGAAAGAAAGTCCTGTCAGTTTGATGAACAACGTTGAGTGGAATGAGCTTATGCAGCACTGGATGGATCCCAAGATGAAGGTCAGTTATTTTATACAAATCGAAGCTGGTACATTACATGCTTATGGTAGATGAACTTGTTAACTGAATTGACTAGCCCTTTCCTCAATTCTAACTTATGACTGCATTTTCCTGTGCATGAAGCTTGACTATGAGTACCGTTACTAATTCTACCATCCAGCAGGAAATCAGTGAGAAAAACAAATTCAACCGTGCTAAGGTCCTGATCCATCCGGCAACCGGATCACGCAGCTATGTCGCGCATTTGGAAAACGTGGTAAGTCACGAACTGGCACAACATAAAACTGTGTTGTGATAAGTATTTCAAGTTTGTTGGTTATATAAGTTTGTTGTTGCGCTCAACACACGTGCTAGATGATGTTGCCTGTTTTTTTTAGGATGGATTGCATTTTATTTATTTCACAATAACGTCATTTAAAGATTAACGTCAGTTGAATTGAATTCCAGCTATGGTAACTACAGTGCACATGGTCGCTAGCGGAAACTGTAGATTTTATGTACACTTGAAACCTTTAAGCTGATCATCTATTTATGTTTTTTTTCAGAAGGACAAATACAACGGCAAAGAACTTAGTCCTATGGATATGTTCAAAGAGTGCCACTTGAGCCGACATAACGGCTTCTCCAGCCCGACAAAGGATTGAATTGTAAGCCATCTTTCAAAGAGTTGTCAGTAACGTTTATCTTATATCTTGCTGCATCTCCTAACCATGATTTTCATTGTAAAATAAGACTAAGATGGAATATGAGATGGGTGTACCTACAGCAGACGAACAACGCATGACTGAGGCCCAAGTTGTTTATCAAAGACGGTATCCGTATACCACACACCCACCACAGTGCACGCAACATGCCTAGATCACACTAAAAGTCGGGCATGTGAAATAGGAATTCTCAGCAGAGTCATGTTGCTCGGGTTTAGGATGAAAGAAACACCATTACATCACTAACAGCTCATTAAGAATAATTCAATATTGAACTTGTAGAAATTTAGCAAATATGGCATGTGAAATAAGGAATGATTAACTCAATGGTGCAAACGGTGCATCATAGCAATGAAAACTGCTCCTAAATAAGTTCAAACTGTTCTCTTGCAAGTATAATGTAGTTTCGTATATTCTTACATAACCAGTGAAAGTAAAAAATAGGAGATACTTCTGTATAATGGAAAGGAATGCAGCGGCCTGGACCATACACAAAGTTTTAACATATACAATAACACCACGAAATCTAGGATATCCCAAATAAATCAACCTGAAAGGAGTAAAAACAAGATCAATCCATATCATTACTTTTTGTAAGCTGCCATCTGACAATTTTGGCAGTAGTAGAGTGAGGTAAATAATTATTGTAGATTTTTTAAATAACTTGAGCATAAGGCATGCTACAAGATATGCCCTCTATTAGGGACAAGCCCCATGGTCGCCGTGGCGAGTGCCAACAGCGAGGGTAAGTGCCGACGAGACGCCAAGTGGCGATGCTAGGGTTCCTCTGGGGCCGCTCCCTCGGGAGTGACACGGAAGTTATACCTGTTGGCTTAGATAGAGGAAATAGCAGATCCCACCACTTGTTGGTGTCTCTTTTTTTTTTGCAAAGAACCACAACATTGGTTTATTGTTGCAAGGAACACAACATTTTGCAATAATTGTTTGCATATAACACTTAAAACTAATTAAGCAGTTTGTGGCCAATTAGTTAGCCGGGCTTACTGTCAGTGACCCATCGTGGCAATTCCTCTCTATGCTATGACGCATCGTCAGTTTGGACGGGCGCTCAAGTACCGCACCTTTAGAGGGGGGGGGGGGGGCTGCTATATCCCGGGGTGCCGCACGTCCCTCCGACCCGGCGGTTGTTAATTAGGCCGCAGCCCATTAGGTAAACGACTTTTTTTTTGTTTATAGTTTTTTTTAACTAACGTTTTTCTATTTCTTTTTATGTTTTCAAAATTTTCTGTATATAGGTTTTAGAAATGTACAATTTCAAATTTTTTCAGAACTTGAAAATCATTAAAAATTCAAATTTTGTTTGAAATTTGAAAATCATTCAAAATCTGTTCGAAAATCATTCAAAATCTATTTGAAAATCTTTCAAAAATGGAAAGAAAAAAGAAAGGGAAAAAGAGAAAGAACAGGAAAAATGCCTAACCAGGCCAGCCCAGAACGCACGTGGGGGTGTGCGGCACGGTGCAGGCGCCGACCTGGTCGGCATATAGCTAGGGATGGCGGCGGGTGACCGGGTCTGAACAAAAATTACACTATGAACATTTTTTAATCTGAATAAATTTAAAATTTGGAACTTTGCAATTCTGATTTTTTAAATAACTTTTTATTTATAAATTTTCAAAATTTGAATATTTTTCGTAATCTTAACATTTTTAAAATCTAAACTTTTTCAAAAATTTGAAATTTTTATCAAAATTTAAACCTTTTCCAATTTTAAACATTGATGTTAGCGGCGGTGAACCCGCACACATGAGGAAGCCGAGGGTATTCTGGCTGGGACCGATGAACTTCCTCGCATTGCAGGTTGTGCGGATTTCTCGATGGCGTGCAACCGTCTGTCTCCAGGATGGACGCCTCCTCCTGGTAGGGACGAGACAATGGAGAGGAACTACCGCTGACAACGGAACTAACTAACTGGCTATCATTTTTATTAATTACTGATTATGAGTACTATGCAAATAATTATAACAAAGTGTGGCGTTCCTTGCAAAAACAAACCATGTTGTGTATCTACGCAAAAAAAAAAAAGACACCAACAAGTGGTGTGATCTGCTATTTACTCGCTTAGATAGCGTGCTAATAGACAAGACGTTGAGAAATGCTTCAAAACATGTAACGAAGCATCTTGTCTAGTGGACATAGATGGATGATTATTCCCGACATAGATGACATGTGAACATAAACCTACTAGATCACTCTATTCCTCACATAAAACGCTCAGTTAAAGGGGAGTACAGGGCACTACATTGCTTTCTCAACTTCGTCGTTCTTGATTTCTGTTTCCTCTTTTCTAGCTTTGCGTCTCTTGTTGTGGAGGAACTCTGTGAGAACACGTAGTGCGACGTCGGCATCCTCGCTGCGCAGCAGCATCTCGGAAACCTCGGCCGGCGTGACCTCCACCGCTGCAAGCAGTTCTTGAATCTCCGGGAACAGAACGTGGTCGTCGACGAGGTGGTAGTTCCGGGCCAATGTCTTGAATGCCTCCCAGCAGCAGAAGCCCATGTAGATGTGCATGTCCATTCGTCCCCGCCGTAGCAGCGCCGGATCGAGGCGGTCCTTGTAGTTGGTGGTGAAGACGATAATGCGTTCCTCGCCGCTGGTTGACCATAGCCCATCGATGAAGTTGAGAAGCCCGGACAGCGTTACGTTCTGCTGCTTGTGAGCTCCCGTGTGGCCGTCGTCGTCCGAGGAGTCGGATGAATTGTAGGCGTCTGCGGACACCAGCATCTTGGGGTCTTCCCTGGACTTGGCATCGAAGCAGCAATCGATGTCCTCTATGACGAGGATGGATTTGTTAGGCATGGCAATGAGCAGCCTCTGGAGCGCCGAGTTGAGGCGCACCTCTGAGAGGTCGAGGTCGTAGAGGTTGAAGCGGAGGTAGTTGGCCATGGCGGCGACGAGGCTGGACTTTCCGGTCCCAGGAGGGCCGTGGAGTAGGTACCCGCGCTTCCAAGCCTTGCCGATCCGGCGGTAGTACTCCTTGCGCTTGAGGAAACGGTCGAGGTCGTCGATGACGGCCCGCTTCAGTGCCGGGTCCATGGCGAGCGTGTCGAAGGTGGCCGGGTGGTGGTGGTTGATGCCGTGCCACGACCGGCCCTCGTTCATGAAGATCTTGAGCGCGCGATCCAGCCGCTGCAGCTGCTCCGCGGTGGACATGATGAAGGGCACGTACCGCTCGAGCGCCGTGTCGGTGTGCTCGGCGTCGAAGCTGAGCTCCAGGGTCTCGCGTGGGGTCCGATGGCCCTTCCCCTTCTTGCCGTCGTCGCCGCCGGTCTCTACGGACGTCCACCTGAACTCGACCCCTTCGAAGGCGTCGGTGGTGGAGCCCCCGTCGTCCATGCACAGGAGCGTGCTCCAGCTGCTGCTACCATCGGGCTCCTTGTGGCGGGAGCGCGCGAGGCAGAGGCGGCCCATGGCGCGCGGGTCGATCTTGGTGGCCAGGTAGGCGCGCGCCGCGTCGAAGAGGTGGTTCTCGCTGTAGCAGCCGGTGTCGAACTGGCGGCGGATGACGATGGTGTGGCGCTCCTTGTCGCCGGCGCCGAGGCGGGCGCGCACGAACGCGGCACCCCAGCGCACCGCGGCGCGCAGCTCCTCTGGGAGGAGCTCCCTGGCCATGCCGCGCGCCAGCATGGCGTACGCGGCCACGGATGCCGCCGTGGCCAGCGCCTTCTTGTACGTGTCCACCACCCTCCCGCCTCCTTCCAGCGACCCGGCCACGGTGGTGAGTGGCAATTGATCCATGGCTGCTGCTAACACTACCAGTGTGCTCGACGCTTCAGAAGCAGGACGCGGCGGATTTTCACCTGGGGGCTGTGCGAGCAATGCGTTGGAGATTGGCATTTGGTGACAAGAAGTAGTGCTCCAGTGATGTATACGAAGTTGTGCCACCGTCGCGGCGCAATTTCGTGGAAGGACCCATAAAGCGTGCTAATTCCTAGTTAGCGGTTGACTAGAAGGAATCACAGGTCTCCTCTCCTGGGTTTCGTACTCCAATCATTCTTCAGCTAGTGAGCCTGCACGTGAGCGTGAGGACGAAGGAATCTCGGGGTGAATTCAGAGAGCTCGCAAAAGCGTGGTGCCCATGTCAGCAGTTCGGTCATGTCCGACGCAGCGTGTGACGTCTTTCGGCATCGTACGATCATATCATAGTGTCCTTGCAATATTCCAGTCTAGTGTCTAGTGCGTCGCCAAACGGAACGTCCGGAGGTTTAACGGAGGACTTGGACAGCGGCCTGACATAAAATGAACACCAAAAACTTCCGTCTATGTTTGTTTGTTTGGGTTGAGCCCTGGATACCAAATGGATACCGCTGAGAATCCTCCGGACGCTCTAAACTTCCCAGCCTCCGGATCCCCTGCTTGACACGTGTCCAATTTTCTCTTAAATACAGACTTTGCTTCATCGCAGCAAAAAAAACTCTCGCTTTTGCTTCATTGAAGCAAAAAAACGGTTCGACTAAAGACAGAAGGAGAGTTGCCAGAGACTTGTTCAGACTATGCTTCGTCGCAGCAAAAAACCTCCCGCTTTTGCTTCATAGCAAAAAAGGTACGTCTAGAAAATGAAAAAGAAAACTTGCCGAAGACCCTCGTAGCAAAAAAAAAAATATACGAAAGTAGCTGAACAACATAACATTTGTTTCACAAAAAAATATACAATTCTAGCATCGTGAAACTCTTCGCTAGCACACCACCGGCAGCATTCCAACTCCAGCTGGTAGCACCGCTTTCTTGCAGCTCCGCCACTAACTGGTGGTAGCACTATCGGTGAACATTTGCAGCATCGCCGCTAACCATAGCGGCACCATGGCGGCGCTCCGAAGCGGCCGGCTTGTAGTACGGCAGCGTCGACGACCGTTGCCTTCAGCATCGCGGCGGCGCCTGGCGGCTGCCTTGCAGCACGAAGGCGATGCCGACAATGGCTAGCTTGCAGCACCGGCATTCGTCGCTTGCAGCCCCATCATTCAATGCTTGTAGCTTCGGCAACATACCTTTGCAACTCCCAAGGAATGAAGTTGCAGCTTTGGCAGAAGATCTTTGCAACTCCGTCATCGCACCGCCGCAAGGTTTGTAGCATGGGGTAAGGCACTTGCAGCTGCTGCGTCTGCCCCATGCAGCTCCTCCTAGAGAGTAGAGACCTTTGTAGCACGCTGCCAACTTGCAGCATGGACGGTGGCCCTCCGTAGCTTCGACACCGGTGCTGCTTGTAGCACGATGCCACAACGCTTGCAGCACTGCCGTCCGTGCTGGTAGCATCGTCGACTACCGGTAGTAGCCTCAACCCTTGCAGCTCCGCCGCCCTTCCATGGAAGCAATGTCGTCCTCCATTAGCAGCTCCGCGGCCCACACATTGCAGCACCGCAGGCCAGGGTATGCAGCTGCAGCCCATCCGCTCGCCTTGCAGCACCGCCTCGGGTCATCTTCTTCGCCCACGATGGGGTCGCGCGCCTCTGCAGAGGTGGGGTATGGCGGAGTGCACCGTGCGGGAAGACGTGCAGAAACCAGAGCTGGCCAAAGGTGAGCGGGTGCGGGCACGCGTAGAGGACGTCCGCGGGCCAGGCGGAGCTTGACGTGTGGAGGTCAGACGCGACCCCCCGCGGAACATGGCGGCGCGGTGAAGGTCGGCCGGCGGCAAGCGAAGTGAAGCTAGAGCGGGGGGCTCACGGCGAGGAGGAAGCGGAGCTCCCCGGCGCTACAGCGCTAGGCGGCGGCCGTCTAGGTGGAGGCGGAGGTCAGCGCTTCCGGCGAGGTCGAACCGGAGATCGGCCGGCGGCTAGATGGGGAACAACGGCGGCGCTGCGTTAGGCACGAAAGCGGGATGTTGATTTTCTCTGTATTCCGTCCATGTGAGTTGGCGAAGAGACAAGAAAAAAGAGAGAGGATCAGAACGTGGGTAGGGCCCACCTAGCGCTACACGTACGCTGCAGGATCTAATCGATCGGAGGGCGCACGACCCGGAGGTTACGAGCAACGCAGCCTCCGGCTGATATTAAGCATTTTCCATACCAAATTGGTCTATTGTATCACCGGACGGAACGTTGACGGTTTAACGGAGATAACTTTGCTAAGATCCGGTTTTAAGTAGGACTATGAGATCAATTTTTAAAAAAAAGACAAAACGTGTTTGAATATTTTCAAAAAAGTTGCCAACACACATCAGCTGCTTCAAATTAAACCTACACTTAGAGAGCCAACAAAAACAAATTTATGTGTGAACACATTTATTTTGTTTCTCAAAAAGTAGATCAAATTTTGAGCTAAAATTTCTTGGAACTCTAGACAAACTCGTTGACACGTTGTATTAATTTTTTTTAGATTTTCCATATTTCCTAAATATAATTTATAAAAGTTGATCATAGGATCTCACCCAACGGAGAGATATTATACAAGTCTTCCGCGATTTAATTTGTTCGCAAGCGGTAAAAGCCTGAGTTAAGCGTAGTAAGTTCACTAGTTCTAGCCACCTCGATTGATTAAGCATAAGCCAATCTAGCTTTCCTTTTTTTGCGGATTACTTCACACTAGATTTAATAAAGACAATAAAACGACGAAATGAAGTTCATCGATGTCTTGATAAGCAATATGTGCCCACATGCGTATGAAGTTATATGTTGTGAGCTAAGCAACCTTATGTTGTCCGACCTCACAAATGAACCAATAGAAAAGAGGGGTAAATGAAGAAACTCGAGGAACCAACACAAGCCGCACCCGATACAAAGTGACATTGCTTTCAATGGATCGCATAACCATCCCCGTAGAATGGCCCGAGAGACACACGAGGTGGTGGGAGAGAATGGTAGTAGAATAATGCTGATGGAGAGACGTTGCGCCACAAGAATCAAGAGAGAGACCAATCATACAAAGAGAGTACTTGACCCATAAATTTGTACTCTATGGGGGGTTGCCTTGAACACCCAAGGGATGGAAAATAACACATTCTTCTAAGACCTAACACTAGTACGGAATACATTATTAGAGAAAAAAATAGTAGAGTCGATCGCTGGCTCTAGCACATTGCCATGTCACATATAGCTAAATTTATAGCCAATATATACAATAGTGAGCTACAAAAAAGTACTCCTACTCATTCATATTATATTACTTGATGCTAAAATGGATATATATACAACTAAAATGTGTCTAGATATCTATATTAGCGTCAAGTAATATAAATTGAAGGGAGTACTACTTTAATGGTACATGACCCACCATTCACTCTCACAACATGCCTAGAAGCACGTGCTAGAGCTGGCTCATGCATGAGAGCGTCTCCAATAGGGCGACGCAAATGGATGTTGAGCGACCGTTTGCGTCCGCGCGGTCGAAAAATGCCTCTGGGATCAGGCCCAGTGGCCCGACGCATAGTGACCGTGCTGTCCGCGGAGACGCAAACCTAACTCAAATATGCACCTCGGATGCGTCTCTGCGGACGCTGCGTGGACGCGCCGAGTGTCCACTCGCGTCTGGCAGACGTTTCGTCGGGCCCACCTAGGAGCGTCCCAGGCTCGATGAGTTTTCTCAAGCGCGCCCACTCACTGGCGCCGCTTCGGTAGTCAGCACCACGTTAATGGTGATGTCTTGCTTGTGACGGTAAAGCACACGTCCGTTGGGAACCCCAAGAGGAAGGTGTGATGCGTACAACAGCAAGTTTTCCCTCAGTAAGAAACCAAGGTTATCGAACCAGTAGGAGATGAAGGCCACGTGAAGGTTGTTGGTGAAGGAGTGTAGTGCGGCGCAACACCAGGGATTCCGGCGTCAACGTGGAACCTGCACAACACAATCAAAATACTATGCCCCAACTTAACAGTGAGGTTGTCAATCTCACCGGCTTGCTATAAACAAAGGGTTAAACGTATGGTGTGGAGAATGATGTTTGTTTGTAAAGAACAACAGAGAACAATGATTGCAGTAGGTTGTATTTCAGATGTAAAAGAATGGACCGGGGTCCACAGTTCACTAGTGGTGTCTCTCCAATAAGATAAATAGCATGTTGGGTGAACAAATTACAGTTGGGCAATTGACAAATAGAGAGAGCATAACAATGCACATACATATCATGATGACTACTATGAGATTTACTTAGGGCATTACGACAAAGAACATAGACCGCTATCCAGCATGCATCTATGCCTAAAAGGTCCACCTTCGGGTTAGCATCCGCACCCCTTCCAGGTATTAAGTTGCAAACAACGGACAATTGCATTAAGTACCGTGCGTAATGTAATCAACACAAATATCCTTAGACAAAGCATTGATGTTTTATCCCTAGTGGCAACAGCACATCCACAACCTTAGAACTTTTCGTCATCGTCCTGGATTCAATGGAGGCATGAACGCACTATCAAGCATAAATACTCCCTCTTGGAGTCACAAGTATCAACTTGGCCGAGCCTCTACTAGCAACGGAGAGCATGCAAGAACATAAACAACACATATATGATAGATCGATAATCAACTTGACATAGTATTCCATATTCATCGGATCCCAACAAACACAACATGTAGCATTACAAATAGATGATCTTGATCATGATAGGCAGCTCACAAGATCTAAACATGATAGCACAAGAGGAGAAGACAACCATCTAGCTACTGCTATGGACCCATAGTCCAAGGATGAACTACTCACGCATCAGTCCGGAGGCGGGCATGGTGGTGTAGAGCCCTCCGGTGATGATTCCCCTCTCCCGGCGAGGTGTCGGAGGCGATCTCCTGAATCCCCCGAGATGGGATTGGCGGCGGCGGCGTCTCAGTAACTTTTCTCGTATCGTGGCTCTCGGTGATAGGGTTTTCGCGACGGAGAGAATAAATAGCCGAAGGGGGAGAGTCGGGGGATGCTCGAGGGGCCCACCCCATAGGGCGGCGCGGCCAGGGGTGGGGCCGCCCCCCCTAGGGTGTGGCCGCCTCGCGTCCCCTCTTCGTCTCCTCTTCGGTGTTCTGGAAGGCTCCGTGGAAAATAGGACCGTGGGCTTTTGTTTCGTCCAATTCCGAGAATATTTCCTGTGTAGGATTTCTGAAACTAAAAACGGCAGAAAACAGGAACTGGCGCTTCGACATCTTGTTAATAGGTTAGTGCCGGAAAATGCATAAAAATGATGTAAAGTATATATAAAACATGTGAGTATTGTCATATAACTAGCATGGAACATAAGAAATTATAGATACGTTTGAGACGTATCATGCCTCGCCTGCCGAGCGGCCGCCGCCCACCTCTGGCAACAAAGTATGGCGATGCCACGCGTGCCGCGCCCCTCGCCTGCCTCCGGCGTATATAAAGAGGGCGCACGCTCGTCTTCCTCATCCTCTCCTCCACACAAACCCTAGCCGCCACAACCTCCACCGTAGCACCGCCTAGATGTTCCTGTGACGCAACCAGCCCTGCGAGTAACTCCATGGCGGGTCCAGGTGGCCGGCGAGGTGGTCGGGCCGCGGGCGTAGCCGCCTGGGGGGAGGGGCCGCCGAGGTGGAGTAGCTACGGCCACACGGTCGCCGTCGCCTGCGCCGTCGTCGTCTTCGTAGGAGGCCGGTGCTTCGAGTTCCTCCTCCGCATCGACCAGGACCCCCTCGGCATCAAGCGGCTCCCGGACAAATTCGTCGAGTTTGTCGATGACATCGAGCTGGCCCAGTTGCAGCTACGGGAGGCCAGCTGCAACTTTTGTCAGTGGCCTGTCGAGGTCTTGTTCGACGGGCAGGGCAAGCTGTAACTGCACACTGGGTGGGACAAATTCACCCGCGACCTCGCTCTCGAGCCCGGCTGCCAGCTCACCTTCCTCTACGAGGGGGATGGCGAGATGATCATCAAGGTGTTCGACGACACATCCTGCCACAGGCACTACCACACCGGCGAGTCCGGCTCGGACACCGAAAATTAGAACTGTCAGAGTGTTCTTTCTTTGCAACGAATATGGCCACGGGCCAATTAAAGCCTCTAGTGGAGGTTGATAACGCGTGAAGCACATGTCCGTTGGGAACCCCAAGAGGAAGGTGTGATGCGTACAACAGCAAGTTTTCCCTCAGTAAGAAACCAAGGTTATCGAACCAGTAGGAGATGAAGGCCACGTGAAGGTTGTTGGTGGAGGAGTGTAGTGCGGCGCAACACCGGGGATTCCGGCGCCAACGTGGAACCTGCACAACACAATCACAATACTTTGCCCCAACTTAACGAGTGAGGTTGTCAATCTCACCGGCTTGCTGTAAACAAAGGATTAAACATATGGTGTGGAGAATGATGTTTGCTTGCAAAGAACGAGTAGAGAACAATGATTGCGGTAGATTGTATTCAGATGTAAAAGAATGGACCGGGGTCCACAGTTCACTAGTGGTGTCTCTCCCATAAGATAAATAGCATGTTGGGTGAACAAATTACAGTTGGGCAATTGACAAATAGAGATGCATACATATCATGATGATTACTATGAGATTTAATCAGGCCATTACGACAAAGTACATAGACCGCTATCCAGCATGCATCTATGACTAAAAAGTCCACCTTCGGGTTAGCATCCGCACCCCTTCCAGTATTAAGTTGCAAACAACAGAAAATTGCATTAAGTATGGTGCGTAATGTAATCAACACAAATATCCTTAGACAAATCATTGATGTTTTATCCCTAGTGGCAACATCACATCCACAACCTTAGAACTTTCTGTCACTGTCCCAGATTCAATGGAGGCATGAACCCACTATCGAGCATAAATACTCCCTCTTGGAGTCACAAGTATCAACTTGGCCAGAGCCTCTACTAGCAACGGAGAGCATGCAAGAACATAAACAACATATATATGATAGATTGATAATCAACTTGACATAGTATTCAGTATTCATCGGATCCCAACAAACATAACATGTAGCATTACAAATAGATGATCTTGATCATGATAGGTGATGTCTACGTTCCCCCTCCTTTCCTGTAGACAGTGTTGGGCCCCCAAGAGCAGAGGTTTGTAGAACAGCAGCAAGTTTCCCTTAAGTGGATACCCAAGGTTTATCGAACTCAGGGAGGAAGAGGTCAAAGATATCCCTCTCATGCAACCCCGCAACCACAAAGCAAGAAGTCTCTTGTGTCCCCAACACACCTAATAGGTGCACTAGTTCGGCGAAGAGATAGTGAAATACAGGTGGTATGAATAAGTAGTAGCAACGGCAACGACACCGGAAAAGTGCTTTGCCCAGGACGAGTAAACAAGCGAGTAGTAATGTAAGCGATAGTAACGCAGCGAGTATTTAGGAACAAGGCCTAGGGATTACACTTTCACTAGTGGACACTCTCAACATTGATCACATAACAGAATAGATAAATGCATACTCTACACTTTTGTTGGATGATGAACACATTGCGTAGGATTACACGAACCCTCAATGCCGGAGTTAACAAGCTCCACAATTATGCTCATGTTTTAGTAACATTTAGTGTAAGATAAATCAACAGACTAAACCAAGTACTAGCATAGCATGCACACTGTCACCTTCATGCATATGTAGGAGGAATAGATCACATCAATATTATCATAGCAATAGTTAACTTCGCAACCTACAAGAGATCATGATCATAGCATAAACCAAGTACTAACACGGTGCACACACTGTCGCCTTTACACACGTGCAGGAGGAATAGAACTACTTTAATAACTTTGCTAGAGTAGCACATAGATAGTAGTGATACAAACTCATATGAATCTCAATCATGTAAAGCAGCTCATGAGATTATTGTATTGAGGTACATGGGAGAGAGATGAACCACATAGCTACCGGTACAGCCCCGAGCCTCGATGGAGAACTACTCCCTCCTCATGGGAGCAGCAGCGGTGATGAAGATGGCGGTGGAGATGGCAGCGGTGTCGATGGAGAAGCCTTCCGGGGCACTTCCCCGCTCCGGCAGGGTGCCGGAACGAGTTCGTCCCCCGAATTGGAGTTTCGCGACGGTGGCGGCGCCCCGGAGTCTTTCGCGGAGTTTCGTCAATTGGTATCGAAGTTTTAGGTCACGACGGCTTAAATAGGCGAAGAATCGGAGTCGGAGGGTCTCGGGGGGCCCACACCCTTCGCCTTTACACACGTGGGACAAGGAGTCTCCTGTGAGATCACATAAGTAAAACTCACTTGACTAGCATAGTGACATCTAGATTACAAGCATCATCATATGAATCTCAATCATGCGAAGGCAGCTCATGAGATTATTGTATTGAAGTACATAGGAGAGAGATGAACCACATAGCTACCGTGACATGCCCCGAGCCTCGATGGAGAAACTACTCCCTCCTCATGGGAGCAGCGGCGGTGATGAAGATGGCGGTGGAGATGGCAGCGGTGTCGATGGAGAAGCCTCCGGGCACTTCCCCGCTCCGGCATGGTGCCGGAACAGAGACTCCCGTCCCCGCATCTTGGCTTCGCGATGGCGGCGGCTCCGGAAGGTTTTCCGTATCGTGGTTCTTTCGCATTAGGGGTTTCGCGACTGGGGCTTTAGTATAGGCGAAGAGGCGGCGCAGAGGGAGTCGAAGGGGTGGCCACACCATATGGCGGCGCGGCTAGGGCCTAGGCCGCGACCGGCCTATGGTCCGGGGGGGCCCAGCGTGCCCCCTCCGGTCCTTCCCGCGGTGTTCCGGATGCTTCCGGTGAAAATAGGAACCTCGGGTCTTGATTTCGTCCGATTCCGAGAATATTTCGTTACTAGGATTTCTCGAAACCAAAAACAGCGTAAAACATGAATCAGGCTCTTCGGCATCTTGTTAATAGGTTAGTTCCGTAAAATGCATCGAATATGACATAAAGTGTGCATAAAACATGTAGGTATCATCAATAATATGGCATAGAACATAAGAAATTATCGATACGTCTGGAGACGTACGTCAAGCAAGGTTGTTTGAAGCAAACTCAAGTATAAAACGGTACAACAAAACTTACATATGAACATAATGCAAGCATTATAAGACTTTACATCGTCTTCCTTGTTGTTCAAACACCTTCAACCAGAAAATATCTAGACTCTAGAGACCAATCATGCAAACCAAATTTTAACAAGCTCTATGTAGTTCTTCATTCATAGGTGCAAAGTACATGATGCAAGAGCTTAAACATGATCTATATGAGCACAACAATTGCCAAGTATAAAATTATTCAAGACATTATACCAATTACCACATGAAGCATTTTCTGTTTCCAACCATATAACAATGAACGAAGCAGTTTCAACCTTCGCCATGAACATTAAGAATAAAGCTAAGAACACATGTGTTCATACGAAACAAATGAGCGTGTCTCTCTCCCAAACAAGGAATGCTAGGATCCGATTTTATTCAAACAAAAACAAAAACAAAAACAAACAGACGCTCCAAGTAAAGCACATAAGATGTGACGGAATAAAAATATAGTTTCACTAGAGGTGACCCGATAAGTTGTCGATGAAGAAGGGATGCCTTGGGCATCCCCAAGCTTAGATGCTTGAGTCTTCTTAAAATATGCAGGGATGAACCACGGGGCATCCCCAAGCTTAGACTTTTCACTCTTCTTGATCATATTGTATCATCCTCCTCTCTTGACCCTTGAAAACTTCCTCCACACCAAACTCAAAACAAACTCATTAGAGGGTTAGTGCATAATTGAAAATTCATATATTCAGAGGTGACATAATCATTCTTAACACTTCTGGACATTGCACAAAGCTACTGAAAGTTAATGGAACAAAGAAATCCATCAAACATAGCAAAACAGGCAATGCGAAATAAAAGGCAGAATCACAAAACAGAACAGTCCGTAAATACGAATTTTTCTGCGGCACTTAACTTGCTCAGATGAAAATGCTCAAATTGAATGAAAGTTGCGTACATATCTGAGGATCACGCACGTAAATTGGCAGATTTTTCTAAATTTCCTACAGAAGGGGCTGCTCAATTTCGTGACAAGTAAGAAATCTGCTTCTGCGCAGTAATCCAAATCTAGTATTGACTTTACTATCAAAGACTTTACTTGGCACAACAATGCAATAAAATAAAGATAAGGAGAGGTTGCTACAAAGTAGTAACAACTTCCAAGACTCAAATATAAAAACAAAAGCAGAAGTAAAATAATGGGTTGCTCCCATAAGCGCTTTTCTTTAACGCCTTCGCCTAGGCGCTAAAGTGTGAATCAAGTATTATCGAGAGATGAAGCATCAACATCATAATTTGTTCTAATAATAGAATCATAAGGTAACTTCATTCTCTTTCTAGGGAAGTGTTCC
>NC_061514.1:248410827-248475420 GCF_022539505.1 Lolium rigidum | reverse complement strand
GGATTCCGCCAACGTGGAACCTACACAACACAATCACAATACTTTGCCCCAACTTAACAGTGAGGTTGTCAATCTCACCGGCTTGCTGTAAACAAAGGATTAAACGTATGGTGTGGAGAATGATGTTTGCTTGCAAAGAACAGTAGAGAACAATGATTGCAGTAGATTGTATTCAGATGTAAAAGAATGGACCGGGGTCCACAGTTCACTAGTGGTGTCTCTCCCATAAGATAAATGGCATGTTGGGTGCACAAATTACAGTTGGGCAATTGACAAATAGAGATGCATACATATCATGATGATTACTATGAGATTTAATCAGGGCATTACGACAAAGTACATAGACCGCTATCAAGCATGCATCTATGCCTAAAAGTCCACCTTCGGGTTAGCATCCGCACCCCTTCCAGTATTAAGTTGCAAACAACAGACAATTGCATTAAGTATGGTGCGTAATGTAACCAACACAAATATCCTTGGACAAAGCATTGATGTTTTATCCCTAGTGGCAACAACACTGATGTCTACGGGTGCTTCTATTCTTGTAGACAGTGTTGGGCCTCCAAGAGCAGAGGTTTGTAGAACAGCAGCAAGTTTCCCTTAAGTGGATCACCCAAGGTTTATCGAACTCAGGGAGGAAGAGGTCAAAGATATCCCTCTCATGCAACCACCGCAACCACAAAGCAAGAAGTCTCTTGTGTCCCCAACACACCTAATAGGTGCACTAGTTTGGCGAAGAGATAGTGAAATACAAGTGGTATGAATGAATATGAGCAGTAGTAACGGCGCTAGAAAAGTGCTTGCTGGCGTGCAGTTGATGGTAGTAAAATTGCAGGAAGTATAACTGTAGTAAAACAGTAAACAAACAGCGATAGCAGTATTTAGGAACAAGGCCTAGGGATCATACTTTCACTAGTGGACACTCTCAACATTGATCACATAACATAATAAATAGATAGATGCTAGACTCTACACCCTCTTGTTGGATAATGAACACCACTAACTGTGTAGGATTACACGAACCCTCAATGCCGGAGTTAACAAGCTCCACAATATTCAATGTTCATATTTAAATAACCTTAGAGTGCATAACGGATCAACATAACCAAACCAAGTACTAACATAGCATGCACACTTGTCACCATCACACTATGAAGGAGGCATAGATCACATCAATACTATCATAGTAATAATTAACTCCATAACCTACAAGAGATTATGATCATAGACTACGCCAAGTACTACACGATGCACACACTGTCACCATTACACCGTGGAGGAGGAATAGAGTACTTTAATAACATCACTAGAGTAGCACACAGATAAATTGTGATACAAAACACATTGCAATCATAAAGGGATATAAATAAGCACTTCACTATGCCATTCATAACAGTGAATAAGTATTCTGTGAAATATAGCCTAAGAGACCCACACGGTGCACACACTGTCACCCTTACACACGTGGGACAAGGAGTCTCCGGAGATCACATAAGTAAAACCCACTTGACTAGCATAATGACATCTAGATTACAAGCATCATCATATGAATCTCAATCATGTAAGGCAGCTCATGAGATTATTGTATTGAAGTACATAGGAGAGAGATGAACCACATAGCTACCGGTACAGCCCCGAGCCTCGATGGAGAACTACTCCCTCCTCATGGGAGACAGCAGCGTTGATGAAGATGGCGGTGGTGTCGATGGAGGAGCCTTCCGGGGGCACTTCCCCGTCCCGGCGGCGTGCCGGAACAGAGACTCCTGTCCCCCAGATCTTGGCTTCGCGATGGCGGCGGCTCTAGAAGGTTTTCTTTGGTTTCGTCGAACGTAATAGGGTTTTCGCGACGGAGACCTTAAGTAGGCGGAAGGGCAGCCTCGGAGGGGGCCTGGTGGGCCCACACACTAGGGGGGCGCGGCCCCCCCTCTGGCCGCGCCAGGGTGGCGTGTGGGGCCCCCAGGGCTTCCCTCTGGCGGCTCTCGAGTGTTCCGGAAGCTTCGTCCAATTATAAGACTCTGGGCGTTGATTTCGTCCAATTCCGAGAATATTTCCTTACTAGGATTTCTGAAACCAAAAACAGCAGAAAACATGAACTGGCACTTCGGCATCTCGTCAATAGGTTAGTTCCGGAAAACGCATAATAATGACATAAAGTATGCATAAAACATGTAGATATCATCAATAATGTGGCATGGAACATAAGAAATTATTGATACGTCGGAGACGTATCAAACACATCCACAACCTTAGAACTTTTTGTCACTGTCCCAGATTCAATGGAGGCATGAACCCACTATCGAGCATAAATACTCCCTCTTGGAGTCACAAGTATCAACTTGGCCAGAGCCTCTACTAGCAACGGAGAGCATGCAAGAACATAAACAACATATATATGATAGATTGATAATCAACTTGACATAGTATTCAATATTCAACGGATCCCAACAAACACAACATGTAGCATTACAAATAGATGATCTTGATCATGATAGGCAGCTCACAAGATCTAAACATGATAGCACAAGAGGAGAAGACAACCATCTAACTACTGCTATGGACCCATAGTCCAAGGATGAACTACTCACACATCAATCCGGAGGCGGGCATGGTGATGTAGAGCCCTCCGGTGATGATTCCCCTCTCCGGCAGGGTGCCGGAGGCGATCTCCTGAATCCCCCGAGATGGGATTGGCAGCGGCGGCGTCTCTGGAACTTTTTCCGTATCGTGGCTCTCGGTAATAGGGTTTTCGCGACGGAGAGTTTAAGTAGGCGAAAGGGCAGAGTCGGGGGACGCCCGAGGGGCCCACACCATAGGCCGGCGCGGGCCCCTCCTTTGCCGTGCCGCCCTATGGTGTGGCCACCAAGTGGCTCCACTTCGTATCCCCTTCGGTCCTCTGGAAGAACCGTGGAAAAATAAGACCCTGGGCGTTAATTTCGTCCAATTCCGAGAATATTTCCTGTGTAGGATTTCTGAAACCAAAAACACACAAAACAGGAATTGGTGCTTCGGCATCTCGTTAATAGGTTAGTGCCGGAAAATGTATATAAATGATGTAAAGTGTGTATAAAACATGTGAGTATTGTCATAAAGCTAGCATGGAACATAAGAAATTATGGATACGTTTGAGACGTATCAGAGGTTTCTGGATGTTCGTCATCGATAGGAACAACAGGGCAATGCCAACTGGATTTTCTAGTTTGGGTGATTGAGTGTGCTCGAGAGTGTTCTTTCTTGGCAGCGAACATACGAAATCTGCAACGCCAACACTAGTTAGTTTTCCTCATTTTGCAATATTTTAATTATGTATTAGTTTGTGTAAACCATGTTCTAAACTATGTATTAGTTTGTGTAAAACTATGTTCCCAATTATGTATTAGTTTGTGTAATATTTGCAACGATTTTTAAATGAAAAAGAGAAAAAACAGTAGGAAAAATAATATGCTTTGGGCCGCTGGAGGCACCCAGGCGCAAACGGATGCACGAACAGAAACGACCATTTTCGCGTCTGCGAGGCGACGCGAACGGACGCGTGCGGATAATTTGGACGTCCATTTTTCGTCGCCTCGTTGGAGATATCTTGAGAGCCCACTCCCATTCTCTCTCTTCTTCTCTCTCATCTACTCAGCCAAAATATAATATTAAATTTCTTAGAGCCAGCAGACTAGGCTCTATTTATATGCTTTAAGATAGTGGCATGGCAAAATTGCCCGTTAGTGACGTTATTCTGCCACGCCACTAGTTAAGCTCCACTGTTCACAGTTAGAGCAAGTACAAGGTACAGTCAGCTGGCTATAAGAGATAAAATATTAGAGCAAGTATAATAAGTCCTAGTTAGCTGGCTATAAGGATTAAAATAGTATATTTTGCTTAATTAGTTGGAGGACAAAGAGGAGGAGAGAGAAGGAGAGTGGGCTCTTATGCAAGAGCCAGCTCTAGCACGTGCTCCTAAGCATTTTGTGAGAGTGAAAAGTGGGTCATATATTGATAAATCACTATATTTTTATAGCTCACTATATGTTGGCTCGTTAGCTATAGATAATATGACACTTAGCTTATAGCCAGCAGCTGACTACACTATTGAAATTGCTCTTATAAGTTTGCTTAGTTGGACGAGAGAGATTATGAGAAAGAAGAGAAGTGGGCTCTTATCTAATAGTCAGCTCTAGCACGTGCTCCTAGGCACTATGTGAGACTAAAAGATGGGCCATGTATTATAAAAGTATTTCACTTTTATAGCTTAATATTGTACATACTAGCTATAAATTAACTATAAATAATGTGACAAATTGTTATAGCTGGCTGTCGACTACACTATTATTCTTGCTCTTAATAGGTGATGGTTGCGTTGCTATGCAATGCCACCGTTAATTAGTTCGCCAATCGGTGGCGTGCAAGCCTTCACGCCACCAACGAATGTGCTCAACAATTTAGTGTAGGCCACACACGCCACGCTGGATATCACACGGAGGTAAATAATCCCCGCGCAATTTCATTGGAATTTTGTTCACTTCAATCTAGTGAACTAAATTAATAGAAAAAAATTATGGGGAAATTTGAACTGGCAAATTTTATTCAAATTTGGTACATATTACATCAGATTAAACTACAAACTAAACTAAGTAGACGCAAACAGAGCTTGGCTCTGGTGGTTAGGTCCCTTGTGGTGGAACCAGTGAAAGTGCATGTAGCCCCCATGTGTGTTTTTGGTAATTAATGACAATCCCTATGGACTAATGTTTGTATTGAGTTATATTTGTAGGAGTTGTCCATAGGCAATGCTTGAACCATATGTTGGCTTCAAGATTGCAATAAGAAGCAAATGAAGAAGATCAAGTGTCAAGTATGTCTTGAAGATGAAGATGAAGTGAGCTCTCAAGGTTAACTTCAAGACATCAACGAAATGAAGTGCATTCAAGATGAGCCAACTTGAAGAGATCATATGCTTGAAGGCAATGCTTGAACCATATGTTGGCTTCAAGATTGCAATAAGAAGCAAATGAAGAAGATCAAGTGTCAAGTATGTCTTGAAGATGAAGATGAAGTGAGCTCTCAAGGTTAACTTCAAGACATCAATGAAATGAAGTGCAAGTTCAAGATGAGGCAACTTGAAGAGATCATATGCTTGAAGCTTGCCATGAAGAAATGAAGTGCAAGTTCAAGATGAGACATCTCGAAGAGATCCTTTGCTTAACTCTTGCCATCCATATGGTGATCATGGATATATGAAGATGCGCTGAAGAAGAAGCTCTCCCATGGTGAATTATGGGGGAGCAATCCACAAGACTTCGTCAAGCAAGCACAATCAAGAAAGGCGTTCCATCTTGTTGAGGTCAACATCGTCATCATCGAGATCAAGTGGAATGCGCAAGTATAAGGTTTGCTCTTGATAAGGTTTCTTTCTCACCGGTCTCATAGTGTAGTTGGAGACCGGTTTATAGTTTAGTTGCCGTACTATCAAGATGGCTCTCGAGTGAGTAACTCGATCGTATCGTTCGGAGAGAGCTCAAACCTTTGCATCCTTGCATCATCTTTCTTGGTTGTTATTTGGATCTTATCCATGTGATGTTTTAGAGCTTGTACTTATTCTCATGACAAGCTCTAGTTCATCAAGAATGGTTTTTGCACGGGCAACTTGTTGCATTTTCAAGGTTAGAGGTTTTTACCGGTATGTCTTTTTTAGATAGGTCAAACCTTTCATCATTTGTTTCTATCCTACATTGTTGTATTATGATGGTTCCCCGCATGATATTGTAGAGCTTGTTCCTAGCTTTAAAACAAGCCCAAGATCATCAAAATCGGAGTCCGGATGCTAAAGTGATGCCCGTTTCAGTTTGATGTTTCTGCCAGTTTTCAGGGGGGCGGATATTCCGGCAAGTTTGGGGCGGATAATCCCCCCCCCCCCGAAAATCCAGTTTCTGGGAAAATCCGGCCAAATATCCGGCCCCCATCCTGGGGCATGTTTTTTCTGGTCCTTAGCCGTTTTTCGGGGCCCGGATATTTTGCAAATATCCGGCCCGGAAAATCCGGCCTGAGCATACCCAAACGGTTATATTTCGATGGGAGGGGTATTTAAGCACCCCTTCTTCCTCCTTGGGCTGGTTGGTTCACTCTCTCTCTCTCCCTCCATTGTTGTCCTTCAAAGCTTGCCCTAGTTCTTGATTCCTCCCATGATTCTTGCATATTCTTGAGGGAAAAGAGAGAGGAGATCTAGATCTACATCTTGACCAATCAAATCCCTCTCTTTGTGAGGGGAATCCACTAGATCTAGATCTTGGAGAAATTTGGTGTTCCTCCTCTTATTTTGTGCTTCCTCTCTTATTCCCCAATAGCTTTTGTAGCTTTGTTGGAATTTGAGAGAGAAGTACTTGAGCATCTTTGTGGTGTTCTTGCCATTGCATTTGGTGCATCGGTTTGAGTTTTCCACGGTGATTCGTGGAAGTGAAAGCAAGAAGGTTGTTACTCTTGGGTTCTTGGAACCCTAGACGGATTCTAGGCCTTTGTGGCATCTTAGTGGTGTTCTTGGGGACTCCAATTAAGTTGTGGAGATTCTTCAAGGGCAAGGCCTTTGTGGCATCTTAGTGGTGTTCTTGGGGACTCCAATTTAGTTGTGGAGATTCTTCAAGGGCAAGGCCTTTGTGGCAATTTGTTGGGAGCCTCCAATTAAGTTGTGGAGACAGCCCCAAGCTTTGTCCGGGTTCGGTAACCTCCCTAAGGTTACATAGTGGATCGAGGGCATCCCTCTTGGTGGGAATTCTCGAGGAGAATACGGTGGCCCTCGTGCATTTGGAGTGACTTGTCCTCCACACCGCTCCAACGGAGAGTAGCACTCGCAAGAGTGTGAACTTCGGGCTACATCGTCGTCTCCCGCGTGCTTCGGTTATTCCTATACCCGAGCTCTTTACTTATGCACTTTACTTTGTGATAGCCATCGTGCTTGAAGTTATATATTTTGCTATCACCTAGTTGCTTGTATTGCTTAGCATAAGTTGTTGGTGCACATAGGTGAACCATTGCTTAGAATAAGTTGTTGGTGCACATATGTGAACCATAGTATATAGGTTTTGGGCTTGACAAAGTAAACGCTAGTTTTATTCCACATTTGTTAAGCCCATCTCGTAAAAGTTTTAAATCGCCTATTCACCCCCCTCTAGGCGACATCCGTGTCCTTTCAATTGGTATCAGAGAAAGGTCTCTCATTCTTAGGCTTCACCGCCTTGAGAGTAAAGATGTCGGTTAGGGGATTAGTGCACAATAACTTGTTTATATTTGATGGCACAAATTATGATCTATGGAAAATTTATGTGCTTAATATTTTACGGGGTATGTCCCCGGACATGGAGCGATTTCTTGACATGGGTTTTTGTTCTCCTAAGGATTCTTAAAATTTATCTCTTGAGGAGGAGAAAAACTCTTGCCTCGATGCTCTTGCTTCTCATGTGTTTTCCATTGTTGTGAGCAATGTAGTTACTTCTTCAATCATGCCCTTTGGGAGCGCTCATGAATTATGGACAAAGCTTAAAGACAAATATGATGTGTCCAATATTATTGAGGATGATTGTATTGCTTCCACTTCCGGCCGTGATGAGTTCTCATCTTCATCCACTTCACCAAAGTGTGGTAATACACAAGGTAATGATATGGTGAGTGGTGATGAAAATTGCAATATTGATATTGAGCTTACTATTGATGATTCCTCATCTCTATCTCATTGCAATGCTTCATCTTCGGACTTAAACACATCTAGCACTAGAAATGATTTACATGCTTGTGTTGATAGTCCTTGCATATCATGTGTAAGTTGCTTGAATAAATCTCATGATGATATGCTTGATTTGTCTTGTGTCCATGATAAAAATGCTTCTATTTCCTCTAGTTGTTGTGTGTCTAACAATGTACAGGAAACCAAAGATTCTATTGGTCAAGACAAGATCTTGAAAGGAGCCTCAAGTAACTCCTCATCTTTATCTCACGGTTCTCATATATGCCTTATGGCCAAGGGTTCCACGGTACCTCCTACCATGGAACCTAATTAATATTTCTCGTGGGGATAAGGATGAGGATGAATATGAAGAAGATGATTGGGTTGTCTCTCTACGCGATAAGGGTAAGAGTGTTTTCAAGGTTATTTGCAAAGATAAAATTGCTTGCTCTCACTTCTTTGAAATCTTGACTACCGCTATTGAGAGCCAAAAACTTATTTGGATGCATGAGAACACCATTGATAAAAAGGGTGCTCTTGAACGTGAGTATGCCAATGATGTGGCATCCCTAAAGGATGAACTTGAAGAAGAACAAACCACCAAGGAAGCTCTTGAGGAGACCTTTGCTCTAGAATTGTCTAGAGAAAAGGAAAACCATGATAGAGCTCTTGAGATGGCAAATGAACTAAAGCTAAAAAATGATAAGATTGTGTTTGTTAATGCTAAACTCCTTGAGGATTTTGAGCAACTCAAAAAGGGCTCAAGGGTCATTGAGAGTGCACTCACTAAACTCACCGAATCGCATGAGAAACTTAAAGATTCGTATCTAAAAGAGCATGCAAACTTGCCTTCTCCTATTTCTATTAATAATGATGCTTGTGCTACTAACTCCACTTCTTGTGAAACATCTATCTTGAAGGAGAATGTTGAGATAAGGGCTCAACTTGATTTGCTAACTAGCAATTATGGGAAATTGGAACAAAATCATGGAAAGCTTGCTAGCTCCCATGAGGATCTTCTAGCCTCACATGATAGGCTAAAGTTAGCTCATGAGGCTATCATATCTAAGGCAACACCTTGTGAGCCTCATGTGGGTACTAGCACTACTACTCAAAATGTTATATTGCCATGTGCTAGTCCTAGTAATTCATCCACTCATAATATTGCTAAATCTTGTGATGAATTATCTTCCTTGCCTTCTTGCTCTAACAATGAAGGTTATACTTCCTCTAGTACTTGTGTTGTTACTAACCATGTAGAGGAAATCAAAGAGCTCAAGGCTCAAGTCACTTCCTTGAAGAATGACTTGGTAAAGAGTCATGAAGGGAAATGCAAACTTGACACGATGTTAAGTGTGCAACAATCCCCCAATGATAAGAGTGGACTTGGATTCAAATCCAACAACAAGAACAAGTCCAACAACAACAACAACAACAACAACAACAACAAGAAGGGCCAAGTACAAGTCAAAGACCCGACCAAGATTGTTTGCTTCAAGTGCAAAATTGAAGGGCATCATGTTAGATCTTGCCCTTTGAAGAAGAAGCAAAAAGGGAAGCGGCCTCAAGCTCAAACTCATATTCAACCTCAAGTTGAAGAAATGCCACTTCCCAAGAAGAATCAAGCCAATGCTCCCATTGTGGAGAAATCTAGTGAGAAGAAGGAGAAGAAAAGAACTTGCTACATATGCCGTGAGAAGGGCCACATCTCCTCCTTTTGCACTATTGGTACCTCATCCAACTCTATCACCATTGATGATGTTTATTCTCTTCGTAAGGATGAGGGTGGCAATGTGTTTGCCAAATATGTTGGTGCTCAAAGTGGTGTCAAGAAAAGAACTATTTGGGTTGCCAAGCCTATTGTGACTAACCTCTTAGGACCCAACTTAGTTGGGGACCAACAATCCAAAACTTGATCAATAGGTGCTTGTTGGAGGGCATTGGAGACTTGGCTACATCATGAAGAATTAAGGGATCTTCATCATTTATATTATCTCAAGCCAAGTCTTTTGGCTATCTTGCTTCTATCATATATTTAATGTTCCTCCTTGCGGTAACATGTTCTCAACTCATTTATATTGAAAGTTACTCGCCCCTTTGCATGTGTTAGTTTTGTTCCTAACATGTGTTTGTATATGTTGTGCTTCCTAATTGTTTTGCTTAAGAAATCAAGTCTATGCATGTTGGGTTGCACACCATGTATTTGTGTTTGTGTTGGAGCCTCTTTGCATCTTGTTGTATCTTATATGGCTCTTATGAGCGATTAATGGACTATCCCATTTTGGGGGAGTGATATTCCTTTGGGAATTTCATGATCCTAAACAATGTGTGTACATGAGGAATATCACTTAGACTTGATATTGCGAGATTATCTAGTCGCTATGTGGTATGTCATCTTCATGAGAAATTCAAATTCTAATGTCCATCAATATCTCTAGTTGGATCTTATTTGCCTCTTGTGAAAATAAATTCCTTATCACATTATGGGGGAGTAATAAGCTTTATGCATATTACAAGCCTAGAAAATGTGAACATTTGAGGTTGTGTCAAATAGAATTGATACCGTAAATTATCTCTCTCCTATGTGGCATGTTTGCTCAAACAAGCTCCAATTTGCTTAAATGGCTTCATTGCTAATATCTTTGTGGATCTTATTTGTGAAAGTTTTTCTTGGCATGGTTTTTCACAACGTGTCCCTCAATACATTTTTGGAAAACCATGTGCTTCAAGTCATACTATTAATTGCTTTGCATGTTGGTATGAATACTATTAATTGCTTTGCATGTTGGTATGACTAAATGAAGCAATCAAGAAACTATCTTTGCATGATGGTTAACTCTTATCTTTTACCATATGCTTTATTCGTTGTAAATATGATCTTATGTATACTTACAAACTACCACCGGAAAATATTTCATAATACCTCTTGTCCTAGGACAAGTGGTAATCAATTATGAGGTAGATATTTATTGATCATATCTACATTGGCTCTTGTGTTTAAATTGCCTTATTTATTGCCATGAATTTGTTGTGCTTTGACTCCCATGTGTCTTCCTTGCATCTTATGGATCTAATTTGTCTATTCAAACTTTCTTAGCATTTTTAGTAGATATAGGTAGCGTGATGATCCTAGTTTTGTGCATTTTGTATCCATATTCTAAATCCTAGATAATGCACTAATCTTGGGGAGCTCTCCTATATTTGTTATAATGCTTAAACTTCTCTTGATCATTATCAAAAATTTGGTTTTGGGAGACATAAATTTTCTTTTTGGTACTTTGTGCCATCATAAAAAGTTTCGAGGGTTTGGTTTATTTGTTGGAACCTTGCTCTCTTGGGAGTTGGTTATCTCATTCCTTTGTGTTTAGGTTTAATTAGCTTCTTATAATGAGATAATTCTTTGGAGTCAATCTTGTGTTGATTTGATTCTTTGATATAATTTTGGCAACCATTGTCTCTTGATTTATTTAGTGTTTTGTCCAAATTGTATCTTCCTTTGGTTCTTGAAAGTATTGTGCATGCATATTTAATATATGTATATCTTATGGCATGTGTTACTTTCTTTGATCCAATATATAGGGTAAACTCCATCAAATCCTAATTTGGCTAAGATGTGCATGAAATTCATTTTCATATCACTATGCACATAGAATTGTGGAGTTTGTCCTAGATGTTGTAGTGTGTCTAACTACTTCGGACCCAATTAGTTTGGGGACCATTTTGTACTTACCTTTGTGTTAGGTACAATGGATATGCATTGGATGCTTGTCTCACTCTTGGAAAGAAGTGGTGACTCAATGGTAACTTGAGGCAAGCTAGGATGGTCAACGAACACATATCTACTACATCCACACCAATGCTATCTTGGTAACAAGTATCTTCTCATGCATACTTTTCTTGTATCCAACCTTATGGTTGCATCTTGGCATGAATCTCTTGATTTGCAAATATTGTGCTTCTTGAAAAAGGTTTTATGAAACCTCTTTATTGTGAATGTGAGTAATTTGAGATGAGTGCATTTGTTGGGAAGTATGTTAAATCATGCTCATGATTCATTCATCCCAACTATGCCTATCTAGCAATTTTATTGCATATCAATTCCTCAAGGCTCTCACGTGTGCAATATAGATGAAAGTGCAAATTTAGTTATTTCTTTTGGTATCCTCGTTTGTGATACTTGTTGCCTTTCTCAAATGCATCCCAACTATCTTCTATCCCTTGTTGATATTTGTGATGTATTTTAGATGTTTGTAGTTGAAGTTCATGAATGTACAATGATGACCCACAAGTATAGGGGATCGCAACAGTCTTCGAGGGAAGTAAAACCCAAATTTATTGATTCGACACAAGGGGAGGTAAAGAATACTTATAAGCCTTAACAACTGAGTTGTCAATTCAGCTGCACACGGAAAAGCACTAGTAACAGGGGTGATGTGAAAGCAGCAGTAATATGAGAGCAGTAGTAACAGTAACACAGCAGCAGTAACAGTAATATGAGAGCAATGGCACCAGAAAATAGTTGATACTACTTCCAATGTCATGTAGAACCGAGTATATGATGATGAGAGATGGACCGGGGTTCCCAGCTATCTACACTAGTGGTAACTTCTCCAATAACAAGTGTTGGGTGAACAAATTACAGCTTGGGCAATTGATAAGATTGAAATAGCATTAAGACAGAACATCAAGATTATTAATCATGTAGGCATGTTTCCCATATATAGTCATACGTGCTCGCAATGAGAAACTTGTACAACATCTTTTGTCCTACCAGCCGGTGGCAGCCGGGCCTCTAGGGAATCTATCGGAAATTAAGGTACTCCTTTTAATAGAGCACCGGAGCAAAGCATTAACACTTGGTGAAAACATGTGATCCTCATATCACAGCCTTCCCCTCCGGTTGTCCCAATTTCTGTCACTTTGGGGCCTTTGGTTCCGGACATAGACATGTGCATACAACTTGTAGATACAATCTAAGCAATAATTATAGAGCTTAAATCTAAGATCATGCCACTCGGGCCCTAGTGACAAGCATTAAACACAACAAGATTGCAGCAACAATAACTTCACAAACTTATATAGATAGACTAATCATAATGTAACAATCCATCGGATCCCAACAAACACAACACCGATTACATCAGATGAATCTCAATCATGTAAGGCAGCTCATGAGATCATTGTATTGAAGTACATGGGGGAGAGAATACCAACTAGCTACAGCTAGAACCCGTAGTCCATGGGGGAACTACTCACGGAGCATGATGGAGGCGGTGGCGTCGATGGAGATGGCTTCCGGGGCACTTCCCCGTCCCGGCAGGGTGCCGGAACAGAGACTTCTGTCCCCCGAATTGGAGTTTCGCGATGGTGGCGGCGCCCCTGGAGTCTTTCTGGAGTTTCGTCAATTGGTGTCGAAGATTTAGGTCACCAGGGCTTAAATAGGCCGGGAAAAATAAGATACTGGGTCTTTGTTTCGTCGAATTCCGAGAATATTGCCCGAACAGCCTTTCTGGAACCAAAAACAACAGAAAACAGGAACTGGCACTCTGGCATCTTGTTAATAGGTTAGTTCCGGAAAACGCATAAAAACATTATAAAGTGCGAGCAAAACATGTAGGTATTGTCATAAAACAAGCATGGAACATCAGAAATTATAGGTACGTTGGAGACGTATCAAGCATCCTCAAGCTTAGTTCCTACTCGCCCTCGAGTAGGTAAACGATAAAAAGAGTAATTTCTGTAGTGACATGCTACTTACATAATCTTGATCATCCTATTATAAAGCATATGAGATGAATGCAGTGACTCAAGGCAATGATCTATAGTTGCTAACAAATAGATAACATATAGCAAAACTTTTCATGAATAGTACTTTCAAGACAAGCATCAACAGTCTTGCATAAGAGTTAACTCATAAAGCAATAAATTCAAAGTAAAGGCATTGAAGCAACACGAGAGGAAGATTTAAGTTTCAGCAGATTGCTTTCAACTTTCAACATGTATATCTCATGGATAATGGTCAACACAAAGTAATATGATGAATGCAAATAAGCAAGTATGTAAGAATCAATGCACGATTGACACAAGTGTTTGCTTCTAAGATGGAAGGAAGTAGGTAAACTGACTCAACATAAAGTAAAAGAAAGGCCCTTCGCAGAGGGGAGCAGGGATTAAATCATGTGCTAGAGCTTTTTAAGTTTTGAAATCATATAGAGAGCATAAAATTAAAGTTTTGAGAGGTGTTTGTTGTTGTCAACGAATGATAGTGGGCACTCTAACTACCTCATCAACCAGACTTTCAAGAGCGGCTCCCATGAAGGACGTTATCTCTACCAGACAAGGTAGATCATCCCTCTTCTCTTTTGTTAACACATGTATTTTAGTTTCATTATTTATGGATGACACTCCTCCCAACCTTTTGCTTTCACAAGCCATGGCTAACCGAATCCTCGGGTGCCTTCCAACATTCACATACCATGAAGGAGTGTCTATTTGCAAAATTAAGTTGCTTACTGATAAATCAGAGCAAAACATGTGAAGAGAATTATTAATGAAAGTTGATTAATTGGGGGCTGAGAACCCCGCGCCAGCTCTTTTTGCAAAATTATTGGATAAGCGGATGTGCCACTAGTCCATTATGAAAGTCTGTCAGGAGTAAATGACAAGATTGAGAGATAAAACACCACATACTTCCTCATGAGCTATAAAACATTGACACAAATAAGAGATAATAGCTTTTGAATTATTTAAAGGTAGCACATGAAGTATTTGCTTGGAATGGCAGGAAATACCACATAGTAGGTAGATATGGTGGACACAAATGGCATAGGTTTTGGCTCAAGGTTTTGGATGCACGAGAAGCATTTCCTCTCAGTACAAGGCTTTGGCTAGCAAGGTTGTTTGAAGCAAACACAAGTATGAACCGATACAGAAAAACTTACATAAGAACATATTGCAAGCATTATAAAACTATACACTCGTCTTCCTTGTTGCTCAAACACTTTTACCGAAAAATATCTAGACCTTAGAGAGACCAATCATGCAAACCAAGTTTCAACAAGCTCTACGGTATTTCTCCACTAATAGGTTTAAACTACATGATGCAAGAGCTTAATCATGATCTACTTGAGATCTCAAAACAATTGCCAAGTATCAAATTATCCAAGACAATATGAGGCATTTTCTGTTTCCAACCAAATAGCAATAAATGCAATAGCTTCCAACTTTTGTCATTGAACATTAAAAGTAAGAGCGAAGAACACGAGTGTTCATATGAAAAAGCGGAGCGTGTCTCTCTCCCAAACAAGGATTGCTAGGATCCGAATTTATTCAAACACAAACAAAAATAAAAACAAACAGACGCTCCAAGTAAAGCACATAAGATGTGACCGAATAAAAATATAGTTTCAATAGAAGAAACCTCGATAAGTTGATGAAGAAGGGGATGCCTTGGGCATCCCCAAGCTTAGACGCTTGAGTCTTCTTGAAATATGCAGTGGATGAACCACGGGGGAATCCCCAAGCTTAGACTTTTCACTCTTCTTGATCATATATCATCCTCCTCTCTTGACCCTTGAAAACTTCCTTCACACCAAACTTCTCATAAACTTCATTAGAGGGGTTAGTACTCAAAAAACTTTTAATCCACTTTAGCCCTGTAGTGACACATTGCAAGAACTCAATAAAACATTAGCTACAGCTCTCCATGTCTAGAAAGCCTTGCTTAAAGTCCACAAGAGACAATGCAAAAAACAGAGACAGAATCTGTCAAAACAGAACAGCCAGTAAACACGAATTTTTAAGAGGTACTTCCGTTGCTCAAATCAGAAAACTCAAAACTAATGAAAGTTGCGTAAATATCTGAGGATCACTCACGTAAATTGGCAGATTTTTCTGAGTTACCTACAGAGAATCATACCCATATTCGTGACAGCAAGAAATCTGTTTCTGCGCAGAAATCCAAATCTAGCATCAACTTCTATTAGAGACTTCACTTGGCAAAACATTGCAATAAAATAAAGATAAGGAGAGGTTGCTACAGTAGTAACAACTTCCAAAACACAACCAAACAGTAGCAAAATAAAGACATGGGTTATCTCCCAAGAAGTGCTTTCTTTATAGCCATTAAGATGGGCTCAGCAATTTTAATGATGCACTCGTAAGGAATAAGAGTTGAAGCAAAAGAGAGCATCAAAAAGCAAGTATGAAACAAATTTAAGTCTAACCCACTTCCTATGCATAGGAATCTTGTACACAAATAAATGCATGAAGAACAAAGTGACAAGCATAGCAAGATAAAACAAGAGTAACTTCAAAATTTTCAGCATATAGAGAGGTGTTTTAGTACCATGCAAATTTCTACAACCATATTTTCCTCTCTCATAATAATTTTCAGTAGCTTCATGGATAAACTCAACAATATAACTATCACATGCAGCATACTTTTCATGATCCATAAACACATAATTTTTATCAAGCTCAAAAATAGTAGGATTAAAACTTTCAAACCCACTTTTATCAATAATATAACAAGATGATCGATCAATCTCAAGAGATATGGGACTCATAGATAAAGTCAAGACTTCTCCAATCCCATTTTCATTAGTAGTACAATTAATATTATCAAGTAACATAGGACCATCATCTAGAGATTTATCATAAACATTTGCCAAGCAAAACTCTTTAGTACCATGCATCTCAACATCAGGCACAAACAAAGCATTATCATAAGATTTATCAAAATAGCATGGATTATCATAGATAATAGTAGCAAAATTATTCTCACAAGTTTTACTCATAGGAAATATTTCAAGAGAATCCACAGGAACATAACATTCATCCTCCTTTGGTAAGCATGGAGGACAATCAAATAGTGTAAGAGATAAAGAGTTACTCTCATTAGAAGGTTGGCATGGGTAGCTAATCCATTCTTCCTCCTTTTGTTCATCACTCTCCTCTTCTTTTTCATCCAATGAGCTTTCAGGTTCAATTTCCTCCTCTTTTTCATCCAATGAGCTTTCAGGTTCATCAATTTCTTCTTCCACTGGTTCCTGCAAATTGTGAGTGCATCCTTGTGCATTAATGAGTCTCTCTTTATAATCAATGATATAAGGATTATCACTGTAACTTTCTATGCAAAAATTAAGGATAGAAGAGACATAATCTTTAAGGTCCTTACAAACAACACAAGTTTCATAATTTTTAGATATGAAGGATTCGATCTCAGAAGCTCCCATAAATAAGACAAATTGTTCTACTTCTTCGAACCCAAAATGAAGATAGCTATTCCAATTATAGTTCTTAATTAAAACTTCCTCACTAAAGCCACATTGAAATTTAAGATGTTTAGTATCCTGTTGAGAGCAACAATTTATATCATGGCGTTTAAGCAAGATTTTAGCAATTGTATTCAATTTTTCTATCACAGCACTCATAACTTTTCCCGTTCTTGATTCTCTATAATTATTATATAATACTATAAGCTCCAAATAGGTCGTGGGTTCTCCCATAACAACAGTTTTTAATTTTTCGGTTTTTCAAAATTTTATGGATTTTCGGGTATATAGGAAAAATAAAACAAGACAAAAATAAACTAGACAAAAGTAAACTAAGCAAAATAATACTAGACAGAAATAAACTAAGCACAAATAAACTAGAGAAAAGTAAACTAAGCAAAACAAAATAAAATAAAACAAAGAGAGAGGTGGAGTGTACTCCCCAGGTGAACTTATCAGTAGAGCTATGCCTCCCCGGCAACGGCGCCAAAAAATAGTCTTGATGACCCACAAGTATAGGGGATCGCAACAGTCTTCGAGGGAAGTAAAACCCAAATTTATTGATTCGACACAAGGGGAGGTAAAGAATACTTATAAGCCTTAACAACTGAGTTGTCAATTCAGCTGCACCTGGAAAAGCACTAGTAACAGGGGTGATGTGAAAGCAGCAGTAATATGAGAGCAAGTAGTAACAAGTAATACGCAGCGAGAGTAGATAATATGAGAGCAATGGCACCAGAAAATAGTTGATACTACTTCCAATGTCATGTAGAACCGAGTATATGATGATGAGAGATGGACCGGGGTTCCCAGCTATCTACACTAGTGGTAACTTCTCCAATAACAAGTGTTGGGTGAACAAATTACAGTTGGGCAATTGATAGGATTGAAATAGCATTAAGACAGAACATCAAGATTATTAATCATGTAGGCATGTTTCCCATATATAGTCATACGTGCTCGCAATGAGAAACTTGTACAACATCTTTTGTCCTACCAGCTCGGTGGCAGCCGGGCCTCTAGGGAATCTACTGGAAATTAAGGTACTCCTTTTAATAGAGCACCGGAGCAAAGCATTAACACTCCGTGAAAACATGTGATCCTCATATCTAAGCCTTCCCCTCCAGTTGTCCCAGTTTCTGTCACTTTGGGGCCTTTGGTTCCAGACATAGACATGTGCATACAACTTGTAGATACAATCTAAGCAATAATTATAGAGCTTAAATCTAAGATCATGCCACTCGGGCCCTAGTGACAAGCATTAAACACAACAAGATTGCAAGCAACAATAACTTCACAAACTTATATAGATAGACTAATCATAATGTAACAATCCATCGGATCCCAACAAACACAACACCGATTACATCAGATGAATCTCAATCATGTAAGGCAGCTCATGAGATCATTGTATTGAAGTACATGGGGGAGAGAATACCAACTAGCTACAGCTAGAACCCGTAGTCCGTGGGGGAACTACTCACGGAGCATGATGGAGGCGGTGGCATCAATGGAGATGGCTTCTGGGGGCACTTCCCCGTCCCGGCAGGGTGCCGGAGCAGAGACTTCTGTCCCCCGAATTGGAGTTTCGCGATGGTGGCGGCGCCCCTGGAGTCTTTCTGGAGTTTCGTCAATTGGTGTCGAAGATTTAGTTCACCAGAGCTTAAATAGGCGAAGAGTCGGAGTCGGAAGGGCGCCAGGGCTCCCTCCCCATAGGCCGGCGCGGCCAGGGTGGAGCCCGCGCGGCCCTGTTGTGTGGGGCCCCCCTGGCCCATCTTCGTCTCCCCTTCGGTGTTCTGGAATCTTCCGGGAAAAATAAGATACTGGGTCTTTGTTTCGTCGAATTCCAAGAATATTGCCCGAACAGCCTTTCTGGAACCAAAAACAACAGAAACAGGAACTGGCACTGTGGCATCTTGTTAATAGGTTAGTTCCGGAAAACGCATAAAAACATTATAAAGTGCGAGCAAAACATGTAGGTATTGTCATAAAACAAGCATGGAACATCAGAAATTATAGGTACGTTGGAGACGTATCATACAATAAGATAAAATTGAGCCTTTGGCCATGCTATTAAGCAAAAATTCTTATTGGTATATTGCATGACTTCGTCTTGGATATCATGCTATATGTCTTGTGTGTCTATTTTGTGTGTGCATGTTTCTTTGTGGATAAATATCTTAGTGATTTTGTCCACTTAGAGAAACTTATACACATAAGAGATGATACATCTCCATTTGATATCTTATTTTTTTGTTTCATGTTGATTGGTCATGCTAAGCAATATAATTCATTGAAGACTATGATGATGCTTTTTGCTCATCCATATAATAGTCTTATAATATGCTCTGTCATGCCTTTCACATATTCTCTTGGTTGAGCCTATTATTATGGTGCATGTTACTTGTTGCTCAATCATTTGTTTGTTGCAAGTGTTAAGCTTATTTTTCTATCTATGATCTATTGCAAATGTTTGTGTTTTAAATGGTAATGAGGGAGTGAGGATTCCATGTTATGCATATTTTATTCAAATGCAACATTTTAATTTATACATGTACCTTGGGGAGCTTCCTCATTTTATTTAAGACACTATTTTGTAGTGATCATTAGAGTTTGATTCACTTGGTATCTTTTGTTTTGAATGATATTATGGGAGTGATGATTCCATGTTTGTGCACTTTATATCCAATGCAAATCGTCTAGTTTTGTGCACAAACCTTGGGGAGCTTCCTCATTTTATTTAAGGCACTATTTTGTGGTGATCATTAGAGTTTGATTCACTTGGTATCTTTTGTTTTGAATGATATTATGGGAGTGATGATTCCATGTTTGTGCACTTTATACTCCAAAGCAAATTGTCTAGTTTTGTGCACAAACCTTGGGGAGCTTCCTCATATTATTTAGAGCAATATTCTTGATCTTATCATAATATCTATCCTTCTTTTGGTATCTTCTTTGTGGTTCATTTGGTTGCTTGCTTCATCTGTTGAAGCTTCTTGACTTTGTTATCTTTTTGCAATCTTTGATCCTATTGATACGTCTCAAACGTATCTATAATTTCTTATGTTCCATGCTAGTTTTATGACAATACTCACATGTTTTGTACACACTTTACATCATTTATATGCATTTTCCGGCACTAACCTATTAACGAGATGCCGAAGCGCCAGTTCCTGTTTTGTGCTGTTTTTGGTTTCAGAAATCCTACACGGAAATATTCTCGGAATTGGGCGAAACGAACGCCCAGGGTCTTATTTTTCCACGGAGCTTCCAGAAGACCGAAGAGGATACGAAGTGGGGCCACGAGGCGCCCTAACCATAGGGCGGCGCGGCCAAGGAGGGGCCCGCGCCGGCCTATGGTGTGGGGCCCTCGTGCCTCTCCCGACTCTGCCCCTTCGCCTATAAATTCCCTCCGTCGCGAAAACCCTATTACCGAGAGCCACGATACGAGAAAACATACTGAGACGCCGCCACCGCCAATCCCATCTCGGGGGATTCAGGAGATCACCTCCGCCACCCAGCCAGAGAGGGGAATCATCACCCGGAGGGCTCTACATCACCATGATCGCCTCCGGATTGATGCGTGAGTAGTTCATCCTTGGACTATGGGTCCATAGCAGTAGCTTGATGGTTGTCTTCTCCTCATTGTGCTATCATGTTTAGATCTTGTGAGCTGCCTATCATGATCAAGATCATCTATTTGTAATGCTACATGTTGTGTTTGTTGGGATCCGATGAATATTGAATACTATGTCAAGTTGATTATCAATCTATCATATATGTGTTGTTTATGTTCTTTCATGCTCTCCGTTGCTAGTAGAGGCTCTGGCCGAGTTGATACTTGTGACTCCAAGAGGGAGTATTTATGCTCGATAGTGGGTTCATGCCTCCATTGAATCTGGGACAGTGACAGAAATTTCTAAGGTTGTGGATGTGTTGTTGCCACTAGGGATAAAACATCAATGCTTTGTCTAAGGATATTTGTGTTGATTACATTACGCACCATACTTAATGCAATTGTCTATTGCTTGCAACTTAATACTCGGAAGGGGTGCGGATGCTAACCCGAAGGTGGACTTTTTAGGCATAGATGCATGCTGGATAGCGGTCTATGTACTTTGTCGTAATGCCCTGATTAAATCTCATAGTAGTCATCATGATATGTATATGCATCTCTATTTGTCAATTGCCCAACTGTAATTTGTTCACCCAACATGCTATTTCTTATTGGAGAGACACCACTAGTGAACTGTGGATCCCGGTCCATTCTTTTACATCTGAAATACAATCAATTGTAATCTCTTTTCTCTGTTGTTCTTCACAAGCAAACATCATTCTCCACACCATACGATTAATCCTTTGTTTACAGCAAGCCGGTGAGATTGACAACCTCACTATTAAGTTGGGGCAAAGTATTTTGGTTGTGTTGTGCAGGTTCCACGTTGGCGCAGGAATCCCTGGTGTTGCGCCGCACTACACTCCTTCACCAACAACCTTCACGTGGCCTTCATCTCCTACTGGTTCGACAACCTTGGTTTCATACTGAGGGAAACTTGCTGCTATACGCATCACACCTTCCACTTGGGGTTCCCAACGGACGTGTGCTTCACGCGTTATCAAGCTAAATTTCTGGCGCCGTTGCCGGGGAGATCAAGACACGCTGCAAGGGGAGTCTCTCACATCCAATCTCTTTACTTTGTTATTGTCTTGCTGTCGAGGGTGCTCCTCGGCAATGCCCTCCGATAGGGGCTTAGGGTTGATGGAATCATGCAAGCTGACACGAGACATCGGTTCACAGACAAGCGGGGAGAGCGATTTACTCAGGTTCGGGACCCTCGATGAGGTAAAACCCTTACGTCCTGCCTGTCTGTTCTTGATTATGATGATAATGGGTTACAATGGGGTGCCGAATAGTTCGGCTGTGATCTCGTCGAGATGGCTAAGTACTAGGGTAACCTAGCTCTAAGCTTCTGTTGGCTAAGATTGCTAAGATTGGTTGTGTGTCTCGACAGCCCCTCTCCTAGCCTTTATATAGGAGGCCAGGTCTCAAGAGATCTAATCGAGTACGACTAGGTTTACAGTAGATCTATCTCTAGACTTTTCTTGTTCGGCTCCTTCCGCGTCTTGTATTTCAAGGAATCTTCCGTTGCGCCGCCCTAGTGGCCCATCTTGCCGTCGAGTGCCTTCATGGGCCTCCAACTAGGAAATACAGGATAGGGCAACATTGGTTACCCGAAGGGTAATTCCCACGTCAGTAGCCCCCGAGTGTCTAGCCGAAGGTAGTTCGGGTAGAGACTAAAGCATGCCTCCACCCAATGTTCTTCTCCTTGATTGTTCTTGTTCTTCTTGAATCCGCATCATCTTCTGTCGGGTGCGCGTCAGCGCTCCCGATGGGAGTAGCCCCCGAGTCTAGGTACGGATGCTTGCAATCCGTGCGTAGACTCAAGTTGTACCACTCGAACATTTTTCTCTGCCGAAGTTTTTCTGCAAGTCTTCGTAGGTCATCCGATATATTTTCCTCATGCAAGGGATAACGAGTAACGTGCCCAACTCTTGCTGGTTAACTGCCGACAGCAAAACAACGTTACCCTACACAGAATCAAGTCCCTGGGCATGATCCTGGAGTGCGAAAAAAGTTCTGTCGGGTGCGCGTCCAGCACTCCCGATGGGAGTAGCCCCCGAGTCTGGGCACGGGTGCTCGCAACCGGGTGCAGACTCGAGTCGAACACTTATCTCTTCTTTCAAGGCCTTCTTTTCTTTTCTTCGAGTCCTCATTTTGTCGGGTGCGCGTCTAGCGCTCCCGATGGGAGTAGCCCCCGAGTCTAGGTGCGGAAGCTGGCAATCCGTGCGTAGACTCAAGTTGACCATCCGATACCTTTTCATTCCTTCGAATGCTTTGACCATTTCTCATGACGTCATTGATGACGCTTTACTAATATCTTGATTTTGACTGACAGGACGTAACCTGCTGGGCCTATTCTTTCTTTGTCTGCCCCTTTTCGCACAGTCACCAAGGCGTCTCCTCGATTTCTGCAATCTTTAATAGAAAAGATCCACTGAATGAACCGGTAGCAACGACACGTGCCCACACAGCTCTCAAGTTCTCCTTAAAATCTCCAAAGGGCGAAAAATCCCTAATCTTCTCCCACATTTTCCGTAGCATCTTCTCGTTCTTCTCCTTCTTCCTCCCTTTGCTACTGCTGCGCCGCCACCACTGCTTTTCCGATCTCCCCAGATCTCGCAATGGTGAAGAAGAAGGGCCTTACTGCCGCCGCCAGTTCTACTAGCGGAGGCGCCACCGCCAAATCTTCCTCGAATCTTCCGAAGGGGAGCGGCCCGAACGCTCCTCCCCCAGCTCCGGCGCCGCCAGCGCCGCCAAGTTCGGTAGCCAAGCCCGGAGATTGGATAGCGTCAACCGTCACCAAGCGTGACGAGAAAAGATCCCCAAGCCTGGGATTAATCTCCTCCGACGAGGGGAATGTGATCTTTCCAGGTGCGATTTCTCGGCCTAATCCCCCTGCTGGCTTTACCGTGATGTTCTTGTCATTCCTATATCGGGGTCTTTCGCTCCCCGTTCATGAATTCCTCCTCCATCTCTTGCGAACTTACGAGATCCAATTATGGCAACTCACTCCCAACTCAATCCTCCACGTTGCTGTGTTCATCACCCTTTGCGAGGCATTTTTGGGCATCAAACCTCATTTTGGGCTGTGGAAAAAGATCTTCTATGTGAAGAGATACAGAAGTAGTAATGGATCCTTTGTCACCGGAGGGGTGGGGTTTGTAGCTCGTTCGGATGTTAATTACTTCAATTTCCCAATGAGAGAATCTGTGCAAGGGTGGAGACTGAAATGGTTTTACGTCAAGGATTCCTTGTCACCCGAATCCCCAGCTTCCTTGCTTTACCGACATCCTTGAAGCCAAACCTAAGAATTCCTGGAAGAACATTCTCTCTCCCGACGAAAGAGTAACAGCCGATGAATTATTTGCCAAATTTCTTCGAATCAAAGAGGCCGATGGCCAAACCATGGTCGGCACAGAGGTGGCAGCAGTGTTTCTGAAACATCGGGTCCAACAGGTCATGGCCAGAGTTCGTCCGATGTGGTTGTATTCAGGTCCAAAGGATGAGACCAGGGTTAATGCTGCCGAACTGTCGGAAAAGGAAATGCTCGATGAAGTCCGTCGCCTTACTTTCTTTAGTCAAGAAGACTCGATCCCATTGATATCTTCTTACACTCCTCTTGATGCCGATCATCCACCACCAGAGGTAACTTTCTCTTTCAAATTCTTATCACGTTATTTTTACTTAGTCAACATAATTACCACTATTCTTATTCGTTTTTCTCTTCGACAGATCCCCATAGTCCCTGGAGATTTGAACGATTCGCCAAACGATACTTCTGGGAAGAGGCTCTTCGAGTACCGTTGATTTTCACACTGTCGAGCATACAGGCCCAGAGAGCGATCACGATGATCCGATAGATTCCGAAACTGTTCACACCGATCTTCCTCCCTCAGCCGACGACGCTTGCGACACAGAGGGATCAGTGCGTGATGATAACGCTAATCGTGAGGCCTTTGTTAATGCAGCTGTGGAGGAGACCAGGGCTTCACCCGTGAAGAGATCAACCGGCGGCTTTGCCGACGAAGACGATCTCCTCGATATGTAAGTACCTTTTTCCTTTTTGCTATATTTTGTTCCCTTGTTTCTCGCATTCTTTTCATAACTTCTGTCGACCATTTCCTTTTTGTAGTGACGAAGGTTTCGCTGAGCCTCCGTCTAAGAAAGCCAGATCTGATGCTGTTCCGCCGGCCGTTGCCGCTTCCGAAGCTTCGGCTCCTAAGGCAGCTCCCGCGGCTCAGGCATCGACTGCTTCTTCCCTTTCCAAGGGGAAAGATGTTCCTGCCGCCACCACGACTCCTCCTTCTGTAAGTCCTTTTTGAATACAACGTGAATTTCTTGAAATGTGTCTTGTCTAACGATTCTTTGTAAAACATCCTTTTTTCCTTAAGGATCTGCGAGGTGTTATATCTTCTTTGGAGGCCTTTGCCTCTCAATTTACCTCTCTGGAAGCGGACAAAGTTCGACTGCAGGAGGAAGTTAAATCTTCCTCTTCAAAGTTGGACGGCGCCATTAAAAAGGCTGCCACGACTCGCCAGGAGGTCGACTCCCTGAAAGAGGAGCTGGGCAAACTGAAGGAGAGGTAAAACAGGAGGAAGCTCGGGCAGCTGAAAAGGATGAGCTCCTTCGTCAGTCTTGTTTGGCTCTACTTGGTAAGCTCTTTTATACACCTCTGTCGATTATTACTCTTATGGATTCGTTCCTTTATCCATGATCTTTTCCAATTCATTTTCTTGTAGAAGCCGCCAACATTCCTGCTGCTGCCTTGGACAAATTTCCAAACAACTCTCCGGCAAATGGTGTGTCGATGGCTCTCGCCTCCCACCATCTTACGCGGGAGCTTCTTGAAAAGGGAAAGGGTGCCCTCGCGCGGATGCACTTGATGATTTTCCCCAAGATCAAGCAGGACAAAACTCTGGGGCAGTTGATCGATGCCTTCGCGGTTGACACCAAGGAGGTTATCGAGGTATTCAAGCGTACTTCGCGTACCTATGGTGCCCTCCTTGCCTTCCAACTTATGATGGGACACGGCTTTAAGGCTGACATCGAAGAAATGACTAAGGAGCTGCCGAAAGAGCAAGATGGCCAATTTGTTGACTTAAGCGCCTTTAAAACGTCTGCCCTTACTTGCGCTCGCCAGCTCCTTGAGTTAGTTTCGTCAAGGAAGACATCCGCTGGACCCAGTTTATCGACTCAGACCCAAGCCCCTTGATTTTTGTAACAAACTTATCTTCGAGCTGATGTGAAACATTGTTCTGTTGCAAAACTTATGTTTGTAATAAACTCCGTGCTGGCAATGTTGCTAGCACGCCTTTATTATGATATTTTTACTTGCACTTCTCCCGATGGGAGTTACTTCAGGCGCTCAATTTGACCATATCCGTCATTCTTTTTAACGCTGTTTCCTGCAGGTTTTCCCAGTGCCCTCATTTGTCGACGACTCTTCGGGTGCTCTTCCTGAAGGTGATCGGATCCAGCGTATGAAGGATCGGATCACTCAGATGGAAAAGGACCTGCGCAGCACTTATGCCTTAGCTGCTATTGTCAATAAGAAGAGTGAGATTGCAGCCGAAGTGGAGCGGTACGCTCTTACTGAGCTGCATAAAGCTACTGCGAGTTTGAACTGTAAGTTTCTTGATCCCTGCGCCCTTTTGTCAACAACGCCTTGTCTGATCCTCTATTTATTCCTTTGCCAGTCATAGCTCTGAACCGTGCGGAAGAGAACAAACGGATTCACGAGCGTGTGCATGCTTTAACCCAGCTGTCCTCAGCCGAAGAGATTTTCTGGCGGGAACACTCGAAGGCTTCGGCTGTCGCACTATTTCAGGATCGGGTTCGAGCAAGTCCACCATTTCTTCGACAAGTGCTACAAAGCTATGAGGGTGGTTTGGAAGACGATGTTCCCTTTAAATGCAATTCCCCCTACGCTGCTGACTTTGATGTCTGAGTTCGGAAATGCCAAGAAGATTCGAGACTTGGTGCGAGCTCAAGTTTTCGCAGGGGCCAGGTTTGCACTTGCCCTTGTGCTTGCACGTTATCCCTCGGCAAATCTGCTTGCCATTGCCAACGCGGTTGGTGACTTGGATACTCTGTATCCGAAGGTATTGCTGCCTGCCAATATAATTGTCGACAAGCTCGAGGAGTATTCGAAGGTACCTGAAGAAAGAGAAACTCCGCAAGGGTAACTTCAGGGATTAGGGTTATTTTGTAAATAGGTTATTTTGGCTACTTCATCCAAGTGTTAAGCCGAAGCTTTTTATTCGGTAGATACATGTGTATGTACTTTTACCGTGTTGTTGCCGTTGGCAATTTTTGAGGGAGCAAATCTTAATTGTCCGTTTAAGCGTTTTTTCGTATTCGTTGGTCAGCAAACGTTTGAGTGATCAGCTCGTGTTGCAGGTCTTGCTAAACCCATTGTATGTGCAACTTTGCTTTCAACCGATGTATGTTTCGACAGTCACTCCCGAATTTTTCGGGTGCAATGATTCTGCCGATGAGCCCGTTGTTCTTTGATATTTCCATAAGTAAAATATCGAACGTGGGTTGTGTGTATTTCCAAAACTCTTGCTATTTTCGGCACTCGTAGAGGCATCTATAGCAGAGGGAAGGATTAACATCCTTGTTTGCTTTGTATCTTTTAGCACTCGTAGAGGCTTTTCTTTTTGGAGCACGATCTTCTGCCACGTACTATGTTGCATAGTGATGCGGCTTTAGACGTTTTGAATTACTGCAATGCTGAACAAAGGATCGAAGCTTTAAGTTCTCATTAATAAGGTAAGCACGAGACTAGAGGGTGAAAAAAGGAAGGCCCTGTTTAAAATAAAGGGGAAACAATTAAATGCTGGTAAATTGCTTAAGCAAGGAAGGGGTTCTTCTCATCTTATGGCTTTTTCACCACGTTAGTGGTTGCTGCAGCGTTGTTGATTTCGCCAGGGGTCTGGGCAATGGTTGCCAGCATCTTGCTGTCTCCTATGTCTTCTGTGCCATCAACTGCCGTACCTTTTGCTGCCGAAGCTTTTGCTGCCGAAGCTTCTGCTGCCGAAGCTTCTGCTGCCGAAGCTTTAAGAGCAAGGTCAGCTGGCTTCTTCTCGGTTTCCCTGACATCTTTTTCCTCCTTGATTTCACGTAATGACAGCTTGGGCAGAGGGTCGACGATTTCTTGTTGTGACCCAAACTTCGCAGCAATCCTCTGAAAGTCGCGATCACAATTGTCCGAGCGTGAAAAACTTCCATAGACTGTGATATTTGTCCCGTTGTTCCCAGGCATTTTCAGCTTGAGGTATGCATAGTGCGACACAACCATGAACTTGGCATAAGCTGGTCTCCCGAGTATAGCGTGATACTGTGACTCCCAGTTTACTACTTCAAACTCGATCTTTTCCTTCCTGAAATTGTCGGTTTTGCCAAAGACGACATTCAGGTAAACTTTGCCAAGAGAGTAGCCCGGTGCGGTTGGAAGGATCCCATGGAAGCAAGTGTCTGTTTCTTCTAGCATCCTCATGGTGATCCCCATACTTTTGATTGTGTCGACGAATATCAGGTTTAATCCGCTTCCACCATCTATGAAGACTTTGCTCATCTTGAACCCCCCCGATTTGTGCCTCGACTACTAAGGCAGCGTGTCCTGGTTTTGGTATGGTCATCGGGTGATCTGCTCGACTGAACGTAATGTTCTGAGAGGACCACTCGACATACTCGGGGATGTTTGCCATGATGCTTTCTGCCAGGTTAATCTCTCGGGTGAGCTTCTTCATCTCTCTTCTCGAGACACCTGTCCTATGGATCATGCTCATCTGCCCACGTGGTGGTGGAAACGCCTCGTTGGGTTGATGAGGTTGAGCCTGCTGGACTTGATGCTGCGGTGGAGGTGGGGTGGTGGTGGTAGCGGTTGCTGGCCTGACTGCTGGATGAGTTTGTGCATGTCAAGGAACTGCTGACAGTCCCTGAGCAGGTGACTCAACTTCGTTTTGCCATCCTTGGAATCGACATACGAGTGCAGGTAACAAGGGGCGTTGACCTGCTCAGCATAGGGCAGTTCGGGAGTCCTCTGCTGCCGTGGTTTATAGTTGCCACGGTTCCCAGAGTTGTTTCGATTACCGTCCTGTCGATCGTCTCTTCTTTCGTCATATCGATCGTCCTGCCGATCAGAGTATCTTGCGGCTACCAGGTTGTTGTCATCATAGTTGTGGTTCTTCCTTCTCTTGTGACGATCCCTTCGTCCACCCGAGTCGTGCTTCGGCTGGTCATCGTCTTCGTCGTCACTGCGCTGCCGTGGCCTTCGCACGTTGTCCTCACCATCAGCCCAACTGTTGGCGATTTCCATTAACTTGGTTATGGTTTTTGGCTTTTTGCGTCCGAGTTCTTCTATGTAACTTTCACGCCGGACGCCATCGCTGAAAGCGTCGATTGCTCTGTCGACAGATACATCTTCGGCAGCGTTTAGGAGTTTGGTGAATCTCCCGATGTATGAGCGCATCGACTCTTTCGCTTTTGCTGGCGTTTCGTAACTCTTCAATTCCGACGGGTCTCTTGTATGTTGCTTGGAAATTGGCAACGAAGGCGTCTACTAGGTCGTCCCATGATTTAATGGAACCCTTCGGTAGCCCCCTTAGCCAGGCTCGCGCTGAATCCTTCAGGTAGAGCTGCAAGCACTGCATTGCTGCTATCTGGTTCCCCTTATGCAGAATCACAGTCTGCAGGTAGTCGTCTATCCAAGATCTTGGTTCCTGCTGCCCATCGTATTTGGCAGCGTCGGTAGGAGTGGGCTTGAAATTTTTGGGCGGCATCGTCTCGCGGATTTTGTAACTTAAACAGTCGGCTCCCCTGAGTTCGCCGTCGTACTCCTGATCCTCATCCGAAGAATCACTATCGTTGTCCTTCCTAGTGGCGCGTCGTCGCCTTGCTTTGTTGATCCTGCTCTGGGTGATTTCATCCCGAGCATCTCTCGCATGATGTTTTGAACCACTAGCCTGCGCCGTGGTCTTTTCCTTTTGCGGAACTAGATTATTTCCCAATATCGCGAGACTTTCCAGGGCGCCTCGATGAGCTTGAGCCATGGATCCTTCGGGGCGCTGGTTGATGAGGTACGCAGCGAGGTTGGCTGTTGCTCCTGCAACGGTTTTCGGCCGTGGCATGCCTGCGGTGTCCGTAGTTATAAAGGACTTGGTCAGGTTTGACGTGATTTCTCTAGCATCATCTTCCGAAAGCCTGGATAGCCTCGACCGGTGTTTGCCTGCCCCCTGAGTATTTCGAGAGGCGCTCCCTTGCGAGCCCCTTCGTCGTTCGCTGGATCGATCTGCCGCAGATAGGCATCTCTTGAGGGTGGCTTGCTCTTTCGATAGGTGCTCCCGGTTTTTCTCTAGTATAGAGCGATAAGCATTGAGGGTTCCAACCGAGGTTCCTGCGGGGAGCGGTGTGTTGTTGAGTACTGCTGCCCTGGCGGCTGCCCACTCCTCGTCCGCGATGGTGTAGTCGCTGTCGTGGTTGCTGGCGCTGTTTTCGAAACTTGCCCGTCTACTGGAACGAGGAGTATGGTCTCCGTCTCCTCTGTGCCTTGTGTTTCCCGTGTTATTGGTGACATAAACCTGATGGTGTGCCGTTCTTCGGGTGGTTCCTTGGACGACGCTGTCGATACTGTCCTCTCCCGATGAATACTGGGCATTGCAGATGAACGGCATGTCGCTCGATCCCAGCCCGTGCCTGGTGTCGCAGTTCAAGCAGTAGTACGAAGTTAACTCCGAAGATGTGGGATCGTCGGATCCTACCGACATGGAAGACACGGAACGGGGAGTCGAGGGCGCGGGTGAACTTGTCGAGCCTGTCAGACCAGCCGAAAGGTCGAGTGATGATGACGCGCTTGGACTCATCGACCTGGAAGCGGGCGATTCCAGCAGTCGAAGGATTCCTTCCGCGTTGTCCTTGTAGTGGACGCTGCCGAAGGTCATCTCCGTGTTTCCTTGTAGATCTGAGAAGTTTGAGCGGGAGGAATCGCTGTGCGGGGTGAACTCATAGGAGCCGAACCGAATCGGGCTTCCCAGGTTTGGCGATGACGGTGTCGATGAAGTTGCTGATGAAGTTGCCGGTGAAGTCGCCGGTGTCATGATTGGATCTGCCGATGACCGATCTTGTGCCGACAGGGTTCCCACAGACGGCGCCAATTGTCGAGGGTGCTCCTCGGCAATGCCCTCCGATAGGGGATTAGGGTTGATGGAATCCTGCAAGCTGACACGAGACATCGGTTCACAAACAAGCGGGGAGAGCGATTTACCCAGGTTCGGGGCCCTCGATGAGGTAAAACCCTTACGTCCCGCTCGTCTGTTCTTGATTATGATGATAATGGGTTACAATGGGGTGCCGAATAGTTCGGCTGTGATCTCGTCGAGATGGCTAAGTACTAGGGTAACCTAGCTCTAAGCTTCTGTTGGCTAAGATTGCTAAGATTGGTTGTGTGTCTCGACAGCCCCTCTCCTGGCCTTTATATAGGAGGCCAGGTCTCAAGAGATCTAATCGAGTACGACTAGGTTTACAGTAGATCTATCTCTAGACTTTCCTTTTTCGGCTCCTTCCGCATCTTGTATTTCAAGGAATCTTCCGTTGCGCCGCCCTAGTGGCCCATCTTGCCGTCGAGTGCCTTCATGGGCCTCCAACTAGGAAATACAGGATAGGGCAACATTGGTTACCCGAAGGGTAATGCCCACGTCACTTGCTTTACTTTATTTTATTTTCTGTTTTGTTTGCTTCTTTATATCAAAAACACAAAAAATTAGTTGCTTTACTTTATTTCATTTGTCTTGTTTGCTTTCTCTATATTAAAAACACCAAAAAAAATAGTTACTTGCATTTACTTTACTTTATTTAGTTTGCTTTATTTACTATTGCTAAAAATGAGTAATCCTGAAGTTGAAGTTCGCTCTTTTAAGCAACAAGGGGGAGAAAGTTTTAAAGATGCTTAGTATTGAATTAGTGATGCTCATCATAGGTGCACAAAGAAACACTCCACTATTATTCTCCTTAGGAACTTTTATGTTGGTATATCTAGCTGGAATAGGTATGTTCTTGATACTCTTGCGGGACGTAATTTCCTAGGCACTCCTGCTTTAGAAGCTAGTTGCATCATTGAGAGTCTTGTTGGAATACCACCTGTTAATGAAGCTAAAATTGAAATCTCTCTTGAGGATGTCATGAAAAAATTGGAAGCCATAGAGAAAAATCTTCCAAGTGTTGAGACTAAATTGGGAATATTACTTGATAATACTGATAAACTTGATAAATCCGTAGGAGGAATTAATGGAAGAATTGCTAGCTTAGAAACTATTGCTATCGATGATAATCAAACCCATAGGATTGGTGAACTTGAAAAAGCTATGGGAACCTTGGGTTCAACTTTTTCTTCTCTAGAGTTTAAGGAGAAAGCTTATGTGGGTAAGGAGCAAAAATTCATGTATGTCTCTAAGGTGCCTAAGCCAAAGAATTATTATAAGCCTAAAATTGATAAAAACCCTTAGTACCACTATGGGAAATTTAGATAATGGAGCATCTAAGGTACCCTCTGCGACAAGTTGTGTTTGTAAGGAAAATTATAATGTTGATGCTTCATCTCTCGATAATACTTGATTCACACTTTCTGCGCCTAGCTGAAAGGCGTTAAAGAAAAGCGCTCATGGGAGACAACCCATTATTTTACTTCTGCACTTTTGTTTTATATTTGAGTCTTGGAAGTTGTTACTACTGTAGCAACCTCTCCTTATCTTTATTTTATTGCATTGTTGTGCCAAGTAAAGTCTCTAACAATAAAGTTGATACTAGATTTGGATTGCTGCGCAGAAACAGATTTCTACCTGTCACGAATTTGAGTAGATCTCTCTGTAGGAAACTCGTAAAATGCTGCCAATTTACATGCGTGATCCTCAGATATGTACGCAACTTTCATTAGTTTTGAGCTTTTTTATCTGAGCCTGTTAAGTGCCACTAAAAAATTCGTCTCTACGGACTGTTCTGTTTTGACAGATTCTGCCTTTTATTTCGCATTGCCTCTTTTGCTATGTTGAATGGATTTCTTTGTTCCATTAACTTTCAGTAGCTTTGGGCAATGTCCAGAAGTGTTAAGAATGATTAGTCCTCTCTGAATATGTGAATTTTTGATTATGCACTAACCCTCTAATGAGTTTGTTTTGAGTTTGGTGTGGAGGAAGTTTTCAAGGATCAAGAGAGGAGATACAATATGATCAAGAAGAGTGAAAATTCTAAGCTTGGGGATGCCCCCGTGGTTCATCCCTGCATATTTCAAGAAGACTCAAGCATCTAAGCTTGGGGATGCCCAAGGCATCCCCTTCTTCATCGACAACTTATCAGGTCACCTCTAGTGAAACTATATTTTTATTCCGTCACATCTTATGTGCTTTACTTGGAGCGTCTGTTTGCTTTTTTTTTTGTTTGAATAAAATCATATCCTAGCATTCTTTGTGTGGGAGAAAGACACGCTCCGCTGTTTCATATGAACACTGGTGTTCTTAGCTTTACTTTTAATGTTCATGGCGAAGGTTGAAACTGCTTCGTTCATTGTTATATGGTTGGAAACAGAAAATGCTTCATGTGGTAATTGGTATATTGTCTTGAATAATTTGATACTTGGCAATTATTGTGCTCAAATAGATCATGTTTAAGCTCTTTCATCATGTACTTTGCACCTATTAATGAAAAACTACCATAGAGCTTGTTGAAATTTGGTTTGCATGATTGGTCTCTCTAAAGTCTAGATTTTTTCTGGTGAAGTGTTTGAACAACAAGGAAGACAGTGTAGAGTCTTATAATGCTTGCAATATGTTCTTATATAAGTTTTGCTGTACCGGTTCATATTTGTGTTTGCTTCAAACAACCTTGCTAGCCAAAGCCTTGTACTGAGAGGGAATACTTCTCGTGCATCCAAAATCCTTGAGTCAAAACCTTTGCCATTTGTGTCCACCATACCTACCTACTATGTGGTATTTCTCTGCCATTCCAAAGTAAATTACTTGAGTGCTACCTTTAAAATTTCATTCCTTGTCTTTGCAATACATAGCTCATGGTAAAATAGCCTTAAAAACTATTGTGGTATTGAATATGTTTCTATGTGTCTTATTTCTTATAAGTTGCTTGTTGAGCGGTAACCATGTTTCCGGGGACGCCATCAACTATTACACCTTTGTTGAATATCATGTGAGTTACTATGCATGTTCGTCTTGTCTGAAGTAAGGGCGATTTATCATGATCAAATGGTTTGAGTATGCATATTGTTAGAGAAGAACATTGGGCCGCTAACTAAAGCCATGAATCGTGGTGGAAGTTTCAGTTTGGACATTAATCCTCAATCTCTTATGAGAATATTATCTGTTGTTGAATGCTTATGCATTAAAGAGGAGTCCATTATCTGTTTTCTATGTTGTCCCGGTATGGATGTCCTTAGTTGAGATCTATCAAAAACGAGAAATCAAATGCGATCTATCTCCTTGGACCTTTGTACAGGCGGCATAGAGCTACCCCTTTGTGACACTTGGTTGAAACATATGTAATGAAATGATAATCCATGTAAATCCAAGCTAATTAGGACAAGGTGCGAGCACTATTGGTATTCTATGCATGAGGCTTGCAACTTATAGGATGTCTTATGCATAACACATATGAATTATTACGACCGTTGACAAAATTGTTTCTATGTTTTCAAAATAAAATCTCTAGCACAAAAATAGTAATCCATGCTTCCCTATGCGAAGGGCCCATTATTTTACTTTATGTTGAGTCAGTCTACCTACTTCTTTCTATCTTAGAAGCAAACACTTGTGTCAACTGTGTGCATTGATTCCTACATACTTGCTTATTTGCATTCATCATATTACTTTGTGTTGACAATTATCCATGAGATATACATGTTGAAGTTGAAACAACTGCTGAAACTTATATCTTCCCTTGTGTTGCTTCAAAACTTTCTACTAAGAATGTATTGCTTTATGAGTTAACTCCTATGCAAGTCTTATTGATGCTTGTCTTGAAAGTACTATTCGTGAAAAGTCTTTACTATATGATTCAGTTGTCTAATCATTGTCTTTACCATTGCTTCGAATCACTTCATTCATTTCATATGCTTTACAATAGTATTGATCAAGATTATGATACCAGCATGTCACTTCAGAAATTATCCTTGTTATCGTTTACCTACTCGAGGGCGAGTAGGAACTAAGCTTGGGGATGCTTGATACGTCTCAAACGTATCTATAATTTCTTATGTTCCATGCTAGTTTTATGACAATACTCACATGTTTTATACACACTTTACATCATTTATATGCATTTTCCGGCACTAACCTATTAACGAGATGCCGAAGCGCCGGTTCCTCGTTTTGTGCTGTTTTTGGTTTCAGAAATCCTACACAGGAAATATTCTCGGAATTGGACGAAACGAATGCCCAGGGTTTTATTTTTCCACGGAGCTTCCAGAAGACCGAAGAGGATACGAAGTGGGGCCACGAGGCGCCCTAACCATAGGGCGGCGCGGCCAAGGAGGGGCCCGCGCCCGCCTATGGTGTGGGGCCCTCGTGCCTCTCCCGACTCTGCCCCTTCGCCTATAAATTCCCTCCATCACGAAAACCCTATTACCGAGAGCCACCATACGAGAAAACATACTGAGATGCCGCCGCCGCCAATCCCATCTCGGGGGATTCAGGAGATCGCCTCCGGCACCCTGCCGGAGAGGGGAATCATCACCCGGAGGGCTCTACATCACCATGATCGCCTCCGGATTGATGCGTGAGTAGTTCATCCTTGGACTATGGGTCCATAGCAGTAGCTAGATGGTTGTCTTCTCCTCATTGTGCTATCATGTTTAGATCTTGTGAGCTGCCTATCATGATCAAGATCATCTATTTGTAATGCTACATGTTGTGTTTGTTGGGATCCGATGAATATTGAATACTATGTCAAGTTGATTATCAATCTATCATATATGTGTTGTTTATGTTCTTGCATGCTCTCTGTTGCTAGTAGAGGCTCTAGCCAAGTTGATACTTGTGACTCCAAGAGGGAGTATTTATGCTCGATAGTGGGTTCATGCCTCCATTGAATCTGGGACAGTGACGAGAAAGTTCTAAGGTTGTGGATGTGTTGTTGCCACTAGGGATAAAACATCAATGCTTTGTCTAAGGATATTTGTGTTGATTACATTACGCACCATACTTAATGCAATTGTCCGTTGTTTGCAACTTAATACTGGAAGGGGTGCGGATGCTAACCCGAAGGTGGACTTTTTAGGCATAGATGCATGCTTGGATAGCGGTCTATGTACTTTGTCGTAATGCCTCGATTAAATCTCATAGTAGTCATCATGATATGTATATGCATCTCTATTTGTCAATTGCCCAACTGTAATTTGTTCACCCAACATGCTATTTCTTATTGGAGAGACACCACTAGTGAACTGTGGACCCCGGTCCATTCTTTTACATCTGAAATACAATCAACTGCAATCTCTGTTCTCTGTTGTTCTTCACAAGCAAACATCATTCTCCACACCATACGATTAATCCTTTGTTTACAGCAAGCCGGTGAGATTGACAACCTCACTGTTAAGTTGGGGCAAAGTATTTTGGTTGTGTTGTGGAGGTTCCACATTGGCGCAGGAATCCCTGGTGTTGCGCCGCACTACACTCCTTCACCAACAACCTTCACGTGGCCTTCATCTCCTACTGGTTCGACAACCTTGGTTTCATACTGAGGGAAACTTGCTGCTATACGCATCACTCCTTCCACTTGGGGTTCCCAACGGACGTGTGCTTCACGCGTTATCACCTATCTATAGTGTGATTCCTTCCGAATATTCGTCATTGGATACGTGCATTTGAATCCACTCAAATTATGAGAAATGCACACGCTATGGAGGAACTCTCACTATATTGGCCTTCTAAATTGTTCACCCATTTCGGCAATTGGTGCCAATGGGGGAGAAGTTTGGAGGGTTTAAGGGAATTTGGTTATGTCTTTGCTTTGTGCTTAAGTATGTGGCTTTATTTCATTGCATCTTGTTGCTTTGCATAGTTGAATATTTAGAGGAAAATCCACTAGGCTTTGAATGCCAATATATGCAATGAAAGTCAAGATCATTCACACATGCATATATTATGGGGGAGTTTGCTCTATATATTCAACTTGTTTGTTACTTAAATTCCTTATATAAACCCTCTCAAAGAGATTGTCATCAATTACCAAAATGGGGGAGATTGAAAGTGCATGTAGCCCCCATGTGTGGTTTTGGTAATTAATGACAATCCCTATGGACTAATGTTTGCATTGAGTTATATTTGTAGGAGTTGTCCATAGGCAATGCTTGAACCATATGTTGGCTTCAAGATTGCAATAAGAAGAAAATGAAGAAGATCAAGTGTCAAGTATGTCTTGAAGATGAAGATGAAGTGAGCTCTCAAGGTTAACTTCAAGACATCAACGAAATGAAGTGCATTCAAGATGAGCCAACTTGAAGAGATCATATGCTTGAAGGAAATGCTTGAACCATATGTTGGCTTCAAGATTGCGATAAGAAGAAAATGAAGAAGATCAAGTGTCAAGTATGTCTTGAAGATGAAGATGAAGTGAGCTCTCAAGGTTAACTTCAAGACATCAACGAAATGAAGTGCAAGTTCAAGATGAGGCAACTTGAAGAGATCATATGCTTGAAGCTTGCCATGAAGAAATGAAGTGCAAGTTCAAGATGAGACATCTCGAAGAGATCCTTTGCTTGACTCTTGCCATCCATATGGTGATCATGGATATGTGAAGATGCGCTGAAGAAGAAGCTCTCCCATGGTGAATTATGGGGGAGCAATCCACAAGACTTCGTCAAGCAAGCACAATCAAGAAAGGCGTTCCATCTTGTTGAGGTCAAGATCGTCATCATCGAGATCAAGTGGAATGCGCAAGTATAAGGTTTGCTCTTGATAAGGTTTCTTTCTCACCGGTCTCATAGTGTAGTTGGAGACCGGTTTATAGTTTAGTTGCCGTACTATCAAGAGGGCTCTCGAGTGAGTAACTCGATCGTATCGTTCGGAGAGAGCTCAAACCTTTGCATCCTTGCATCATCTTTCTTGGTTGTTATTTGGATCTTATCCATGTGATGTTTTAGAGCTTGTACTTATTCTCATGACAAGCTCTAGTTCATCAAGAATGGTTTTTGCACGGGCAACTTGTTGCATTTTCAAGGTTGGAGGTTTTTACCGGTATGTCTTTTTTAGATAGGTCAAACCTTTCATCATTTGTTTCTGTCCTACATTGTTGTATTATGATGGTTCCCTGCATGATATTGTAGAGCTTGTTCCTATCTTTAAAACAAGCCCAAGATCATCAAAATCGGAGTCCGGATGCTAAAGTTATGCCCGTTTCAGTTTGATGTTTCGCCGAGTTTTCGGGGGCGGATATTCCGGCCCAAGTTTGGGGCGGATAATCCGCCCCCCCCCCGAAAAATCCGGTTTACGGGAAAATCCGGCCAAATATCCGGCCCCCATCCTGGGGCATGTTTTTTCTGGTCCTTAGCCGTTTTTCGGGGCCCGGATATTTTGCAAATATCCGGCCCGGAAAATCCGGCCTGAGCATACCCAAATGGTCATATTTCGATGGGAGGGGTATTTAGCACCCCTTCTTCCTCCTTGGGCTGGTTGGTTCACTCTCTCTCTCTCCCCTCCATTGTTGTCCTTCAAAGCTTGCCCTAGTTCTTGATTCCTCCCATGATTCTTGCATATTCTTGAGGGAAAAGAGAGAGGAGATCTAGATCTACATCTTGACCAATCAAATCCCTATCTTTGTGAGGGGAATCCACTAGATCTAGATCTTGGAGAAATTTGGTGTTCCTCCTCTTATTTTGTTCTTCCTCTCTTATTCCCCCAATAGCTTTTGTAGCTTTGTTGGAATTTGAGAGAGAAGTACTTGAGCATCTTTGTGGTGTTCTTGCCATTGCATTTGGTGCATCGGTTTGAGTTTTCCACGGTGATTCGTGGAAGTGAAAGCAAGAAGGTTATTACTCTTGGGTTCTTGGAACTCTAGACGGATTCTAGGCCTTTGTGGCATCTTAGTGGTGTTCTTGGGGACTCCAATTAAGTTGTGGAGATTCTTCAAGGGCAAGGCCTTTGTGGCATCTTAGTGGTGTTCTTGGGGACTCCAATTTAGTTGTGGAGATTCTTCAAGGGCAAGGCCTTTGTGGAAATTTGGTTGGAGCCTCCAATTAAGTTGTGGAGATAGCCCCAAGCTTTGTGCGGGTTCGGCAACCTCCCTAAGGTTACATAGTGGATCGAGGACATCCCTCTTGGTGGGAATTCTCGAGGAGAATACGGTGGCCCTCGTGCATTTGGAGTGACTTGTCATCCACACCGCTCCAACGGAGAGTAGCACTCGCAAGAGTGTGAACTTCGGGCTACATCGTCGTCTCCCGCGTGCTTCGGTTATTCCTATACCCGAGCTCTTTACTTATGCACTTTACTTTGTGATAGCCATCGTGCTTGAAGTTATATATCTTGCTATCACCTAGTTGCTTGTATTGCTTAGCATAAGTTGTTGGTGCACATAGGTGAACCATTGCTTAGAATAAGTTGTTGGTGCACATAGGTGAACCATAGTCTATAGGCTTTGGGCTTGACAAAGTAAACGCTAGTTTTATTCCGCATTTGTTAAGCCCATCTCGTAAAAGTTTTAAATCGCCTATTCACCCCCCCTCTAGGCGACATCCGTGTCCTTTCAACCAGCCCACCTAGGTTCAAGTCCTAGACTTGACATGGGTGTTTGCATTTACCTGGATTTATTTCAGGATTTAACCGAGGCGCCAGTGGTGACTTCGTCAACCTCAAGATATGCCTGCTCAGTCCCTCGGAGGTGCTCATAGGGGTAGGGTGTGCGTGCGTGCGTGCGTTCATCGGGGTGTTTGTACGTGCGTGTTTATGAGCGTCTGCGTCGTACTGTGTTCTAAAAAAAACTAAGTAGACGGTCACCGCACTTCAGCATCAGAGGTTAATGCCTTCAAAACCATCGGCGTCATTATCGTCGGAGGTGATGTCAACATTTGTGTTGCCCTCCCAACGTTTTCTACCCGCCCCTTCCATCTCCACAATCGGTGTCTTTGCTGTCGTCGGTATGGTAGACGATACACCCATTGCCCTTCTCCCGGTGCTTCCTAGCAGCCTCCGCCTCCTTCTCATCCCTCCTCCTCCTCGCCGCCTCGTTTGCTAGGGGTGTGTTCGGTTCTGGAACCAGAAACGATGGAATGGAATGGTTCCATTCAGACATCATAGGATGGTTCCGACCCCATGTTCGGTTCAGCAGAAGTCGAGGAATGGAATGGTTCTGTTTTTTGTTCGGTTCTGGAATCGCACAGCGGAACGGACTGGCCTAAACATGATTTTTTTTGTCCAAATCAAAATCAACACATGTCTAAACATGATATTTTTGTGTAAATAAAAAATCAACACAGGCCAAAATTAGCACGTGCTTGCCGGCGCCGGCGACCGGGCGTGCTTGCCACCGCTGCGAGTAATGGACTGCCACCAGGCGTGTGTGCTTGCCGCCGCGCGTGCTGGGCGTCGAGCGAGATTAGCGGCAAGTCAGATTTTTTTTTGCATGCGTGGAGTAATGCTTAGCGAGCCGTTTCCCTAGATTCAACCGATTTGGCCGATTTGGCCGATTTGACCAGATGATTCCATTTCACATGTTAGGGATTGTAACATCCCAACTTTTAAAACAATGAAAAAAAATGAATTTCCTTTTTCCAAAAATTGGAACCAACAAAAACTTTATTTGAGTTCTATAATGTGCATAGTGCTCATGCCTAAATGTTGTGAGTTTTGCCATGATGCTTGTGTGAAGTATTTTGAAATGTTCCTAAATCCTTAAACCTTGCTCTTTTTCACAATCAAAGATAAAACAAAGAAAAGAAATTAATTTAAAAAGAGAAGCATATGGGAGCTTATGGCCATATTTACAAATCTTGGGCTATGCCCTTTTTACTTTACCAAAATGGTTGTGAACCATTGTTAAACCCAACCTAACACTAACTAAACCCTAAACCATGATTATTTGGATCAAAGAGAGACAAAGAGAAAGGGAAGAAAATCAAAATAGTTTCACATATGAGGCTATGGTTATTTTTGTAAATCTTTAACCTAGGCCATTTTACCTTGTGTCAATGGTTTGGAAACATAACTAAACTCAAAATAATGACTTTTGAATCAAAGAAACACAAATCAAATCAAAAGAAATAGCAAAACCAAGTGACATGTGATAATGGTCAAATATGCCAATTTTAACATCTTACCCACTTTGAGCCCCTGTATTAAGAGATTTTTAAACCAAACTTTCTCAACCCTTTGCTTCTCATCCAAGACCTCATCAAGGTGATCACAAAGGTGAAGACCAACCATGCAAACTCGTTTTAAAATTCTTATTCTAAGCATGCAAAGTTGTAACATTGAATCAGATTTAAGATCAACCCAAATTTGATTTTTCCCAAGTCTATTCCAAATTTCAAACCAACACCATCAGGAGGTGCCAAACATTATGTGAGACACACCCATAAAATTTTGTGCCAAAATTCAAAAGTTAGCTTCATGCGGCCATTGTGTCGAACACTTGGCATGCATTAACCTGCCAACTACACACATGCTATTAACCAACAGGTTTTAGACTAAACCATCACACCTATTGTCATCATTGACTTCTCCTTGCATCCTCTAAACAATGCCAGGCATTGGCACCACTGCTCCTTCCTGAAAATGATCAAAACCCAGACCATGCCGAGCCCTATGTCACTCACCATGCCATCATCATCTCCACTCCTCTCTGGTCCCTCTCACCATGTCCTTCAGTTCGCCCTCACTCCACTGAGCACGACCCTACACGCCCTGGGCACAAGAGACGCTGGCATTGGCCAGAACACGACGCGCCCAGGACACCCAGAACGTGCCAGCACGCGCACAGGCATGCCACTGGACGCGCCACAGCACGACGTAGCCACGTCGCGTCAGCCCTCCCCACGCTCCCTCCTTTCGCACGCGCACTCGCCGCGACACCAGCTAGCCGCCAGACACGCTCCCTCTCGCTCCCAGGCCCTGTCGCCGTCGCCATCGTCACCGTCCTCCACCGCAGTACTGCACGGACTTTGATGTCGCCCGAGCCATCCCGTCTCCCTCCTGCTGCGCAGTGATGCTCGGACCGTCAGGCCACGCTGCATCATCCCCTGCCCTCGCCCACGCCTCTCCATCGCTGTAGCATTGTCGACGACGATGACCTGCCGTGCCGAGCCGCCCCCTCTCGCCCGCTATAAAAGGAGGTCTCCCCCTTGCTGTTTCTTCACACCACTCGCCTCCCCTCTTCTCCCTGAGCCTCCTCGACTCCTCGCCACTCCACATTATCACCGGTAGCCCGCCAATTGCTCGTCGGAGTCCGCGGAGCCGCCGCAGAAGGAGCCGTCGACTGGAGCCGCCCCAGGAGCCGCCGTTCGTACCAGTAGAACCGCCATCGACCGCAACGTCGCCCTGCTTCCTCGCCGACGACCGCCGGAGCTCCGGTGAGTCGCCGCCCCCTAGGCTCGCCGCCAGTAGCCCTTGCGCTCGCCGTCGACGACGACAACGACGCACGCCAGCCGTCTATGTTGCATCTAATCCTGCGGCCCACGTTGAAACTTACCGCTTCGGGTTTTAAAGGCCACTAACATGTGCGGTCCGCTATCAGGCGGCCCGCTGCGCACTGGAGCACAGTTGGGCCGGCCCAGTAGGTTTTCCCGCGCGCCCATTTAATTTGAATTCAGTTAATTCGATTTAACCCAAATTTGAATACTGCTGCCCACTTCAAAATTAAATAGGAAAATATCCGCTGAGCCAAATTTGATGAATTTAAAATTTCTAGAAAGCTTATGAAAATATCTAACCAACCCCACTGGTCTCAACTCTTGATTAATTATAGATCACTTGCAATAAAAATAACAAGGCAGGAGGTTTTCAGATTTCAATCATTTTTATAAAATCAACCATGAATTATTTTGAGTTGATTCCAACTCACAAAAATCACATTTCATATTGTCTATCTGAATATGTAAAAATATGACATGGTTGTTTCAAATGATCATGGTCTAGAGAAAAATAATGACTATGTAGCCATTTCTAGTCCAATTAAATTACCCAATTTTATTTATTAAATAGTATGAGAGGTATCCTCTCATTTAAATCAAAGTCCTAAGTAATCCAATATGAAGTGATGACCTTGATCTATATAACCTCATGTTTAATTACTTAATGATATTAACTTGTTTCCATAGTAGTGTTTAAATTGCATGAGGTGTAATACCTCATTTAAATCATTTTCCCCAAATGATAATTATGAAGTGGTGACTTTGGTCAACATGACTTCATACCTTGTTATTTGAGGAGATTAAACCTTAGTAATATTCAATGAGAGGAAATTATTTCTCAAATGAAATAAATAGAAACCCTAATAAAAATTTGGAAAATGATTCTACTCCCCCGGGGGATGAGACTCTGGGAACCTCCTGCTTCTACGCGTGCCACGCGTCCCACGTGGCCCACCTAAGCTCCACCGTTTTCGATTCATTGCATCCACTCGTTTCTTCCTGGATAACTCATCCTCCTCCACAAGCGACTCTGCTCCTCGGTCTTCACAGCGCTGCCGCTGTTCCCAAGCGCCGCCCACCGCCGCCGCCGCCGTGCCTGCCGCTGCTTCCGACGTGCCCGCCGCTCAGTCGCGCGTCGCTCGCCGCCGATGTCGTGCCCCACGCCAAGGCACGACTCTCGTGACGGAGCGCCGCTACTCCGCCGCCGCGCCGCTGCTCCGCCGCCCAAGGAACGACTCTCGCGACGAAGCGTCGCCACGCTGCTGCTCCTCCGCCGCCGTGCCCCACGCCAAGGCACGAATCCGACGAAGCGCCGCCGCGCCGCTGCTCTGCCGCCGCCGTGCCCCACGCCCAAGGCATGACTCTCGCGACGAAGCGCCGTCGCGCCGCTGCTGGTTGCGGTGGTCGGAGGTGCGGCCTGCGGGCGGGCGCCTTTCCTACCTCCCGCCGGCGGAAGTGCTATTACCAATGGCTGTCGTTGCTGCGCGCCGTGGGCGTAGGTGCTGCCTACTGAGGGCGTCGTTGCTGCCTCCCGTCGGTGGAGGTGCTACCTGCCGTAGTGTTGTGTAGCCCAATTTGGGATGCTACTAGTGGCTGTCAGTGGTGCTACCAGCTGAGGGCGTCGATGCTACATGTGGTCGCCGCCTCCATCTCGCGCTCCTCTGCTTTGTTAGGAGTTTTTGCTACCTTAGGCATGCGGCGTTGCTACCTGTGAAAGCTAGTTTTGCTATTTAAGGTGTCCGACATTGCTACCGGCGGAGGGTGGATTTTTGCTACCATAGGCATATGGCGTGTTGTCCTGTTGCTGCAACCTCGAACGGTGTTGTTGTCGGCTGCAGGCGAGGTCTTCGTTGATGTCTTAGAAGATTTGCAACATATGAATAAAAAAATTGCTACAATTTATTAGCGGTTTTGCTACATCTGTGTAATATGTTTGCTACGGGGTCTCCGACGAGGTCTCCGGCGAGATTCCGGCGAGCTCAGAATTTTTCTTTTATTTCATGGACGAACCGTTTTTTGCTACAATGTAGCAAAAGCGGGTTATTTTTTGCTGCCGGGAGGTGTCTTTTTGCTACATTCAGTAAAAGCAGATCTGGACGTTCAAGATGGCCGATCCGACGGCTGTCTACCCGGGGGCTGGGAAATCAGATCCCCCGGGGGACGCCCAGCAGTTTCCTAAAAATTTCAATGAGAGGAAATTATTTTTCTTACAAGAAACCAAAGCCAACCACCATGTTAATAAGATTGTGATGCTAGATTAGCTTGTGTCATCCCTTTGAGTGATTAAGTCTAGTACTTAAGTATTGTTTGGTGATTGTTACCTCGTATCCGTTTGTAGACGCTAGTACCGAAGGCTACGAGGAAGAGGAAGTCTTCTACGAACAAGAAGAAGAACACTTTGATCAGTACACCAACCAAGGCAAGCTATTACCAATGCAAGTTCTACTATTGCCAAGTTACTAGTGCAAGAGACTATGTCACTAGTATTGGTATTCAAAGTCTTATTCATCCAAACCCAAGTTTTATCTTCCTTTAACTTTACTTTGTTACCAAAGCTTTTTCTTATAATTGATATTGGTCTAGAGGTAGAATACTACAAGAGCTTCAAACTTAGCCTAGAGAGCTAAAACTTAGTTAGCACCCCTCATGGTTAGTTGCTAGTGCTAAACTAAAATTGACTACTTTAGATGGGAATTTGTGAAGCAAATGATTTTGAAAACCTTGGAATGATGATCCATTCTATTGAAAGTTTTGAAGGTGAATGTGATCTTTGAATGACAGGGTGAATTTTGATAAAAACTGATGATTGGGTTCGGATGCGATACCATTCCAATTTTAGAGTACCCCCACAATACCTGATCATGGATAGGGCTTAACTGGAAATTTATGTGCTTTAGTATGGGTTCCCTCTAAACAAGCGTCATAGGGGTTATTCCGAGGCTGCCTCCGTTGAAAGTGAAATGACGTGAAATGAGGTGAATGTCCTACCCAAGCCCTGTGCAGTTCCCAGGATGGCGGTTTGCCATGGCTGGGAGGCCAAGCTCATGGGGAGAGGTGCCTATACTAGGGTATGTAAGTGAAAGGTTATGGTTGGTAGTCCGCACACTGAGTGTGATAAATCAGGGCCAGTTACCCCTGACGGATTATTGCAAATGTTGTGGCAAAAGTGTGCGACCTCTGCAGAGTGTAAAACTATTCGAATAGCCGCGCCCGCGGTCATGGGCAGTTGGAAAGGCCATACTGTTCCATCATCAGACAATTTCAAAATGTGACATATGACTGGTGACTTGTGACTTGAACTTGAAAGGTGAATTTAACTTGATCACAACAGAGTTGTGGGAAGGACACTAATGTTCCCACTTGAGTTAGTTAGGCAAATAAAGAGTCTTTTACTACTAAATAAAACTGGCTTTATGCAAATAACCCTAGAGCTTAGAACCCTGATTAGAGCTACTAGTACTTACATTAGTATTAGTTTGCGAGTACTTTAAAAGTACTCATGACTTTGTCCGTTGCTATTCAAATGGCCAGACTTTAAAGAGGAGCACCAGTACCAAGAAGATGGACATCAGGACGTCTATGATAACTAGGACTACTCCTGACGTCAAGCGTTGCCTGTGGAACAGATGGACCTCTACTATGTTTCTTCCGCTGTGTGTTTTGTAATTGATCACTAGATCAACCATTGTTGTAAGACTGGATCATGTGATCCCTTGTTGTAAGACTATTATGGTTTGTAATTAATGATGTTCTGTGATATCAATCTATTATGTCTCGCAAAAACAATATTCCTGGGATTGCGATGGATGGCATATATAATAGGCATCTGGACTTAAAAATCCGGGTGTTGACAGGGATATATTCCGTTCCTAGGAACTACTCGGTTTCATTTCTTTTGCCAACCGAGCACAGGAACAGGCGCTAGGTGGGAACCGTCCCGTCCCATTCCTCATGATTCCAGAACCGAACACACCCTAGGAGAGTTTGGCGGCATCTCTCTAGCATCATGCGGTGCGCGGAGTAGTCCGCGGAGGCGGCTTCTGTAGCATGTTATGCCTGCATCTCCGGCATGACATGCGCCTTGCTGGCGATGAAATCCCGCGTGGCCGTCTCTCGTGTCGCAAACCTGCGGGAGATCTCGATGGCGCGGACCATGTGCATGGCGTTCGCCTCCTCGAGCTAGGCGGCGCACACCTATCACGTTGCGTCGTCTCGAAGGAGGCAAGGAAGGAGGTCGGTTCTGGGGAAAGTCCATCTCATCCTCCCACGATGGGGGCGGCACCTCGGTGATGACGGAACCTAAAAGGTTTGTTATCCCAATGAAGAGGTTATGTGAAAGTTCGAAAGATCCTTTCAAAATTCATTTCAGGGAAATACGATAGAAAGTAGTTCAACATATAAAACTTTAAAAAGTAAACTGCAAACACCGATGTAAATAGTAGAACACTCGTAACACACCCAAATAGGCAAATAATATAGTATATTACACAAGCTAAGTTGCATGTTCCCTAGAGAGGTGGGACATTAGACATCTGGAATATGCTAATTTAGGCTACAACAAAGTAGAAAACTATCAGGTACCACATCAGATTTTCACAATATCTTTATTTATGGTAGGCAAACTGGAAAATTACCTGTTTGAGTAACGCTAGCCAAACCAACCTCACTCTATGATATCATCATCACTATCGTATTCCTCATCAGTGTCATCATCGTAGTTGGTATAGATGTAGTCATCTGTGAGAGCTCCCACATGATCTAGTGCCAGGCGCGAGGTGCCAATAATATCACAGTTGCTGTACATCTGCACACCGTCTGGATCTATTTCCTCATCGTGCGGATCTAATCCACAAACCATCTTCTGGAACTCCAAGTCGCGCCCTTTGAATTGGAATTCATCCTTAGCCGGATGTACAATTTTAGTCCCTTCAAAATCACAGTACAGGCAGCGGATTTGTTCTGATACACACAAACAAGGTACGTAGATTAGTGCCCATCGAAGACTAGCATAAACTATCTGCAATAAAATTAAGCTACTGTACTAAGTTTTCCCAACAATTATCTATGGATGCATAGAATGCGTTTATATTTGTGGCAATCAACTCAAATGCTTTTATAATTGAGAGAATTAGCTGATCATGCAAACATCCAGGTGAGATTACCCCTGCTAATACGCGCCTACAAACAGACTACAATGCATAGAAGCAGACCGTGCATATATAGACGCACTTAGGGATACTGCGGCAGCTGACATAGTGCTCCCAGCTATATGGGGTTCAAAGATGGTCGCTTCAGAAACTATCTTAGGCCATCTTCAACGAGGAGATCTAAATAGACATACCTGGCCGTCCAGATGTGGACGTTTGAGTGACCGCGCGGACACACGGACATGGGGCGGTGGCCGCCAGTTCATTTGGGTCGCCCAGTGCACCCAACGCGCCGACCCATCGCAAATTAAAAAGAAAAAAGGAAAAAGTAACTAAAGACACTTCATTAAAACATATGCCCTATTGTGGGAATCTTTTTTACAAAAGAAGGCCTATATGAGCTTTTAAATAACTAAAAAAAACCTTAGCTAGGGTTTGGGGTGGACGCGGTGGCCGCCGGTGCGCCGCCTAGTCCCAGTAGAACTCATCGTCGTCGCTGTCCTCCTGGTCGTCAGTGTCGATGAGGATGACGCCCCCGGGCGGTGAGGCGATGTTGCGGCTCGAGACGCCGGAGCGCGCCGGGGATTCCGGCCACCTAGGCCGAGCGCGGGTCCGGAGGGTTGGCCAGCCTACCCAAGCGTGCTAGCCACACCTCCTTCTTCTCCCGCTGCGCCGCCGCAACCTCCTGCAACTCCGCCTCGTGCTTGAGGCGGACATGGCGCTCCTCCTCCTCCCGGAGTGCGGCCAGGCACGTGGCCTCCTCCCATGCCTGGCCATGGGCAGCCCGGTCCAAGTTGGCCCGACAGTCGGGCCAGACCGGGCCTGGGTAGCCCGAAAATCGCATTTAGCACTGCGGCCCAGCCCGCAGCCCGATGGCTTGACGGGCTTCATGAGTATTTGGTTGGGCCGGGCTTGGGCTTGAATTTTTACGGTCGGCCCGGTCTGACACATGGCCATGTATACCTCCTCCTCCAGCGCGGAGGTGCGGAGCACCTCGGCGAGGTGTGGCCACTTGGCCAGCACCTTGAGGTCGTTCACCTCGACGGACACCGTCAGCATGGCGCGCAGCTCTGGGTCGTCCTCCTCCGCTGGCGGCGGCAGTGGCGTCTTGGCAGCACGGAGCCCTCCTGGCCGATGCCGCTGGCGTGCGAGGCCTCGCCGTGGCCGCGCGGGACGCGAAGAAGGTTCGGTAGCGCTGGTCATGCTCCGCCTCGAACCACATGTCCCAATAGGGACTCTTCTCCGCGTATGCCAGGTCCTGCCGGAGGTCCGACGCGCCGCTGGATCTCGGCGAGGCGAGCGCGGCTGGTGGGGGGGGGATCGGTGGCACCGGGACCCGATCTGGGCTCAGGTGCCACCCGTGGGGGAGGTGGACATCCTCCACGACATGGGGGCTGCGCCACCACCACGGTGACGTAGATGCTCTCGTGCTCGGCCTCGTGGTCATTCACGCTGAGACCAAACTCTTTCTTCAGGGTCATGGCGGCGGAGCTGGTGTGTGCGGAGAAGCGGAGGAGTGTGGACTGGAGTGGATAGGGACAGTCCCCTCCCGGTCCACATTAAATAGGACGTTTGCCCACCAACAGGTGGTCCCTGGGATGCAAGCAGGTGGACGCGGGAGAACACCGCGTGCCATCCGCGGCCACGCAAATCGACCTAGATTTAGGCCGCCTTTGGGTCTCCCTGAACCCCGCGGCCATCCGTTTTTTGGATGAGTCGCTGCGTTAGGCCACGAATCTGTCTGGCGTGACCCATCCGGACGCGGAGGCGCGCGATGGGTCGCGTCCCATTGGAGGTGGCCTTACTAACTCCAACACACGGCAATGGACCAAATTATCAAACGGTGCAAGGCGCCAACTGGAGTACCCAGCCACAGCTAAATGCTGTTCTTGCTCTCACACAGTAGAGCACTGAGACTTCAAAATAGACCCTGAGAGGTGCTTTAACATTGGTTCAAATAAACTGTGTTTCTTTAGAGTCTACTTGCTGTATTACAAAAATATGAGATACCTTGGCATGTTTGGGGAAAATTCACAGGACAACACAAGAGCGCCTTCCCGCCATCATCCTGTGCCTCGTCATTGCTAACTTCAGCAAAGAAGAGTTGTGGATTTTCACCTCTTGGGCTTGCCAGAAAATTAATATGGCTGTGATGGTATATGAAGTCGGGCCCGTGAGTATCCATATTGTAGTCAGGGCCAGATACAGAGTTGTTCACACCACAAATAACATGAAGATCATACATAGGTTCCTGCAAGTGGGCAGACAGAAGGGACAAATAAGTGACTGTAACATATCATAGTGATAATATTAGACGTAAAGAGGAAAGAGCAATAATAAGGAGATGGAGATGCAAATATCAAGCTGAGGTAACCTTGTTCTGCAGTGCGTATGAGTCCAGCGCTGCTTTCACTTGCTTAGAGATTCGTGTATGCGCGTTCTTCCAATTGTTGATTCGATATCGTACAACACTGGAGACCTTGGTCCTGGGAACGGACTGATGCTGCAGTGGCTGGACAGGGTCACTGGGGGATCCTGGACACAGCATTGCGGCAATGCGGCGAACATCGGCAGAGTCGAGCAGGGCGTCACCCGGCGGTAAGGGATTACTAAGGGTTGAAACACTGCATGAGGTCAGAAACTCTGCTTGTGCAGCAGGGTTTGGGTGCCGGGCAGCCTCACCGGCAAACCTTAAGGCATCGTAAATGTCGGTTTGATCCCCGAAGGTAGCCAGAGAGTTGAATTCCCCCAAAGTGCAGTCGGAGCGGAGCAGCATGCGCATGGCTCCGTAGAGTTTGTTGCCGCGAGCGCAGAGGAAAGAAACAAGGCCATAGAAGGAGCGAGCCTCGATGCGTAGCAGACTCTTCGTACTGATCATGTCAAGCTCGAGTGGTTGGGTCGGTGGGGAGACAGTGTTGTACCAGATAGTGTTGATGATGATGTTGGAGATGGGGTCGAAGGGGCCATAGCAGTGGCCAGCCTTCATCAGGCTTTCGTGGTAGCAGGACCGGAGCTCACTGGCCGGCAGCCGGGCAAGCGCCTTGAGGTAGAAGGTGTGGATCATGTCGAGGACCGTGAATTTCACCGACAGGTAGTGGCGATACCGCACGGTTGTCGATAGAGGGATGGCCAACGCGCGGTTCCAAGCAAAATCGAGGGGTTGCAGTTGCATGTCGGTAGGATCCCTGACAGCGTAGCGCAATGTGTTGAACACGCAGGTGAAACTATTGATGTCGTTCTGAATCGCATGGACGGCTTCATCCAGAGCGCAAGAGGGTGACAGCCAGGTGCGGACGAGGTGCTCGGGGTTCACGTGCTTTGATGCTAGGGCGGCGCACATGAGGGAAGTCCGGATGATGGATTTGCTGGTGTCGGAACTGAAGTTGAACATATGGAGACACCGATCATGCACGACGAGGCGCACAGCGACGACGAGGTCGGCGCCGGCGAGGAGCAGGTAGCGCACGGCTTGCCAGTCGGCGAGGTAGCGGAAGAAGCAGGTGACGAAGGCGACAAGACCATCCACCGATCGCTGCGCCATGTCTAGGAGATTAACAGCCTCGATGCCAGAGAGGTTGTCGGCGGCGCCGCGGCAGAGGTCGGAGGCGGCGAGGGTGTTGTAGATGATGTTGGCGGTTGGGTCGAGAAGGCCGATCGAGAGGCCGGCGCCGACGAAGGGGATCTCAACGTTGGCCATGGTGAGCCGCTTGTGGGCACACTCGTACGAGTCGTGGATCTTGTGGAGAAGCTCCGACCTCTCCCGAGCTCTATTCTCGCTCGTTGGCTCGCCGCCTGAAGTGTTCCCCGGATCATAGATGCGGGTATGGCAGCCATCGCTTCCACGCGCGATCGCCGGCGTCGGGATCTGGGACGGAGAGAGAGGCATCAATCTGGTACGCGCGTGGTGAAGGAACTGTACCGATCTCTATTTTCTCTTGTTTTCTCTACGACTCTACCAAATATTCTCTTCTTTTGCTGCCAACAATATCCTCTCTTGTGGAAAGTCCCAGAATTTTTCTTTATTTCATTTTCGGAGATAATAAGGTCTCTGATTTTTCTTTCAAAATTTTTACCCATTATATTGTACTATACAGATTCGGACGGTCACACACACAGCTGAAACGGCTTGTCGCACACGATAAAAGAGTCGACGATCCGCCTCAAACTATGACGCCAAACTATGTGCGACGGATTATCCTATCGCAAACGGTTGAGTGCAAAGAACCGTGTGCGATAGGACACACTGTGCGTTAAGCTTAACCATAGCAAACATGAAGATTGCATGTTATTTTTAATTAGACATATGCGTTCAACAGAGATGGCACACGCTTGTGTAAGCCAACTTTATAATTTCAGCAAGCATCATAGATAGTTTATCTATGCAATAAGCATTATTCAGTTGTTCTTAGTAGCACATAACCCAACATTGCATTCCAACGTACATATGATCAGATGCACCAACATCACACAATATGATACTCCCTCCGTCCTAAATATTAGGTGTCTAATTAACGATTAGTCAAAAGTCAACGTTTTTAAAGTTTGACTAAATTTATACACAAAAATACGAAAATTTACGAAAATGAATCAATATCAATAGATTCACAAAGTATATTTTCTTAATATGCTCATTCGATATTATAGATGTAAATATTTGGGAAAATATTTAGTCAAAGTTAGAAAGAATTGACTTTTGACTAATCCTTAGATGCATTATGTTTTTGGGACCGAGGGAGTATCAGTTATATTGATTGCATAGTTGATCCACCACATATACAAGCATTTGGACATGGTAAAGCTCCTAGCTATTCAATAGATATACGAAGTAGATGAACATACGTCTTCTTGGTTGCGTCTTTGCCTCTTTAGAGTTGTTTATTTCCTCAAGTGAAGCGCACTGGTGAACTTCATCAAATGAGACGCAATGGTGAACTTTCTCAAGTGAAGTGCAATTCCTGACCATTAAATGGTTTTTGAACATCAATATCATTCATGTAAAAATATAGAAACACACAAAAGCTAGGAACAAATGATCCCAACTCAAATTATTAGTGGACTTACCCATTAATGCGCATGTGCAACTGCATGAAGCAGAGATCGCCAGCTACGCCGCTATGCGGATTAGCAAGGCAAAATGTTGGGAGGCATCGTCCCCCTTCGCTTCAATTGTCTTAATGAAATATTTAGAAGCGAAGGGAGAGGAAAGCCTCACAAGTCATTGCTCTTGGTTACATCTTTGTCTATATGTTATTAGCATATATAGAGACGCGCTATTTGACTCCCTGGGGGCAGAATATTATTCTGCACCCGAGCCAATCGGCCGCGCCGCGCCAGTTCTCCGTCCGCGCGCGCAGTCCAACTCGCTGAGGCGAGCAGTTGCATGCCGTTGTAATTTTACCTCATCCATACGCACGTCCATCCGGCAATGGGCCTAAACCAGTGTGGGTTGTAATTTTACGTCAAGCATCCGAACTGAATCAGTTCCGTACGACGTTTGTTGTAATTTTATGTCATGCTTCCGAACTGAATCAGTCCCGTACGCTGCTTGTGTTCATGTGACGGCCGTTGTATCTTAAATGTAATTCAAATGCTAGCATATACACATGAGGTAAATTTGATGTAACCTTTTGTACTTGCAATACAAACTTGTGTTACGAGCTATGCAACAATAAATTTTATAATCACAATTTTACGTAGCAACAATACATCTCATAATCACGTTTACACAATTTTATGTCGCAACAAAAATAACTTGATTTTAAGGAAAAGGCACAATCATATTGGGCGAATAGATTGTATTCTATTGTTCCCCCAAGGGTTCAGCTAACTGAATGAATCAGTTTTTGGATCGTAAGAATTCCCCCGATTACTCTCATAGCTCTTGCCTCCCTCCGAATTGTTTTTCTAAAAAAAAAATTCTTCTGGCCATCACTAAAATTTTCTGCGACCCTTTGTAATAGTCAGCTAGTCTGCAGCGAAGCAGTGCCGAAGAGAATTGTTCAGGGAACTGATATCTGGTAGAAAGGCTGCTGCTGGAGTTGCCATAAGAGCTCCGGCATTTGAGACCTGAGGTCGTCGGTGGGGACAGGAGCTCCGGCATCGACCACTGCACTGCATCTCTAACACCGGTCTGACAAGGACATGTTGTCTGGCGAGCCGCCAGTGCTGCCTCCGTGCTTCCCGCTGTCAGCCTAGCAATTTGATACATGTCATCGCAGATTCAAATCACTTACACAATCAATAAGCAAATGATAAACTGTAACTTGAAATATCAATCAATAAGCAAATCACTTACAGAATGGAACGAGTAGAGAAAAATAGTGCTGAATGAAAGAAACGGCATCAAGAAAACTTTGACCTTTCAAAGATAACTTCACTGAATAGCACACTCTCATCTAGCTAGCTAGAATCGTGTGATAACTGACCGAAATAGCACATTTCCATCTCGTTTATGTTACAGAAGACTAACAAGTAATAACCTGAGTGAACAGTCAAAATTCTTGTTATAAATATTACTCCTGGTTTGAGGGCAGGTTAAACAAAAAAAAAAATCAGCCAAATATTGACATGATGGGTGAGTGTCAGTATGAGTCCGCCTAATTGCAACTGAAATAAATCTAATGGGGACATTGGGGTTTGATGCAGCACTAATCAGTTTTTCCAATTCTAAATTGCCTGAAGTTACAAATTTGCACATTGCACACGAAAAAATTACATTGGGTTCTGCTAATGCTCAATTCCACGTAGTTTTTATAAATCTTGTCAAGGCATGATCATTAAAGAGTTTCTGGATCCCATTTTCTTTGAACAAAGGCTATCTTAACCATTGCTCTGTACTCCTATGTCTTCTTCGGCAACAGGACATATTTATCAGCTAACATGTATTAGTCTCCACAAGAATATCTGACACAAATTCCCAGCAAGAAAAAAGAATGGGCAACATATTGATGGTTTAGTGGATAGTTTCACAGAGTACACACATGACAAATGATCCATGAGAGAACAAATGAGCTATGTAACCTGACATCCATGGGCGTGAACCGCCTGCAGCCACCACTCGCCACGCCGCCCGACAACAAGGAGGCACTCACCACGCGGTCCGCGCCACCATTCCGCCCGCCGGCCTCACCGCCGCTGAGTCTACCCACCGACCACAACTCGATCTGTATGTGAAAAATGTTAGTGAACTGAGATTTGGAAAGCTCTGCGGTACAAATTTACGACAGCCACATCACGTGTACTTCTCTTATTATGAAAACCTCTACCAATGTAGTATTTGGCAATTCCCGTATGCTTAGTAAAATAGGGAACAATTTCCAGTGTACTAAAAAATCTGTTCATATAATAATTTCTAGTGTCTTGCTTCCCAGGTGGTAGTAAAATAGGGAACTACTAATTTTTGCCTATGTTCAATTTTGCACTGACTGTTCTTCAGGTAAAACAAGGAAGCCAGGATACAATGAGAGGTACTATGCACTCTATGCTTAGGAGTTTACATAAGAGGCAGAATCAAAACCCATTAATCAAGTTCAGAGAGATGTTGTGAGTTATGCTATTCATTATCCACTGTTGATTTGTTAAAATGACACTAGTTCCTGAATTAATCCTCAAGCACTGCCATATATTATCAGGCTTCTTCCTTTATTTTGATTTGACATGTATGATTGGACCTCACATACTAGAAAATGAGTGGCCGAAAGTTATCTTTTATTATGTACAGCACCAACCAAAGTTCAACGGCTCATCGTTTCCTAGCATTGAACGCGTTTAACACCTGAGAAAGCAGGACAATACACATTACATAATTACAGTTACAAGATGCAGAGATTGCACCTCCATACTGTTTAAACAGGGACACCTCAAAAGGCTGCCTTATGCTAGTATTACCAAAATATTTAAATACACCGACACATGGGAGCTAGCTACTCTTGAACTTCAAAACTTAGAATTTAAGCTACCAATCCTGAATAAATGGATCGATAAAATATGTAGAGAGACTGGCATATGATTTTATCCTTTATAAATGGACTGTGATGCATGTGAAGACACATACATCTGGCTTCAGAATTCAGTTAATGATAAGCTTATTATCCTAGTAAATGAGCGGATAATCTTGAGAGGCCACACGGAAAATAGCAAATGTAAAACAATAACATAACCTTAGCTAGCAAAAGGCTCGCTGGATTCAGGCTTGAGGTCAGGCCACACAACTACACAAGGCTACAACATGAACAATTATAACACTTGTTATATCATCTCCCTTTCCCACAAATAAGGGAAACAACCACTGAGCAACAAATGCAATGGATGAACGAACAGAAAAACCTTTCCCCGTGAATATGTGTCGCAGAACCCTTTGAAAGCAAAATAGACTAATGTTCTAATCCCCTAATGTGTACCCACTTGCCATTCGAAGCTCCAACTTTCTGTTTGATGGCACCATGACAGAAATTACTAGAATTTAATTAACCTCATATTCCAAACTCCTTCCAGTTATGTTGACCAACTGTTGGGAATACGCATTGAATATTTGTGGACATGAAAAAAAAAAAGGATGCATTGGTCTAATGTGCTGTAAAATTGCGCCATCTAAGAAATATTGTCATGGTCTTATGTTCCCATAAAAAATGTAACATAAGAAGTACCCACATCAACTTTTGGCCCGACGTAAGAATTACCAGAATCCTATTAACATAGATTTTGTTAGTGATTTTTAGATAGTTATGAAGATCTGAGATTTGAACCCCTAGAATGTGTTCTACATCTCTTTTGAGCTAAGCTTATTTCTTCAAGCTAATATAATTCCCAAAATTAATCAGTATAATTGCAAATGAACCAAATTATCATGCATATAGCCAACTTTGTATTGCCTAATCCTTTCAGTATGAACGAAATAATGTAAAAACTACATAGATCTGATAATGTTTATAATCTAATAATGAAGATTTGATGAACTATACATATAAACAATAGTAGCGCTGAACCTGAGGTGACATTATAGACCACAGAATTGGTACCTCTGTTTATGGGGAGAGATTCGGACTGGTACCAGGACTCGAGGCAGCCGTGGTTCTAATATGGAGAGAGCAGCTCTTTTTGATTCGTCCCTGACATCAAACCTCGTATCGCTCGGACCAGATCATCGCTATGCAATTCTTTTCCAGTTTTGGCTGAGTAGGACAAAGGCGTACATTATCAAAATCTTACAGAGGCCATAATAAAATTTGTGCAAACAGATTGAGACGAGCAATAGGTACCTAGCAAGGAGATGCAACAATACGCGTAGAAACTGAGGCGGAGGCGGCCGGAGTCAGCAGTTGCCGCCACTCACCGGCCGCTCGTCCAATCCCCTCCAATAGAAACGAAGCACGCCACGCCGCCATTGCTGTCGATGCGGCCGTCCGACTACGACGCTGCCGAGGGCACGGTCTTCGGGAGTGAGAGGCTGGACGGAGGAAAGCAAGCGCTCACTGGGCGGCGTAGTCGCTGGTGGACGCGCCGTCGTCCACCGGGAGGCACTCCACGCGCAGATCCCCTCGGCGCCGCCTGGGATTCAGGACCGTCGGCGAGGGAGTGGAAGGAACTGAACTCAGGAACTGGAGTCGACGGGCTTGACATAGGCACGCCGCGAGGGCGCGCGGAACATGGGAGACCGAGAGGAACGCATCCTCAGCTCCGGCCACGCGCGACGCCTGAAATTCCAGACAGCCGTCGAAGGAGGGGCAGTGAGGAAGAGAACCCGGATCTCCATGGGTCGATAAAGGGTGCGGAGGCGCCGAATTTCCGTGACGGCGGCGAGGAGCCGGAGGTCGCCGGATCTGAGGAGCTGGAGGAGAGGAGCGCGTGGTGAGCCTGGGAACTGGCAAAAAATAACCACGCGATGAGTGGGGATTGCCTCCCGATTCCCCACGATAGGAAAAACCTCTACCGTAGTTTTTTTTTTTAGAAATTACAACAGGTGGAGCCTGTTATGATGTGAGCATGATGTAAGGTGATGGGTGTGTTGAGCCGCACCAGGAGGAGACTTGCTGGCTCGGTCGTACGACCCGGGTGCAGAATTATTTATTCTGCACCCAGGGTATCTAATAGAGTTTCCCTATATAGATAGAGATATATATATATATATAGATATAGAGCACAACTATTCTCGAACCCCCCTCTTAATATATATATATATATATATATATATATATATATATATATAGATATAGATATAGAGCACAACTATTCTCGAACCCCCCTTAAGAGGGGGTTCGAGGGGTTCGAGAATAGTTGGGCTCTATATATATATATATATATATATATATATATATATATAGGATAAATACTTCCTACTCCTGGGTGTAACTACACCCACGTCTCATATACTACCATAGGGAAGTATATAACATACTTTGTTGGTTTGAGTATGTTCATACACTAAATCTAAGATACTCCATACCAACTTTGGTGAAAAAAATTAAATACACCCATAGTTTGCACTATATATACAAAATACAAGCATATTTATACGTAAATAAATAGTGTACGTAAAAAAATATACATACTACCTACAAAGTAGTATATATACTACCAAAATATTCTTATATACTTCATACTACATGTATATACTCTTCGGTATGATAGATAGTACCTAGATTGTGTGAAACACACATGGGAGTAACTACACCCGGGTGTAGCATGAATATGTTCTATATATATATATATATATATATATATATATATATATATATATATATAGAGCTCAACTATTCTCGAACCCCCTTTAAGAGTGGTTCTAGAATAGCTATTCTAGAACCCCTAATAAAGACCTTCTAATCCTGAACCAGACCACCGCCGAAAAAACAACTAGGCCGAACGAACCGTGCGCACCACACACAGGTGAACTACCTTCTTCCTCGTGCACCACAAGCTCCTTCCCCTTTCCTTCTGCTCGATTTGCAGGTGCGCCCCCCCCACCCCCGACCAGCGCGAGCCCCTCCACCCCCACCGGCGCGGCCCCCTCCACCCTCGACCGGCGCGGCCACCCACCCCTTCCCCTCCGGTGCGCCGTCTCACCCCTTCCCCTACGACGCTGCGCCGCCAGCGATCCACGGATCCGGTCCTCCCGACGCAGCGGCGCCGCCCACGACCTCTCGCGGCCGCACGCCGCCACCGGTCCACGGATCCCGGCCTCACGCCGGATCGGCGCCGTCCACGACCTCCCGCCGCATCGCGCCGCCTGCCCACCTCCACCTCGCCCGCCGTCGGCCTACTCCGCCTCTTGTGCCCGCGGCATCCCGCGCCACTGGGGCTCCTCGCCTCACGCAGCGCGACCACGGTGAGTCCACTTCGCCCTGCCATGGGAGACTAGCTAGTGCGGCGCGACCCGAGAGTCTACCTATGGCAGCCAGAGGAGGTCACTGTGTTCCGCGCACGACTCCACCGCGTGAGACTAGGAAATCTACCGTTCACCACTAATTTTGGCGACCGGCTCTGCCCAGCCCCCCTCCCGTCCTCAACCTGCTGTCCAACGAGCGGCGCCAGTGGACGAGTACACAACGGGGTTTGGCGCAGTTCACATTAGGCTGTGGTGTATTTATTCGCCGGAATAGTGCTGAAGTCCTGCCCACTCGTGTAAGATAGAAAGAAATGTTGGCAAGGCGTCGCTGCCTGATTGAGTTCTTCCACAATCCTCGACCAACTGAACTTCAATGCACACTCGTGTGGTCTGAAGTGACGTGTTGTTTTAGTTCTCCTGATGAGCCCCGCTTCTTGATTTGTTTGCATTCGTGCAATTGCAGCAGTGAGCTGAGCAATAGCGAAGCAGCAGCTTGAGCCGTTGATTAATTTGCTAGTCAATACATTGATGTTGTTTACTAGTTTGTCTCTAGAGTTTCTTTGTTCTTTGATGCTTTCTTTGTATGTATTTGATACATAGAAATAGAGGTTGATGCCTTCGGGGTGGTACTAAAAAAAGTAGTTCACCATTGGCGAATCGCTTATTATTTTCCAGGAGTCCGTTTCATACTGCCTCTTTTAGTTCAAAAGTGAAACAGAAAAAAGTGTTTGCTTTGAAGTTAACTTGTATTTATTTAAGGGATAAGTTCAAGTAGTATGGCTTGAGGAGTTTAGGCACTGCATATTTTTTTGCCTCAACATGCTGGAGTACTAGATCATCTAGTTGAGCTAGTACCAGACTACTAGTGTACATCTATTTACTAATAGACATGGAGTTCAGTAGCTCACTGAAAACACACAAACGTGTGCAGGTGAAAAACACATCAGATAGCATGTGTCAAGTTCATTTTGTTTGCCGGTGGCGTTCGCTTATCAATCGGAGGATTTCACCATTTTAAATTGGAAAACTTGAAATTCATTCATGAGGAATAAAAGTTCACATTTTTCGACCACGAAGTTCACTACATCATCCTTAGGGATCGCTGATGTTAGTTCACTTCTGTTTTTCGAGAAGTGCTATATCGATAAAAGTTCACTTCGTGCAGCCAGTAATTTCAGTTTTGTTCACCTAAAAGAAGTTCACTTCTTTCGTCAGTTATCGACTTAATTTGTTCTTGGGAAGAACTATGTTTCTAGAATAACTTCCACAAGAATTTGTCTATCTGTGTTGATGTTCCTATAATTTACAAAAAAATATTCTTCCAATCGCTATAGAAGTTCGCTCTTTGTTCTAGACCGATTCAGTACATTAAAAACACATGTTCACTCTTGTTCAAATTCTGGTGCATCCAAATTGCTTAATGGATTGACTCTATACTACCGATATTTAGAAGCTACCTCTGTTTCTTGAATCATTAGGCCGAGAATATGGATACTGCTTGTTGCTCCTCCACTCAAAATTGACTGCAGAGCACTGAAAGAAATCAACGTAATGAGGAAGTCCGCTTCTATTTTGTGTCGAGTGTGATTTGTCTATCACCAGAAATTCAGTTTCGTTTGAAAAATGATCCTGTTGGTCCGCGCTGCAAATTTGGAAATGATTTCTGGTGAAACTTCTATAGTCAACATAAGAAGTTAACTTTCCTAACTGGGGAGTTCGCTTTTTATCGTGGAAAAGGTTTCTTTTAAGGAAGCTGCAAATAGTTCCCTACAAAAAGAAAGGAAAGTTCACTATCTAAAACCTCAGAAGTTTATACTACACTAGTTTTTGTATTGTACATATTGCGTTGGTTATTCGGGTATCTAGTTCTTCATGGCATGCTAGTTTTTTTATTTGTACTATTTAAAGCATAATGACTTACAGTACAAATCATTAAACCATCTCTACTATGCTTATTTAGTTACCTTCTTCTTCTTTGGTAATGATCTAGAAGTGCTGATGCATTGATTACTGCCAAAGCTGGAATGTTTTTTGACTATTAGAGACTAAAGTTCATATGGGATGGTAGCTCTTCCTGACTTGATGAATTTTGCACATATCTTGCGTTAATGATTGGTAAATTTGTCATTTGTCTTTCATATAGTCCCCTAGCATCGGTCTCCTTCAAGTGACCCTTTTTATTTTATTTTACAAATAAATCATCTCTAAAATTAATTACAGGCAGTGCACTTATGACACCTATGGTGAGTTCACTAGCGCTCATCGTTAGAGTTCGCCGGGAGCCGTGGCGGGAGTCCACCTTGAAGCGTAGCACCCGCAGGTCGTGAGTACTGTTCTGATTCTTGAGGTAGCTTTCTAGCTCTTATGATTACTATATGATCAAGGTACTATACTGAAAATTGCAGGAAGTAGAGTCGTTTAGCTCAAAGTAACTCCCATGTATTCATAATATGAAGGCCACATTAGGTTTATAACGGGAATACCATGTCGTGCAAGTCCACCATGTTAAAAGAAACCATTCTTTGGGTAGTTCAGGACGTCTAGGCTGGGGATTCATTCTTACTATGTATGTCTCGATGTGTTTCTGACTATATAAAAAGGTAGAGGTTCATTTTGCTTACGAAGAAAAGTTTACATATCATTTTGTAGAAGTTTTATTTCTGTGGTGAAAGCTTTGCCATAAGTTCACTGTCAGCCAATCTAGAAAAATAGCATCTCTATTTATACACATAAAATTAATTCATATGTGGTTTATTTGTTCTTTGCTATGGAGAAGTTCACTTATTTGTTCCTGAAAAGTTCACTCTTCTTAGGTTAGCTGTGTGTATGTGTGTTCACTCTATTCTCATATGGAGTTCACTCTTTTATTTTTTGATGGAGTTCACACTTTTATTTTTCTGAAGTTCAGTTTGGTGCACAGTTCGTTCAGAGAGTTAGTGCGGGAAATTCAGATATAAAAACTGCTGCTAGTGTTGTACTATATTTCTTAACTGCTGCCTTGTGTGATTTTGGTCATAAAGATTGTTCAACTTTGTATTTGAGCAAATGTTGGACGATCGCAGCACATAGAAAACAATTTCACGGAGTTCACATATGAAGTTTACTCATTTTTGTTTGGAAATTTGTTGTTTCATACCTTTGTGAAGTTCACTTTTATTTAAAATGCAAGTTCGCTTGTCCAACCTAAGTATGGACTAGTATAGGTCACATTATTCAGAAAGGGAAGTTCACTATAATTTAAAATGCATGGATACAACTGAACCATAACGTGAGTGGCTTGCTAGCGCTACACAATATGCAGTTTAGAAAGAGTGCGCGATTTAGAGAGTTAGTGTTCCAGAGAACTCATTTTTACGGGGAAGTTCAGTAAGTCCATGATTAATTATAGAATATGGTGTTTAATAAGTGCACTTCTTCTAATCCGTGAAGCTCACTTCTCCTAATCTGTGAAGCTCACTTCTCTTAATTTGTGAAGTTCACATCTACTGCTATTTTGCATGTGCTATAACTGTTTGTTGTAATGCCTAAGAGTGAGCTATTACGAAAGTTAAGAAATATGATGGTTGCAAGTTCTTAATTTCTGCAACTTGTAGTTCTTAATATCAACAATCATCAATGTATATGGAAAACCACCTATGTAATGTATGTGGTCTCATTCAATATTCCAGTTTGGTGCGGAATTTTCTTTTCTATGTCAAAACTACTTGTTATGCTTATGATACGACTATCATTTTTGAACTCCCCCTTTTGATGAATGAGGGTTCGAGTAATTTGTTTTTCACAACATTGGAACAAGCTATCTAGGGTCTGAAGTATCCCGCGCATTGAAATGAAACTCTTTAGCAAGAGCAGCAGCATGAATCTGCATCTATTTTTCGAATGGATGATTACACTAAAAAATGATTGTTATGCAGTGCGCTGTAATAATACAAAGTATATGTCTGGAAGTGCACATAGGAGAAAATAGGTAGTTCATTGTATATAAAATAAATAGATGTGCTCTTCTTTTTGTAACTTTACCTTCTTCCGTCCAAAAAGTTTCATCATATAGTTTGTTTGTTATTCACAGGAATTTCATTCATTAGAGGAAGTTCACTTTGGATTGAAAATAGTTATATCAGGACGCACATGGATCCCTCCAATTGAAGAAATTGTCTAGTGAGGTGTTGTTCCTCGATTTGTGTAGTTTCTTACCAGAGAAAGGCATGAACCAAATAGACTTATAACTGTGGCGTCTTTCTTTTTTACTTCTGTAGTTTGAAGCCTCCATCTGTGACGTGCAGCCCACGACTAGGAAGGCTTCCATGCAGCCGCAGTGAGTCCTTACCATTTGAAGTGTGAAGAATAGCTGGACTCCCCACCCAGAGCAAGTGTCTGAACGCTCCCTGGGGCGCTTCTGAAGTTCTCCTCCTCGCCATGTCCCGTGAAGGTAAGTGGAATATTTTCCCTACATGTGTATGCTTTCATGTCTAAAGGGAAAAACTATGTTTCTAGAAAAATTTCCACGGGAATTTGTTTTTCTGTGTTGACGCTCCTATAGTTTACAAAAATGTTATTGCAATTGCTAAAGAAGTTCACTTATTGTTCTAGACCGGTTCAGTATGTGAAAATAAGTTCACTTTTGTTTTAATTATGGTGCATCTAAATTGCTTAAATAGACTGACTTCATATCTACCGATATTTAGAAGCTACCTTTGTTTCTTTATAATCATTTTGCCGAGGTATGAATAGTGGTTTCTGCTCCTCTACTCAAATTTCAACTAAAGATCAGTAATAGAAATCGGCACATTCAGGAAGTTCGCTTCTATTTGTGTGGAGTTATATTTGTATATCTACGGAGGTTCAGTTTCCCTATTGGACGTATTGCATTGGTTCTTTGACTATCTAGTTCTTCATAGCAAGTTGGTTTTTATTGCCATTGTTTAGAGCATAATGTCTTACAAAAGGCTTCTGTTGCCTTTGATTTTATTTTGACCGTACTTGCTTGTGTTTTTCATAGCACTGGGCGGTTCACATGTTAACTGTGAGCAGTTCGGTTATGCCAAAGTATATATGTTATCATCAAATACTCGTTTGCTCGTGGAGAAGTTCGGATATTTCTCAGAGAAGGCGTAATCCATGTTTTTGAGAAGTGCACTAAGTAGAGTATAGAAATAATTATTAGCATAGAGTTATCAGAAAGTGACTTACAGGCATCTTGTTGTTTCAGGTAAAATCTCATGTGAATTTGAGGAACCCAAACGAACAGATGGTATATCAGCCTCAGATAATATAATGAAGATTGTTGAAGATTATACGAGTATGTTACGCCTAATCTGGGTATTGCGTACAACAGAAATGATGGTGACAAGCTGGGCTGCTGTTTCAAGGTCACTTGCTAGCGTATTCAGTATAAATTTACTCGCGAACCGCGTCTGGCTGGGTTGTGAAAACAGATGCAACAGACTTGCTCAATGACGTGTGTAACTATGAACTTGTGGCTGCTATGTGTATTTGATTTTCATTTACAGACTGAGTGTTTTTTTTATGATTGGAAATGTATTCCTGTGACTTGCACTTCGTTTACAGTACTTTCACTCTTAGATTTTGCTATTATGTGCACTTTACCTTTGGTTGTCAAGTTCACTTGGTTAGCTCCAGACAGTTCACTTTTCTTTCCCAGGTTCATTGGTACTTTTTCGCTTGGAAGTTCCTGTTGTGGGTATACTTCATAGGTGTACCATCGACAGTGCCTAGATCCGGCAAGCCCGGGTGGCCCACAGACGGTGATGAGGCATGTGGCCCATCGGGCGGCCCAGTTGCTGTTGATCATGAAGGAAGAAGTCCAGCCCAGGATCAGCAGGCCGGATCCGTACCGACATAGGAGTAACCCGGATCCATGGAGGCCCATGAGGAACCCGGATCC